>NW_027256888.1:60633840-60983840 GCF_029215685.1 Pituophis catenifer annectens
ATCCATAAAAATAATCATGTGCCAGTAATGAAAAATTATTGGGAACATCTGGTTTAAAAAGTAATAAAAAACAAGCGGTTAAAAATATTGTGGGATTTACAAATTTTTGGATCATTTCAAATCATGGATCCTAAGCACTAGATGTAACTGGTTAAAAAGAAGAAAGTGTAGATAACTGATGTGGTAATACCAGGGCATATTACCATGTTTCCCCGAAAATACGACCTACTCAGAAAGTAAGTTCTAACTTGATTTTTACACATGCACCCAATATAAGCCCTGTCCCTAAAATAAGCCCTAATTAAGACCCCACCCACTCCAGGGTGCACAGGTAAAAATTAAGCTAGGGATTGGGATGGGGGTGGAGCTACCCTATTACTTATCTTCAGATAGTTGCAGCCAGGCTTCACACATCTCGGCCCATTTCTTCTGTAGCCAGCAAGGCTTTCCTGAAGGCCTCTGTAGCGAATAACAGAGGTCTGGATTGATTTGGAGCTCTGTTATTGGCTGCAGAGGCCTTCATGAAAGCCTTGTTGGCCTTGCCAGTTGAAGAAGTTCCTGAAAGGCCTCTGACAGCCAAAAGGAGGCCAGGGGCGATGCACATAAGTGAGGTGAGTCAGTGAACAACCCCCCCTGAAAATAAGACCTGGTGCCATTTTTTTTTGGTGGCAAAAGAAGAAGAAGAAGAAGAAGGAGAAAGAGAAGAAGAAGAAGAAGAAGAAGAAGAAGAAGAAGAAGAAGAAGAAGAAGAAGAAGAAGAAGAAGAAGAAGAAGAAGAAGAAGAAGAAGAAGAAGAAGAAGAAGAAGAAGAAGAAGAAGAAGAAGAAGAAGAAGAAGAAGAAGAAGAAGAAGAAGAAAGGGTCTTATTTTCAGGGAAACATGATAAAATAGACAAAGAATTGGAGAAGATCACGAGTATCAAGATCTAAAAACTGAAATTGAAATATTATGACATAAACCAGCTGTTCCCAGTGGCTATTAGCACACTATCTGTCATACTCAAAATTCTTGGATGGCACATCTGTCATTTTCTAAAGGCCACACTGCTTGATCCACACATATACTATGATGATGCATTATTATATCCTGGGTTTTTGAAAAGAACTTGAAGCATATGAAGGCTGTGAGCATAAGCACACCAGTGTGCCTACCGTCCCTGTCCTAATGTTTTCTTTTATTCATATCCTTTTCATCTATTTATAATCATGTTTGCACTTGTATCTGTCATAAAATACATACTTGACAAAATAAATAAAATAAATAAATAAAATAAAATAAAATAAGATCCAGAACCTTCAAAGGCCCTTCTACACAACAGCAGGGTGGGGATCATCCATATCATGAAGGAAACCTCATTCCAAAGGTTATGTACTGCTACATAGCCAAGGCTATGTTGTGGTTGTAAATCTCTACAAAGATACAGTTTCCTAGAAAAAAGTGCAATATTTTTCTCTAATCCTCATGACTTTAGAGAAACACTAAATGCATGATCTGCCATCTTCTCATATTCTTGAAGAATATCCAAACATTTTGAACGTCAGGAAACAGCTGGATTAGCTTTACGGTCCTGGCATTTTTTCAAAATATTTTTTTTCTAAAAATGACTCAGGAAAAAAATATTCCCTTGTGAAAAGGGCTGTGAGCAGTTAACACACACTGGGCTTGTTGACTGGAAGGTTGGCAGTTTGAGACCTTAGTAGTGCATGACGAAGTGAGCTTCTGTTACTTGCCCCGGCTCCTATACCAACCAAGCAGTTCAAAAGCATGTCAATGGAAGTAGATAAATAGATACCACTTTGGTGGGAAAGTAAGAGTGTTTCGTGCACCTTCAGTGTATAGTCATGCTGGCCACACGATTGTGGGAGTGTCTTCAGATAAAGTTGGCTCTTCAGCTGTGAATCAGAGATGAGCGCTGCTGCCTAGACTCAGACACAACTGGCAGGAAAATCCTGTACCTTTTTTGCCTTTATTTCTTTGTTAAGACCTTGAACTGCTTGATCAATAGGTAGTGAAAGGGGTATGAGGGAGAAAGCTACAGAATCTTCCCTATTACTGTGGATAAACTTTCTATAGCTCCTTATGTTTATTGATACTGTCTTTTTGTTTTACATGGGAACTCAACTCTCCTGCTCCCCAAGATGAGTACAGGCTTATATTTATTCATAACATCCTACCGATATTCATTTACTCTAATATAAACCTATGTCACAGAAATGTCACCAGTTTTCAATAATGTCCTAGGAAACTGATCATTAGATAAGCATCAACAATATAGAATTATTTTCCACTTAAGAAGTAGTATGTATATGGTAGCAATATTCTAATAAACATATACTGTATATGCTATAGTTTGCTTGCTTGATTAATTGATTAGTACAATGGCAGTTATTTCTATTTCATTATGTATTTAATTCCTTTCTATGATGTGCACTTCTCAGGGTAAAATTTAGTTGGGCTAAATTTGGCAAAGATAGCTAGTTTGGTGTAGTGGTTAATGCTAAAAATTGGAAAACGATGAGTTATAGTACTGCCTTAGGCACAAAACCAGCTGTGTGACCTTGGCCAATCAGTCCGAAGAAGAAGGGAAAGGAAAACCACTTTCCAAATTTTGCCACAAATCTGTGGGACTTTTCCAGGCAGAACTGATTCAAAGGCCCCACAAAATATATTGATACCCTGTTTCCCCCAAAATAAAACCCTGTCTTATATTTTTTTGAGCCCTGAAATAAGCACTTGGCCTTATTGCCATGTGCTCAAAAGCCCGATTGGTCTTATTATCAGGGGATGTCTTATTTTGGGGTAAACAGGGTATTACCTTTATGATTAATATCGCATAGCACAAAATTATTGCTATTTTATCTATGAAAAGGTATGGCTTTTTTGTAGAATGTTCTTGTAATCTTCTTAAAAGCAAGAAAACACTTAGTTTTCAGGATGACATAGAGATAAGCCAATTCTTCAGGCCAAATGAAAAAGTTCCCTAAATGCAGTAGGGCTAACTTGAGTAAAACTATTTGTATTGTGTAATAGGGATTAAAACAATTAATGCCAATTAAAAGAATTAGTCCAAAGTTTAAAGCTACCTAACTGAATCACTTCTTTTCCAAACCACAATTTCCCATTCCCTTGCCTCCCCTTTCATTGTGTTTCACACTGGCCTACACATCATCATGCATGACATCCTTTTACAAAAAGGAAGCTAAGCTAAAATTCCAGGATATCAGCGTGGCAACCAGAGGTGGGTTGCCCCGGTTCGGACCAGTTCGCAAGAACCGGTAATAAAATCAGTGGCAGGCTTCCTCCACCGACCCAGACGTCATCAGGAAGCTTCTGCGCAGAAGCATGCGTGCATGCGAGCAAAGCAAGCACACGTGCACGGCCCCATTGCAAACCAATAGTAAAGGTAAGTAGAACCCAACCCTGGTGGCAGCATATATTATTATTGGTTTTATTATTGGTGTTAAGGATATTGTTGTACCAGCAGAGTGTAGAGCACAGAGAAACGTTGCTGAGAATATGAATATGAATATGAATTCATATGAGAATATGAATACATATTCATATTAAAGTCACAGAACACATATATTGCCTGGACAACTTGTTAGGCTCAAACCATATCCTAACAATTGGGGTTTTATTATTTTTATTTTTGGCCAATTCTACTCTTCTCCTTCCTGAACTTCTTCATCATACACCTTTAAAAATAATACAAACGCCTAAAGTATCAGAATATTAAGGTCAACAAGAAGATACAATTTATAATTTAAGCAACAAGAAAATTACAAAAACATAACAACTAATAAGCAATTTATGATTCAACAAATTTATGATATGAATTTTGGCACTAAATTTGAGAATATTATAACGGCAATATATTCGATACAAAAAGCAAAAATTATAATTAATGGAGAAAACACCCAAACTTTAAATATAGAGAAAGGAGTTCAACAAGGTTGTCCTCTATCTCCTCTGCTCTTCATACTGTCACTAGAAGTATTATTAGAACAAATTAGACAAAATTCAGAAATAAAAGGATTGAAAACCAGAAATGAAGAATATGAATTGCAAGCATTTCCAGACGATTTGCCTTTTATTATCAAAAAACCAATAGAGAAAGGACAAACATTAATTAAGGAATTAGAAAGATATGGAGCTGTAGCAGGACTGAAAATTAATAGACAGAAAATGAAAATTCTAGCAAAAAAATTACAGAACTACAGATAACAGAATTGGAAAGAACACTTGGACTCCAAACAACAAGAAAAATCAAATACTTAGGTATATGGTTGACAGCGCACTGCAAATTGATAAAGGAAAATAACTATAACAAACTATTACAACAAACAAAAAAAGATTTAGAACTATGGACTAACATGCAACTGTCACTTTTAGGAAGAATAGCAACCATAAAAATGTCTATATTACCAAAATTTATATACTTGTTCTAGACCATCCCAGTTAAATTAGAAAAGATCTTTTTAAAGACCTTAATAAAACAATAGCAAAATTTATTTGGCAGGAGAAAAAACTCAGAATAAAAATGAAATTACTACAAGATCTGAAGAGCAGAGGAGGATTTGGACTGCCAAACTGGGAGTTATATTATAGTGCAGCAACATTAGTTTGGTTAAAAGATTGGATCAATTTGAAGAATAAAAGAATACTAGCTATAGAAGGTCACGACATGCAGAGAGGATGGCATGCCTTTCTGTGGGAAACAGGACCTACAAAACAACAATACTTCCACAGACACTTGATTAGAGATTCACTAATAAATAATTGGATTAAAATTAAAAAGAAACACTACATAAAAATCTCAACTTGGCTATCCACAATGGAAGCAATGATCCACCCAAACAATTTAGATTTGAACAAAATGTTAAAATATAAAGACCTATTAGATAACCATGGAAAGTTAAAAACAATACAGGACCTCCAAGAACAAGGGCTACAAGTTGACTCTCCAATTACAGAACCGATATAAACAAGATATAAAAGATTATGGAATACATCTTAAACCACAAAAATTAGATAAAATTTTATTAGGACCAGACAAACAATATTACTAAAATTTACAAATATCTTCTGGAAGTAGAACTGGAGGAAGAAGTATGATTGCATGGGGTCAAAATATTGGGCACAACATAAAACTATCAGATTGGGAGAACATATGGAACAGAAACCATAAACTAACAAAATCAGCAGCATATACTGTAAAGAAAATGCACATAAAATGTTCTACAGGTGGCACTTACCCCCTTTCGAAATTAGCGAAAATGTACCCTAAAATGAGCCCCATATGTTGGAAGTGTAAAAAGAAAGAGGGAACATACTACCATATGTGGTGGTCCTGTCCTGAGGCTCGAAAATATTGGCTAAAAATTAAAGATTGGCTACAGGAAATTACTAACGAACAATTGGATTTAGAACCGGAACTCTTCCTATTGGGGATCTTCAAAAAAAAAAAAAAAGTGAAGGGCACAAAATATCTATTACTACACATATTAACCGCTGCCAGGATTGCCTACGCTCAATGTTGGAAACAGCCACACACCCGCAGAGAAACTGGTCATACCAAAGGTCATGAATTGTGCAGAAATGGACAAATTAACACTGAGTCTAAAAGATAAAGAGGCATCGAAATTTTACAATGTGTGGGAACAGTGGTATAACTGGATAGAATGGAGATAGATTAAAGATAGTTATTAAGTATAAGTAATAGATAAAATAAGACTGTAAATATGCACAATTTAATTTTTGTAAATAATGCACGAATTATTGTCACAAGAAAAACACCACAAATAGCTGTTGTTGAGTGAAATAATTTTTTATGTTTTTAAGCTTTAAAGTTTTAATAAAAGCTTAATAAAGTACATTGAAAAAAAATAAAAATAATATAAACACCTAAAGCATCAGAATATTAAGGACAACAAGAAGGTACAATTTATAATTTAAGCAACAAGAAAATTACAAAAACATAACAACTAATAAGAACACCACCACCATGTAACAGCAAAACCAATTAAATGTAATTCTATACACTATTTATTTATTAATCAAATTTTAAAACCATCCATCTCCCTCAATAATAAGCGATTTCAATTAAAAAAAGAATCCACAAAAAACACAATGTAATTGCTGCCAAGTTACCTTCCTACAAATGAGAATTTGCAGTATTGACTAGTCTGTAGTCAATTTTTGGATTATACTGTTGATTAATTATTTGCCATCAAGTCATTGTCAAGTCACACCAACCATACAGATTATCTCCATGATGATCTGTCCATAGCCTGGTATTTCATGCCCTCTAACATTCATCATAATTGTAACAGAGTCCATCTACCTTGCTATCCATCTTGATAAATGTATCTTTTCTTTTATGTACACTGAGAGCATATGCACCGAGACAAATTCCTTGTGTGTCCAATCACTCTTGGCCAATAAAGAATTCTATTCTATTCTATTCTATTCTATTCTATTCTATTCTATTCTATTCTATTCTATTCTATTCTATTCTATTCTGTTCTATTCTATAGATCCTCTTCTCTTTCCTTCCATCTTTCCCAGCATTATAATCTTCTCTAGACAGCTAGGTCTTTGCATATGGTGTCCAAAGCAGGATAATTTGACTCAAGTCATTTGTGCCTCTAGTGAGAATTCTGGATTGATTTTTCAATGATTTATTGACTTTTCTTGGCTGCCTATGGTATTTTCAGAACTCTCCTCCAAGCCCAAAGTGTTAATACTCTTTCTGTCCTCTGTCCTGCTTCCTGCTTCTCCAACACCCACTGATTGAATTAATTCCTTCTTAAATAAGTTTTAAAAGAGAGGTTAAGGATCATATGCTAAAAAAGCTTTAAACACAAAGAGATCGAGGGAGAAAGTGCTACTAGAAATAAACATGATGCTACATGAGTCACCTGAAGGTGTATGCCAAAAACAAAGACAGGAAAGATATGGTAGAGATTGTACTTCAGGGCCCTACAGATTAAAACCAAGCATTTATGTTAAAGTATAGGGAACCAGTAAAGGATCCTGCATGAAGAGCCTCTGCTGGACTAAATTAAAGAGAAAATTATCATTGAGTGAAGACCTGCCAGATGAAGAAACTTTCCAAGATGTTGAAAGAAAGGGAAAAAGTACTGCACTTTGTTTTATCACTTTATTGTTCCCTTTTAAATATAATATTCTATTTATTATTTTTATTTCTAGTTCTTCTGGAGAATTGTGTTTATTAAATGACTGAAATACAAGCACATGTAAACATTTATTAGTTCATTTATTACATTTATGTCCTATCCTGTTTCCAAGAGCTGAAAGCACTTTATACAGAGATCTCCCATTTTATCCCCAGAGAAAAACCCCATGAGATAGGTTGAGCTGAAAGGGAGCAATTGAACCAAAGGTAATTTCCAGGGCTGAGATTGACCATGAAACTGGGTCTCTTTAGTCTTAATCAGTAGTGGGTTTCAATTTCGGTTGCTACCAGTTTGCTCGCAGGCGTGTGCATGCTCAAACGTGTGCGTCACGCTTCTGCGCATGCACAGAGACATCCAGGCTGATGGGCGGAGTGTCCCACCCCTGCTGCTACCGGTTCACTCGATCCGGGGCGAACTGGTAGCAACCTACCACTGGTCTTAATTCAAGATCTTACTACTTCACCACACTGACTCAGAAAATATGTGTTAATTTTTCTTCACAATGGTTTTTGATTTGTTGATTTGTTTGTTTCTATAGTTGTATACTGTTACAGAAATAGAAGGAGCAAATCATAATATTAGAAACTGATAAATCCTTCTATCCTTATGAGCAGCTGAAGTCGTGTTAGAGGTTTATTGCAGAATGTAAAGAGGCTGGATAATTTTCAATTACATGATTTCAGGTACTTTTAATTACTTATTAATGAAAGATTCTAATACTTTCTGTCGGGCATATTCTATTTGCTGGTAAATAATATCAAACACTTTTAAACTTAACTTCAAACTATAAATGAATACATTTGACAAGTATATTATCCAACCCAAATCAAGTATGGCCATCTAGTGGTCAGTGGGTCATATATGTCTCCTTAAAATGATTTTTACATCGACCATGAAGAGCCTGGGGTGTTCCTCTGAGCACAGTTATAATGTTGTGGCATGAAAATCATTTCTATTTTCTATTCTATAAGGGTTTTTTATAATCTGGTAACCTCCAAGGTTATGGACTTCAGTTTCTATAATTCACATCCAATATAGCTAAGTGCTTCGGGAAACTATTTCCTAATTGGATTATCAACATTGAAAAGGAACTATCTATGCTGTAGTTGTCACTTATTTGAGCTTTAAATCTGAAGACACTTGAAATAGAGTATTAGGGAGCAGACAGTCATAACTGTAAAGAGTTTCTCACTGCCAATCATAAACAGCATATTACATTATCATATTATCACCAAGAGAAAAAAGGAAGCAATAAAGATTCTTCAATATTGAGAACTGATTGAGCACACAAGGTGCCCCTAATTGTCTTTATTTCTTCCATCTTGAAATGCTTAAAAGAAATTGTGAGGAAACCCTAGCTGTCTGTGGTATTGCTGGAACAAAAATCTCTTAAATCCTACTCAATATAAAAGGAAGGAAAGAAAGGTTGGGATGGGGGGGAACAAGCATCTCCTCTCGGGTTTAAGAGAAGCAGGACACATACAGTATAAAGCTCTGAGAATGGAAATGTCAGCCTTGACAGCTTTGCAGACCCATTGAGAAGTCCAGGTGGGAGAAGAAATACTGAAATTGACAACAACATTGCTTCTCCTACTGGGACTTCTCAACAGATTGCAAAGCTCTCAAGACTAGTATTTTCATTACTGGTCTTGAAGACCAAAGCCTGAAGGAGTGAGATTCACCATAATATTGTCAATGTTGTCAGAACAAACAGAGGCCAAGAACAGCTTTTACACTAGTGCAGTCTTGTTGTGAAGTGTCAGAAACTAATATGGATGTTCTACATGGTAAAATAGAACTTAGACTCATATACTGCTTCACAGTGCTTTTACAACCCTCTCTAAGCAGTTTACAGAGTCAGCATATTGCCCCCAACAATCTGGGTCCTCATTTTAACCACCTTGGAAGGATAGAAGGCTGAATCAAGCTTGAGCCTGGTGAGATTCGAACTGCTAAATTGCAGGCAGCCGGCAGTCAACAGAAGTAGCCTGCAATACTGTACTCTAACCACTGTGCCACCGTGGCTCATTGAAATATTGAACTAGAGGCTGTGGTGTTGTGTAAAGAACCCTGAAGACTTGCCTAGAGATTATCTAGGCCAATTCAAGGATACGAAGTATAAAATGTTCCCATTGAAGTATTTGTGGAGTTTCTTTTTCGTCTTGACTTGTAATCCAGTTTTACATTTTGGTTTATCTTCCAGTACTAATTGCTTTTCGGGTCTACTTTATGATTTCATGTTGGCTGGAACTGTGGCTTAATACACATGGAGAATCTAGATTGGGAAAGGCTGTTTCTTCATACAACCTTACTACACCCCAATCCTGGTCTATGTAATGGTGTATGAGAAAAATCTTGGGAGATTGGATAGAGAGATGCTACCTTGGGAATGGCCAAATAAGAGACAGCACAGCCCACAGTTGGATAATGAGCTTTACAAGAGTCTCACAAGGGATCCTTCCTAATTTCCTGGGCTATAAAGGACAGGGTGAGAGAACTGTACTTTCAGACTTGCAAGATTCTGTTACTGTGATTTTACAATAAAGTAGGATCAGTTTATTTGGTTATGTTTTGTATCTAGACTGCCTAGTAAGGCTGACATCTAGGGCTTGAACATGATGGGCTTAGACTGAAAAAGAAGAGAAGTAAAAGTATTTGAAGGGAAGTCAAAAGGTATTCTGAGATAAAGGGGAATAGTAAAATGAGACTTGTTACTAGGGTTTTTTTTTCCTCACAGTCTCTTTCCCAATAAATCCAACCATAAAATATTCTTGTACAATTATAAATTTTAAATGTTCCTTGGGGAATGTTTTGGTTTAAGAGAATATTTCTTAAAAACAACACCAGAAAGCCTCTGCTTCATCTGATTTTAGTGTCTAATGAAAGCTTAAGATCTCTCTCTCTCACATGCAGTCACACACTAGAATGGGTGCCATCATAAAAAAAAGAAATATGTGGGGTGAGGGCAGGGGAGGATGCTGGAGATTGCTCCATTAATATCAAACAGTTTGGCATACTAGATCACCGAAGCATGGCTAATTTTGAAGCCCAAACCCACACATTCTTCATTTTTATTTCTCAGCCTTCTGAAATTTTACTACATGCAAACAAAAGGAAATAACTGGTTAATTAAAGTTTGGAAAGCACATTTAATGTTGAGAAAATCTGAAATTGGATTAAAACACAGGAGAAGACAGGGCAAAATATGTGTTTCTCTTGAGAGTAGATGTTTATAATTGACTAAGAAAGATACTCCAAAAATGCATGTAGGACACAAAATTTAACTCCTTGATTTTTGTTTTTCCTGCAACTTACTTAACACCCATAGGTTCAAGGGAATATTACTAAAATAATTCATCTAAATAGGACAATGTATTTTTGCTGAGTTGCGGCTCAAAAAATTTCCCTGTACTTGAGAACCCTTCTTTCTTACTCAATCAAAAAGCTGCACAGTTTTATTTATTTTATTTTATTTCCTGGTATTGGGCATTTTCCACTTTACCTAACACACTCCAGTCAATCTCTATATTCAGGTGAGAACCAGCACACATGCCACTCATTTATTAAACATCAGCAAACATTTAAAATACAAATTGGCAAAAAAGGGAGAGAAAAGGCAAACAAGGGAGAAAGAATGAAACATAAACAATAGATGAGGGTGTTCAATTTCTAAATTTTTCTCTATAAAAATGATCAAATTTTACAGAGCTATTGGAAACAATACTAAAGGTTGAAGTGTCTTGGAATATTAGTAGCACACGTTGGTAGTTATATTGCTGGTTTGAGCTCCGAGCTTGGCAATTTGGTTGTAGATGTTTGGTTCCCATTCGAAGTGATATTTTCAGTGTGCTTTGGATTTGCTTGTCTGGAGGAGCACTGGCCTTTAAACAGTGGTGAAAATTTGTTACTACTAGTTCTGTGGGCATGGCTTAGTGGGGGAAAATGTGACTGGGTGGGCGTGGCCAACTTTTTTTTT
Organism: Pituophis catenifer annectens; assembly: GCF_029215685.1. Classification (NCBI taxonomy): domain Eukaryota; kingdom Metazoa; phylum Chordata; class Lepidosauria; order Squamata; family Colubridae; genus Pituophis; species Pituophis catenifer. The sequence goes on from NW_027256888.1 coordinate 60,645,016, forward strand.
TCTTTTAAAAGCATTTTTTCTACAACCTCTTCAGGCCGAAGAGGTTATAGAAAAAATGCTTTTAAAAGGCTCTGATGATCCCAGCTGAACCACGGGATCATCAGAGGCTTTTTTTTTTAACTTTTAAAAGCATTTGTAGAAAAAATGCTTTTAAAAGCAAAAAAAAAAAGCCTCTGATGATTGCGCGGCTCAGCTGGGCGGGGGGGATGTTGAATGAGATCTGAGAGGTATATGAGTTGATATACCTCTACCATACACCACTTTGGTATATATGCTTTGATGTGGCTGGAGGTCAACAGTTCAGACTTCTGTTGTATTTTGGATGAAAAACTTAACATATCTCTTTACAAACTTAAACATATTCAATGTTCAATTTGACTGCGGCTCAATAACAAATAAGATCTTGGTTCCTCCCACTTAAATATTTCTTGACCAGTTGTTCTATCAACAGCAATCCATTTTTTTTAAAAAAAATCAAACAAATACCCAAGCAATGTGTTATTTGATAGACGCACATTTTGCCTATAAAGATGAATTAAATGAAAATGAAAAAGTTTTCTTATAGATTTCCCCTTTTCTGTCTCCACTCCTCAACAGATTATATTACTAAATGGCTTTGCTTAAAGGCTGAAGAATCATGAAATTTGTTTAGAAGATTTCCAGAAGCATATCTATGTTAGTCTGTCGTAGTAAAAACTATCGTCTCCCTTGGCACTTTAAAAACTAATAACTTCCTTGAGGCATCTGGTTTTGTGGACTAAAACTCTGATGGTCAGATGTTATAGAATTCTTGGTTTAAAACATTTGATGGTAACCATTAAACATTTGTGTTTATGGTGTATCTTTCTTAAAGTTAGAAATAAATGCTTTAAAAATATTGATGAGGGCTCTTTGAAAAACACATTTCTGTTGTTCCATGGAAATTGTTAGCTTCTTTTCAGATTTTCAAAAATATTTATCTAAGAAGCTAATGTATCAACAAAAATACACAGTGAGGATGATATATATTTAGAGATAAAATCTGTCCTGATTAACTTTAGTATAGATTTCTTTTTTTTCCTCATTCAACTTGCTATCGTTCCTGTTTCATTCAGTTTTATTTGACTTCCAGCTTTTGGGAGAAAATGCTATAAAACTAGTGACATTTCATTTCAATCTAGACTGATGTAAATTGGTCCCTCTTTCTCTTCTCATTTGGATCATTTCTCCACATAGGCAATTGAGCCAGCCTTCCCTGGTGCTCCATTCATTTTATACTTTGAGAAGACTAGGAATATTAGGAAGAAAGAAAACATGAAGAAGATATATTACAAAAACCCCAAGAAAAGAAGAAAAGGCAAGTCAGGTTTTAATGGAAAGGCAAGTAAGATATTACAATAATATTGATATTCTCGGTTCCAAATTATTTCTACTTTTCATTCTTTATTTTATGGATGAAATGTTGTTAGAACATTAACATGTTGGTTTTACATATGATGGATACTGAAGGAGGTCATGGGTCCATATTTCAATCTACCATTTTCTCTTAACCTGAAGTATGAATTTGTTTCTCTGTGCATAAAGTTTGCATAATTATATCTTAATAAAACTCATCTGTCTTGAAATTTTTCAAAGATCTTCTTCTGAAAAAGAAGCTTTTGTTCTGGTATGTTATTATTAGTAACTTATTATAATATTATTATATTATATAATATATAATAATATAATAATATTATTATTATAGCTTATTAGTAACCTTGACTATCACTAAGTGTTGTACCTTATGATTCTTGACGAATGTATCTTGTCTTTTTATGTACACTGAGAGCATATACACCTGAGACAAATTCCTTGTCCTATCACACTTGGCCAATAAAGAATTCTATGTTATTCATTTTCTATATTTATTGGTGGTGTATAGTTAATGTTGTGTGTGCATCTTTCCATCACTTCAGCTGCCCTCTCTTCCTTTTAAAAAGGATGCCTCCCATTGGGATTTAATGGAAGCCTGGAAAACCAAGGAGGCTGCAGAAACTGGAGAAAAGGTTATGCAGGGAGACCTGGAACAAAATACATCCTTTGGCCATCTGTCAGATGCTAAGCAAAAGCCAGTATGTTGAATCAGCGTCTGTTGGTTATATTGAAACAAGAGAGTAAAGAATAACACCATATGTCAGTACATTCAACAGGATTTAAAACTAATTCTATACTGGAAGATGATTTAATCAAAATAGTTGAATATCAACCAGGATATACTAATCACTTCAATGAGACTAGCATATTCATCCCTTGGATGAGTCACAAATACCTTCACATTAAAATTTAGAGGTTAGATATAATCATGATTAGCTGGCTTGTCAACAAAACTATACACATCTTAAACAATTGCATTGTACTGAATTGTGATGCATTAGTCAGTAGATTACTCCTTTCAGCAGAACATCATCTTGAAGTCTGCTTTTAAATCTTTGAATTGAGGTAGCCACTATATTATCTTGTATATTTGATGCATGGAATTCCTTCTTTCAATTGTATTCCTTTGCACACAAGCCAGAAGTTTTTGGATTCTGTGCATGAATGCCTTATTTTTATATGTCTTTCATTCTGTCACTGTCTACAAAAGTTTGTGTAGAATTAGGAACACATTTCATTTTAAGTACAGATAATATTGAAGAAGGAGAATCGCAACTTTTGAATTATAAACAGTTGACTTAAAAGCTTTTGAAATAGAGAGGTCAACTAAAAATTGAAGACAATTAAAATGCAACTAATTGACACATGTGGAATAGTAGAATCCCGAAAATGTCTATTTATGTATTCTACATTAGATCACATAGGAAATATGCCATGTTTAGTGTTTCTCATGGAAAATGGGAAAATGAGTCCTTGAAAGCAGAAATCTAGCACATTAAAGTGAACAGCTGGCTAGGCAATATCATGCATAAATATGATTTGCACATTATGGCTGGACGTTCTTTGCATAAAATTGAGAAAAAATAATAAAAATCTTATTGCATAATTAGAGGCCACAGTTGTTTGGCCACATATAGTGTATATAGTGTATACCAGCATATTTATGTGTTTTAACTGTAAGATTTGATGGAAAAAAATGCCTCTTGGTATACATATCTGTTCCTTTCAGGAGCTAAACATGATAAAATTATACAATTTGTTGTCAGATTTCAACAACATTATCCAGATTATATTTATGAATTATTTTTGAAACTGTCTCTCATGTTTTGGTATGATTTAAGCTTTACAGATATCTAAAATCATTGAATTTATTTATTACAAATCCTTTATTCACATTTTCAACCTTGTGAATCTAAGAGGCTTTTGAATTGATTTGTCAATCTCTGAACAAAATAATTACAAAGCATACTTTTAAATCACGCTGCTCAGTTCTAAGATGGTTGTCTAATATAAACAACAGCAGAAGGGAGATCAACGAATACCATATGTGAAATATTATTTTGGATAAGATAGAAATATATTTTGTTCTTTCTGACTTCTCTTACCCTGTTTCTCAACCATCTACTATTTATGTTGAAGATACATTTCCTAAATTTAAGGAAAGGGAAGATTTTATTGAGTGACTTGTGAACATCCCAAATCTGCATGATAATCATTTTATAGCACAGGAGCTGTCCATGTAAGGTGAACAAGAAACATGACTCATGATTCATTTAACTTCTGAACTTCAACCATATTTTAAAAATATTAGAATCCTACATCTGTGTTAGCTAATAGTTCTATTACTTCAACTCAAGTTAAATAATTAAAAGGGAAAAAAAGGAAAAATACTTAAATAATTTTCAAGTTAGGGCTATATAATCTTTTTTTAATTAAGTTTTATTAATTTTCTACTATTACATTTATTTAGTGCTTAATAAACATCATGTTGTCTGTGTTACTTTGTTCACTTAACAATGCAAATTATATTCATAATCTTTACCCCTTTTTTCCAGTCATTGGTAAAATAAATTCCATGTTTGATAGTATTCTGTATCTTCTTTCTGTTTGATCTTCAATGTAAGTTTGTCCATTTCTGCACAGTCCAATATCTTCTTAATTATCTCTTCATCTAGTGGTACTATTTCTTCATTTTTCCATTTCTTCATAAATGCTGAGCAATTACAATCCTCGCTGTTGTTAATATATGCAATATTAAATATACACTTTGTTTATCAAATTTTTCTGATACTATACCTAATTTAAAAAGTTCAAGTTTAAAATCTACATGTTTTCCTAACATCTTTTCTAACCACATGCATATTTTTCCCAAAATTTTTTTGCTTTAACACAAGTCCACCACAGATATGTGCAAGATTTTTGGTTACATTTTCAACATTTACTAGACATATTTTTGAACATTTGTTTGAACTATATAATCTTTAATCATTAGTAGACATGCACATTTGATTTTCTTCTATAAAGAATGGTAGATTCTTGTGGAGAGTCCTAAGATTGAAAAAACACTAGATAGTATTCTTAGTTAATTGTGTGTGATCAATACTTTTATGTAATGAGATATAGTAAAAGATCAGTTCTTCACATAAATTGGTAGGGTTGCAAATCTTCTGCCAGCTGCCCTGAAATGCTGCTAAAATTAATATTCACAATGAGGGATGAAAAGAGCTAGTGTTTTATCTCAATTGAAAGTTATGTTCCTGATGAATTACTATGCCCAGCTTTCAAGTTAAGTTATCATATTGCTAGATTCCTAGAGCTGAATCCAACTCCTTTGAGTGGAGGAATCAAAATTGAAGGATGAAATATGAGGAATATATGAGGAACTAAGTATATGTAGTCTAATGAAGAAAAGGGTTAGGGATGATCTGATCGCTGTCTTTGAGGGTAGTCACAAGCAAGAGGGGGTTGACTTATTCTCCAAAGTACCTGAGGATAGGACACAAAGCAATGGTTCACTAAAGAGAGACCCAGTCAGGAACTAAGGAGAAGAATAACAACAATGAATCAATAGAATAACTTATCTCCCAGAGTTATGGGTGCACTACCGCAGGAGATCTTAACAGAAAAGATTGGACACCTATTTGTCTGGGATGCAATAAGGTCTTCTGTCTTGGCAGGAGGTTGGACTAGAAGACCCCCAAAGTCCCTTTTAGCCCTAGGATTCATGAAACATTCCAAACATAACATTATTTCATGTAAATATAGTCCAAGTGCATCTGGTTATACACAGTTCTGGACAGTGATGGGATTCAAATAATTTAACAACCGGTCTCTGCCCTAATGATTTCTTCCAACAACCAGTTCACCAAACTGTTCAGAAAGTTAACAACCGGTTCTCCCAAAGTGGTGCGAACTGGCTGAATCCCACGACTGGTTCTGGATAAATATTCTAGCCTCCTAGATGAAATTTATGCCTTAAAAGCTTGTAGTATGTTTGGCTACTATCATACCCATGACTTTGCTAGATAGAGATGGTAAGAGTTGTGGGTCCTTATATCTACGTGTGAATGAAATAGGTTCTAAAGGAAAAAACATCTGTCCAGAGGCAGTACTTGTTATGCTCATTTTGATCAGCCCAGTATAAGATGGCAAGAACCTGTATTTATTAATTATTTACTTCATCTAAGGTGTATGTGCTATACCACAAACATCATGTATAAAGCTTTCCTCCATTTTCTCTTCAATTCCATAAATATAAAATTGTTGTAAAGACATGACTTATGGCGTCTTAAAATCCAGCTTAGTTATCACTGAATCACTGAATGTGCAATAACAAATAAAAGTGTCAAATGTAAATTAAGTGGGGGTTTTTTTGCTGAAAAGGACAAAATTTGCTCTTCTTTTTAAAAAGAAAACAACCCTTCGAAACACAGAAAAAAGAAAAAAATGGAGAACACAGTGAAGGAAAAATATTTAATAATGGGCTTTCATTATTTGCTCGATGGAGCTAATTTAGCATCCTAACCTGGTTTATGTAATCCAAAGTAAAGGAACATCTTTAAGTACATGCATATTGTCAGAAGGAACATCCAAAGGACACCAAAGATGGATTCTTCTAGATGAATTTGAAAAGATAGCATTACTTCTTTAGCATTACGATAACTTAACTTGAAAGCTAGGTACAGAAGTAGTATTAAGCTCCTGCTTCTTCTTGAGAACTAATAAAAATCATTTAGAGGAGAATTGTGATTCTCTAACAGGAGAGTTTAAAGGAAAGCATGGCCTTTGTTCAAGTATTTGCAGTTACATTTGACAGAATCCTTGGAATGGACAAAGTTTAGGCATACAGAATTTCTTACTTCATTTTCTGTTATTCAGCTCCTGAATATTCAGGTTCCTCACACCAAAACCTAATGCAAACCAAATCAAATATCACTACGAATTAAAGTGTTAGGAACCCAGAAAACTATTCTGAACTGCAAACTGAACTCAAGGAAGTCGCAATTCTTTCTTTAAAAAAACAAACAAACTGCGCTCAAAGATTCTTCCAGCAATACATTCCAGCTCTTTCTTCTTCTCCTAATTCTATTCTTGTTCAGTTTGAGAGTTTACAGTTGATCTACTGCAAATCACCTTGTAGTCAGCCAAGTTCTTTTTTTGTCTCTTCCAGCTTCAGAATATATTCCAATACAGAACAAGAGGTAGGTGGCAACTGAAAAGTGTTCTAGGCAATAGATCTTGGCTAATAGATATATCTTGGCTAATAGCAAATAGGTGCTCTTAATCATAATGAGTACACAACTGAATTGCACTAACTATCTTATACAATTATCTGTGATCGTAGCCAACATATCCTATGGACCCACTGCTGCAAATGATCTTCTCCCTTTGTCCTTTTTTATATATGTTTAAAAGAGACCGTTTGGTGCAGTGATTAAGGTGTTGGGCTAGAAACTGGGAAACAGTCAGTTGAGTGGCTGAGTGATCTTGGGCCAGTTACTCTGTCTCAGTCTTGGCAAGGAGGCAGTGGCAAACTCCTTCTGAAAACCTTTGCCAAGAAAACTTCAGGGATTACCGGTATTCCAGGCAATCACCAGGAACTGCACCCAGATTTGATCAGATTAAGTGTAGCATCCTGTCTGTCTTGGTTGCAGACAATGGAATGGTCTTAGGAATGGATCCCACTAGTACGTTGACATTTTTCAAAATTAGTTTAACTGGAACTAAAATGGAAACAAATGCTTTTTTATTAACTTCAACAGGATTTCATCTGCTAGCAAATATTTTAAGTTTCCAGTGAAACCTGAGCAACAGATTTGTGTTTATATGTGTGAATGACAGAGGGAGAAAGAGCCTGCTTCCTCCTAGTTCTCTTCCTTCTCTTCCTGATCTATATAGTATTGGCCAAAATTGTGGAAATCTTTTAGGAAAAGTGTATTTTTGAGGTTTCATGGCTAATAACACCACTTTTTTTTTTTTTTGAGTTTCAAAATAATCATATTCCACTGCTGGAATGGCCTGGGAATAGCCCAGACCTTAAGCCAATTGAAAATCTAGGGAGCCGACTAAAGAAACTTGTTAGTCAGAAGTGACCCAGCAATAAAACCCAGTTAATAGAAGCAATCATTCAATCTTGGTTTCACATTATAACAGCTGCAGAACTTGGTTCACTCCATGGGAAGACGTTGTAAGGTCATAATTCATGCTAAAGGTTACCCAACTAAGTATTAACTGATGTGATAATTTTTGTATATCTCATTTTTTCTACGTGTTTCACTTTTCTTCTTTATACTATAATTGCTATTCTAATAGCAAATCCTTCATAAAAGTTATTGCATTACATTCTTGATTAAATTATCTTTCCATTGATATATAATTTTATGGTACTATCCCTCCCCCCAAAATGTGGTGTTATTACCTACTTTTAGAAAATACACTTTCCCCCAAAAGGTTTCCACAATTCTGGCCACTACTGTATGTACAAAACTTTCCACACTTTTTGTTGGGCAGAGCCCTGGACCAGGTTGAGACAATTTGCTGGGATAAGCATCCTGAATTAATTAGACCAAGAGGGGGATCCAAAAACTTGTAGACCCTCACAATTATTCACCCTCAGCCGTCATCCATCCTTCAGGGTTCCCACCAGAAGACCTTTAACTTAAGGGAAGGCGCTCCCTGCGCAAATTTCCAAGAAACCTTCGAGAGCTCGGAGAGCCAGGGGGAGGGAAGGAAGGTGCCGAGCGGGACGGAGGATGGTGAGGAGTGGGCTCGAGGAATGAGTCAGCTCCCCTCCCTGTCACTCTGCGGCTCCGGGGGGCGGAGGAAAAGAGAACTCCGCCGGTGAAGCTATAAAAGCGAAGGGGGCAGAAGGCGAGCAGAGGAGGCGGCTGCCGGGGACGGGAGGGCGGACTCCCCGCCTTAACAAGCCGAGCGCCCGATCTTCCGTCCCAAGCCTTTCATCTGCCTGCTGTCAGGATGCCCCGGACCAGCCAGCGGAAGGTGGAAGGCTGCCTGGATTCCTAGACAGCGAGCTGTCAGCCGTCGCTCTCCAGGCCAGTCAGTCGTCGCCTCAGAGCAGAGGCTCTGAGGGTTGAGTTTCTCCCAAGGCAAAAGGCGGCGTGGACGCGGGAACGGATCCAGGACTGTTTGTTTCCTGCCCTTAGACGTCCCAGCTGAGCTTCGCGGGTGGGAGGCTCCTTCCTCGGGGTTCAGCCACCGCCTCCCGGCCGGGGCCAGGTCTCCGTCTCCTTCCCTTCCTCCGCGACTGGACTCTCCTGCTGAGAAGGAGTGGGGGCGCCCCACCATGCCGCCCCGGAGACCTTGAGTGGGAGCTCTCCCCTTTGGTGGAGCGGTTGTTGGGGGGGGTATTTTTTTTGCAGCCACTGCGCCGCCCAGCCCAGCCCAGCCCCGGGAAGGAAGACGTCTAGGAAGAGGGTAGAGACGACCATGCAGAGCTGGACTAAGTTCTCCTCCCGCCCTCTCCTCTTCCTAGCCGCGCTCTTGGTGGTGGAAGGTTCCCAGCTCGACGGCACCAAGGCGAACGCGATCAAGGCCACCCTCATGGGCGAGACGCCGACCCAGGCGGCCAACAGGACGGCCACCTTCCACCAAGGACTCTCTCTGGGGAGCGGCAAGAAAGGCAAGCTCTTCGGCCAAGGTGGGAAAGGCCTCAAGCATTATCACCGGCAAGGCGAGGTAAGGTGCATCTGTGTCGCCCTTGGGCTTTTTTTCGCTCCTCTTGCTTCTTTCCAGACGGGGTCCCCTCGAGGACCGGATCCAAGGGCTCCACGCCTTGGAGACCGGCAGTTAATCGCATCTGGATGGTTAATCGTGGAGAGGTGGCAAGAAGAAGAAGAAGAAGGGAAGGTTAGACCGGGAAGATAGGGGTACCTCATCCAAGGTCCTCTCAAAGTAATGATGTCCTTCCTTCTTTCCTTCCTCTTCTTCTTGCAGCTGCACTATCAATAACTTCGGATATGTATAAATTCCTCAAGAAGGTAATTGTAACCTGTTTGGTAATTTAAGATTTGCATCTCAGTCCCATTTGGAGATAGGGTTTAGTTCCGAATGATTTCTTGGACAGTAATAATAAAAGCAGCATGAATGGAAGATTGAAGACTCAAGTTTTTAGTATTCTGTGGGCACATTGTTTCAGCAGTAATTGACAATGATGATTGTATGATTATTATGACCACCAAAGGGTTGTTTTTGGTATTTCCTGTGTGTTGGTACCATAAATGCACCAAGATTTAAAAGAAAGTGCAAAAATGGCAATGTTTCAAATGAAACCACAATGTGGAACAGCAGGTTAGCTCTGGGAACATCACAGCCAGGACTTTTCAATATAGTTTTTAAACTGGGGCGGACGACGGGTGGTGTTAGAATACCTGATGTTATTCCCATTATGGATGAGTGTGGAAGTAGTAAATTTAAAATTAGAGACCAGTAAGACGTGTTCCCCAAGGAGTAGGACATTCCTCCCTTCCCATGAGGAATTATTAAATGGAGTGAGATGGAACTTTTTCAATCTCTTCCAGTAATGCTAGTTCCTAACCAGAATTTTAGCAATAGAACAGATGTAACTCCAGAGACCTGTGGCCAGATCTCCCCACAAAAACTTAGAGGCAGCTGTAAAAATGAGAAAGAAAAGAAAAGCATTTTCTATTGTTTTTCTTCTGTTGCTAGCCTGATTATAGAAATAAAAGTATGCACAATGTCATTTTCATAGGGTAGCCATATTCATCTCTTCCAACAAAGGGACTTGTGGCATTTTAAAGGCAAGACCTTTAAAATAGCATAAAATATTAACTGTGATCCGCTGACTTTATGGAATACGGAAGTCGTTAATCCTCATGATGTCTCAATAATTTCTGCTGTTTCTTTAATACAGAAGATGTCCTGAAGATAGGAACCTTGGTTATAACTGTGCTAATAGGTCTTGTAGCCTGAAACATCTGGAGAGCCATAGAAGTTCTTTTCCTTATGGCCCAACACTGTGCTAAATAGTTTTAATAGATTTTAAGGTTTTTTTTAAAGCAGGTTAAATTACATCTCCTTCAACTTGGTGCAGTCTGAGTTCAAAATCCCTCATTCCCCTGCATCTACTTTTTAAAAAAGTTTTGAGAAATATTGCACTATTTTACATTGTTCTTTTCTATACTTATAGTTTAGTGCCTCTGAGATAAGAAAGCAGAAAATAGAAAATGGTAACTTGATAACTTATTAAGTATGGTGGTCAGAAAACTGATAGAGGCAAAGAATGCTTTAAGATTAATTCCAAATCTTATATAGGTGAATAACTGTAGAAGGTTGCTTCAAGGTCACAAAATAGGCACATAAGTCACAAATTGTCATAGAATCTTTCCCTTTCTGCCTTCTTTTTTCCCCTTCTTTTCTTCTTTTGGGCTTCTCAGAAGTTGATTAGAACCATTGCATCCTTAATTATCTTGATCTGAAGAATTCTGATTTCATAGGCTGTAAAAAGTTATCTTATGCCTCTTTTTCTTTATTTTGAAAGAGCGTGGAAATCCTGCATGATTGACAGTATTGAGTCACAAGTTTTCTGAACAACCAAAAACACCAAAGAGCCTAGAATCAGTCAGTGCTCCAAAGGTATCAATTCTGTTCTTAAAAGACATCTTTCAGAAGTTGATATGGGATAAGATCTTCATTTAAATTTTTTAAAAAAGTCTAAATAATAGATTCTTAGATGTATTTTAAAGTCTGTTGTGAAGCAAACATTTTCCAGTGTATTTCTCTGGAAGAGGCATTGCATCCATCAACTGCTTCATTTTTGGATCATTTCCCAGTCAGTTGATCTCAAATCCATTCACTAAATGAAAAGACATTCCTTGACTTCCTGCAAAGATAGAGTAACTGATGTCTGTTTTAATAGGAAGCTATCCAATATATATACATTCAAAATGCGGTTCCCATTAGCAAGGTAAACAGCATAGAGTCCTCAAGCAAGGAAATGCAGAATTCTTCATTTTGAATATTCAGTTTGAATATAGGTAGCATTAACCTGAAGATTTATAGTGGTGATAAAGTATCAAGAGTCAGGGTTTTTTTCCCTCATTCTCACAACTAAAGGATTGCTAGAAATTAGAGTAGAATAATTTACAACTGAAAACAGCAATCAGTGGAATGACTGTGGTCTGCGTTTTGCTATCATTTATTCATTCTGTAATCTTTAATTTAGGGATGTGGTGGCTCAGTGGCTAAGATGCTGAGCTTGTCAGTCAAAGGGTCGGCGGTTCGAATCCCTAGTGCCACGTAACGGGGTGAGCTCCCGTTACTTGTCCCAGCTTCTGCCAACCTAGCAGTTCGAAAGCATGTAAAAAATACTTTGTGGGAAGGTAACAGTGTTCCATGCGCCTTTGGCATTTAGTCATGCCGGCCACATGACCACTGAGACAGCGCTGGCTCTTTGGCTTTGAAATGGAGATGAGCACCACCCCCTAGAGTCAGGAACGACTAGCACATATGTGCAAGGGGAACCTTTACCTTTACCTTTTACCTAATCTTTAATTGATAGGCTGTAAAAAAGATAACAGAAAATATTTTAGTGGTTTCCTCACAACTTGTATTATTATGAAAAAACTATAACCCATTTATATTGTATAGGCATGGTTTTTAATAAAACCTAGGTTTAATTTTCTGCAATGAAAAAGGAACTTATTTGTTTGCTAGTTAAATGATGGTGGCTTTCCCAAAGGTGCTTTTTCAAAAGGCAACTGGAATGTCTTTGTTTTGCTTGAAGTTGTTTCGCTTCTTACCCAAGAATTATCCAATTTATCCAATTTATATACCGCCCTTCTCTCTGAGGACTCAGGACGGTGTACAGCCAAGATAAGAACATAGAATACAAATATTAAAAACAGTTAAAAATATATATAAATTTGGCCCGAAAGTTAAGAAATCACAAACTGATTAAAAGAATTTTATAAATTTCTTCTTAAGCCAGCCCGGCTTGCTGGAAAAGATGGGTTTTGAGAGCACGACAGAAGGCATTGAGGTCATGGATTCTCCTTATCTCAGGGGGCAACTGATTCCAGAGGGTAGGAGCCCCCACAGAGAAGGCTCTCCCCCTGGGAGTCACCAGCCTACATTAGTCTACATCTAGACTAATAGCATCTAGTAACACCCGGTGCACAACCATGTTCTAAGTGGAAATGTTATTCATTAGTAAATCTGTCTATTCTGTTTTGCCTTCTAAGTGTGGCTTATATCAAGCAACACTTAGAAGTTCTTAGAAAGTTACTGGAACTTGCATCTCCTTGCAATCTCCTCTAATATGTCAGTCTTTGCTTCCTAATAAGCATTGGACTTTTTCTAACTTCTGATGTCTATATGGTAAAGATTATAAACCTTCTGGGCATGTTAAACACCATCTTTTGTACTGTATGTTCTGTACACAATGTACTCAGCGCTAATTATCTTGTCATGATTAGAAAACTGTCCCGTTTCCACTCAGAGACAGTGGACTTTTCTCTGTGCACTAAGAAAAAAGGAATAATTGCTCTGTACTTTCTCCTACCCACAAAAAGGCAAATGATTATTCCCCTTTCTCTTCTTCCATGAAGCATATTTTCCTGTACAGGGGAATGCTTCATCCTACTTCCTTTTGAAGGGAATAGAATGGTCCATGTGGGATGTGACAAGGAATCATTGCTCATTAATTCCTCTTATTCGGAGTGATTTCTGGTTGAGAGACTGTAGTATGGACAGGAAAGACCTCTGCCAAAATGCTATGGGCCAGTTGGGGAGCACTCCACAGGATGCATCTCAACCAAAAACTTTCTAAATTCTGTTTTAAAGTTTGCAGTTCAGAGAGAAAGCAACATAGCAAATGACTTCTTTTTATGCCTCCCACTGTCCATATTGCTGCGTATGTGCTTGCGATTTGCATGTGCACACACCAAGTGTCAAAAGTTCCATGAAAAATATCCAGTATTAAGTTATGTTTTGCACAACTTGACCAAGTTCTGTAACAGTACTTGAAAACTTTGTGTTCCAGAGAGATGACAAGAGTTCTGCATCTGAATAATAGTTATTTTTTTAAAAACACGGAATTTTATGTTGGAGTGAAGATAAAACAAATAGGCATTAAAAAGATGGGAAAATGAAAAAATTAACTGACCATTATTAAGAGATATTTCAAGTATTTCTCTGGCTGCCTTTAACTCTTAGGAATTATATTTCTTTAGACAGAACAAAACCATCTAGTCCATCAGGAGGATTGTAGAAAAATGTGCTTTTTGAGAGAAGTTGATTGTTTAAATTATGTAGCTGAGTTATTGTTCATAAATAGTTATTGTTATTAACAGTTTGTGAACAGTTATTTATGAATTGTTCATAAAAATATCTCATCTATAGGTAAATGGAATGCAACTAAACAGATAAATGATCATAATTTTTCTATTACTTGTTGCTGCTACTGCTTGCTTGCTATACCTAGCAATGGAAGGATGTGTAGCAAAAAATAAGAATATAGGGAGGAGCACTCCTCTCCAAGTAGTAAAGTCAACTGAAAAATGCATAGAGAAATTTGAGAGAAATTTTCAAGCATCCCGTGAATAAAATAGAAAAACAGAAGCCTCTTTCTCAATAGAAGAGAACTTTTGCAGAATTGTAGAGCAGATTTTTATCACCAGACAAAGTAAAAGCATATGGGGAAATGAAAGAAATGGCAATGGGAATCAGAACTCATTTCTTTTGTGCTGTTAATGACTTCTGCATATTGTGATTGAAAGGTAGAGAGATGAATCTGTGGGAGAAAAAAAATTGGACTGGATCCCTTTCTCCTATAACTTTCTAGATTCAGCACGAAAAGGAAAACATTAGCTTTTGGTTCTTCCAGCAATGACTCATATATTTAAGACTGCAGGACCAGTGATATCAGTGATGGATGTTACTGAAACTTTTTATTTATTTATTTATTTATTTATTTATTTATTTATTTATTTATTTATTTATTTATTTATTTAAAAAAGAGCTGCTGAAATGAAATTTCTAGTGTCAGAGCATGAAATCTGCTGTATTTAAAAATAACGGTTACATGAATTCCAGTTAATTAGTACATAACCATTTTGTTGAAAAGAAACCATTATTAGATTAGTAGCTCTTAAGTTGTTTAGACTATTGGAATTTGTTTTGAGGGATACAAGACATTGTTTGAAAAATATCAAAGCTTTCTTGTCTGTCGCTTCCATTCTATCCATTTTTTATCCTTGATCTTTAAGGCAATGACATGAACGTTTGTGGATGGTGGTGATTTATAGTGACTAAGGCAATGCTTCCCAAACCTGGGCAAAATTACCCAATCTAATTACCCAAAATTAAATAAAAGTGCTCTTTTTTATTTTTGGATAACAACACATTTCCCAATCTTCACAGGTACATTCTGATAAGCGGTTTTGCATAATGAAGGAAAGGTTGGGACCACTGCCTTTAGCGTTGGAAGCCAAAGAATGAGGCTCAGAATAGATTGTATGAATTTGGGATAATCATGCTGTCTTCAACCCAATGCACCACACCAGATTTTAGTTTTATAGTTGAAATATATAAATAACTGTATGTGTATTCAATGTAACGGTTTTTTTTTACTGTCAAAGACCAAAATAAAATATTTTATCTGTATAGGATACATCTCTCTTTTTAAAATGAGAGAACTGAAGTTGAAAAAAAAATGTGGGCCATTAAATGTTGTTTAGATACAAAAGAAACTATAAATAGTATAGTTTTAATTGGCATTACCAAGTTCCAGACTTGATTTCCTTATATGTTAATAAAAATGCGATTGGCAGAATTCTGGACTACATGTTGAAAATAAATACGTGCACAGAAGAAAAGTCAGCATTTACTGGGATGAATTGATTTGTCCACAAAACATTTCATAGTTGGTTTAAAAATGCTATTATAAAACCACAAGTAGTGGATTGTATCTACAGAGCATTCTATTATCTCTTATACTTTGTACTTGTATTTTGGATATGTGGGTTCATTTTGTATACCAGGTAGTGATATATAGAGATTTTCTACTGAACATATTTCTGCAGCTAATCTTAACACTTTAGTAACTGTATTATTTGAAAGTTTTAAATATACAGTTAAGTATTTTTTAATACAGAGCTAAAAGCTAATATTATTTACCCGTGTGGAATTTTAAAAAAAATTAAAGACTTCATTAGCCTAAAATATGTGCAGATTTCTTTTGCATCTCCATTTTGAAGCTAGCATTCTGCTCATCATCTTCATGAATAGGTCTTTTTTTTTTCATATTGGAAAGGATATGCAATGAACTTGCTTACTTTTTCACAATTTGACCCCCATTTTTTTAGCAGCTGTTACACTTGACTCTTCCCTAACTTTATGCATTCTTTTTTAATAGTAATTTTTGATAAAATTACAAGTACAGTGATCAAAAATATACTAATACAAACTGGAAAAAGTGAATAGAAAAGAAAAATAGAAATAATAAAAGACAAAAAATGTGAATATACCAAGGAAAAATAAATAAATGACTTCCACCTTCATCACAAGTATAAACAATTTTACTAAAATTCTCTTAAAATCCAAGAAATGATCTCTTATCTATAAACAATTTGTTAAAATGTCATTATTTCATTCTGAACAGGAATAGTTCATTCAGTTCATTATTCAAGATTACAACATATCTATTTTAAACCTAATAAAATAGAGAGTTGGGAACTTTCTGGAACGCTGACACCAACTTTATATTCCTTCCTTTTACTTTTAACAATCTTGGTCTTTATTCTCTTCAAATAATGTCCTAAAACTTGATTATGTTGTTCTCACAAAATTCTTCAAAGACCTTTATACTCAGAGTAAGAAGGAATATCAAATATTTTAGCTCATACTGTTGTTCAATTCATTTAAGCCAATTCCTTTCACTCCCTTCCTTAAAATCTTTTGAAATCCCATATAGGGAGATCATCTAGGTAGCTCTCTTGCTTCTTATTTATATATTCTTTTTATGATTAATATAGTATCCAGTTTCTTTTGTATGTCCAGTACAGCATTCTTCCCCATATCATTTTTGTGGCTTGTCAATTTTAATTCCACTTTCAGAACAGTCTCAGTCTTGTCCAGTAAAACTTGTTCCGTTTCCATAGTACAACAGTTTATCAATAGATACAAAGTTTCAAAACTTCTGGGTCCATTGTTCAAGAATATACTTCAGTATGTGAAATGTTAAAATACTTTGCTCCATTCTGTATTAGTTAGTCAAATATAAGTGTTCTTTTCCTGTAATTGTAATCTTTAGTGTTTTCTAGTTCCTTCCTTCAGCTTCCATCCTATATTTTTTTAAGAATTCCAAATAAAATATTTTCCAATGGGAAGGATTCTTATAATTAATTTCAAAATCATATTTCAAATTTATCTGGATCCTTAGCCCATTGGTAACTTTTTAAAATCAAAGTTATAATCACCTTTTTGCTGCTTATTCTTCTCCCACTAAATTGTTAATATGCTCTAACTTATAATTAAAACTATTTCACGAAGGATTGAAGAAATTTATTTGGCACTGTCAAACTTGTCAATCCAAAATTTGTAATAGCTGGAAAGCAGTTAACAAGCAATTTCTAAAAGTGATTAGAAAAATAAGTATGCCTTACAAAGATGCTAAGCACACTTTGAATAAGAAGGTTATTCCATCTCCTAAAGCTGTTAAACCTGCTGGAGTCTGCTAATTTGTAATCTCCTCACAAATAGCAACTGCTTGGAGTATTTATGGGTAATCTCAAATCCTCTCCTTGTCCAGAGTGGTTTCAAAGAGCCAGTCTCAGCAGCTCTTCATTTTGCTATGGCTGTTGGCTCCGCTTTTTGTGGAATCCTCTTCAATTTGCCATTTTTTCCACAGAAACCAACTTTATGCATTCTTTACATGCACATGACATTAGATATTTTGAGATACATCTAAGTGCAAAGAGGCATGCAAAGAACTATATAACACTATTCCTAATGCTACCGATAACCTGAAACAAAAATCATTAGACCTGGGAAAGGTCAAAAGAGAACATGTATCAAAATTAGTGAATTTCCTGTGACCATGTCTGAACCATGTTTAGAAAATTTGTGTTTAAATAGGATTATAATAAAAGACCTTTATACTCAGAGTAAGAAGGAATATCAAGTATTTTATTCAATTGTTGTTCAATTCATTTAAGCCAATTCCTTTCAATCCCTTAAAATATTTGGAAGTGAAAATATACATTAAAAAAAATTAAATGGTACAGAATGGTAAATAGTAAATTCTGATAATCAAAACAAAAACCTTTTTTAAAAAAATTGCATTTATTTAGAGTACTCTCACCAGTGTAAGCAGTGAGATTACCTATGCCTCAAATAACTTAGTTTTCCAGGTCTGACTAATTACACATCAACGGCCCTTAACCTTTTGGGTATCAGGGATCAGGTCCGTGGAAAGAGTGTGCTGTTTGCATCCCATGGATGGGGCTTCACTTGTTTGCGTGGCCCAATTTCTGGCATGCCGCAGACTGATGCTGGTCCAAATAAACTGGGGGTTGAGGACCCCTGCTATAGATTATTTGTCTATCTGAGCTTGAATTCACTCTCTCTGTTCTCTACTGCATTATACAATGACATAGGAAACATACAAAATCCTCGGGTTTAGGTAAACGTTTATCTTATTTAGTCATGTACAACTCATTGTCTGAAGACATTTCTTTGTTCGTGTGGCCAGCATGACTATATGACAGCATGATTACACAGAATGCTGTTACCTTCCCACCAAAATGGTACCTATTTATCTACTCACATTTGCATACTTTCTCAGCAAGAGCTGAGACAGGAATGAGAGCTCATTCCATCATACGGTGCTTGGGTCTTGAACCTGGCCTGTCAGCTTTCCAGCTGACAAGCTTGGTATCTGTAACCCGCTAAACCATCACGCCCTCCTAGTTTAGTGTTACATAAATGCAAAGCTTGTCGATCGAAAGGTCGGCAGTTCAGCAGTTCACATCCCTAGTGCCGCGTAATGGGGTGAGCTCCCATTACTTGTCCCAGCTTCTGCCAACCTAGCAGTTCGAAAGCACGTAAAAAAATGCAAGTAGAAAAATAGGGACCACCTTTGGTGGGAAGGTAACAGTGTTCCGTGTGCCTTTGGTGTTTTGTCATGCCGGCCACATGACCATGGAGATGTCTTGGGACAGCGCTGGCTCTTCGGCTTTGAAACAGAGATGAGCACCACCCCCTAGAGTCGGGAACGACTAGCACATATGTACGAAGGGAACCTTTACCTTTTACCTTTTACATACCAGTATATCATACATCAAGCTTCACAGCCCAAAGGCTCTCTAGTTCTCTTTTCCAACTATTACAACAGCCATGAAAACCATTTGCCTTTTGGTTACTCCTGGATTACAGCTCCCAGCAGTGACAGCAATTGTGAGAATGGTGAAGGCTATATCTGTTGTAATGTGTGTGTGTGTGTAGGGGAAACATCCTTTAAGTTTCTTTTTCTCATCTTTCTATAGACCTTTCTGAAGAAATGAATAGGTATGAAAGATGTGTTAATATTGGGCTTTAGATATCTTTGGCTACACGTCTCTCCCCCGGTTCTTTCTCTATCCTGCCAAGGAGTAGATGCTACTCTGTATTGTAGCAGCAGCAGCAGCAGCAGCTTGAGGCCGGCAGTGAGGGATTTGGATAACAAACAGAACAGGCATGTAAAAGACCAGGCAGAAGTTTCCACAGCTGCAGACTTAATCTTTGTGCTAACAGTTCTCTGGATGCAAACTGGCAATCAAGTAAGGAAAAGAATACCTTCAGTATCCTCGGCCAGGAAATAAGAATTTAGCTTATCCCACCTTAGGGTTGCTAGTGGCAGATGTCTAAAGAATGATCCCTCCTACTAGCAAAATCTCTATTTTTCACTGATCTGCTTTTCAATATACTTTCTGAAATATATAAGTGATTTGTTGCTAGTCACTTGTGCCAGGATAAAATTGTCTGTGTTCAGAAACTAGGCACAGCTGGTTAGTATTTTGGATGGGATATTATTACCAGGCTATAGGTGAAAGTGAAGTTGAGATTCATCCCATTTCTATGAGTCTGCCAAGAAAACTGAGTTTGACTCAGAAGTGACTTTTCTTTGAATGATGATCTGGATTGTATAGGTTGATTATCAATATTCATCCGTATGACTCTGGAAGACTTTGGCCAAGGAATGGTCAGTTGTCCCCTCCTCCAAGTTGACCTAAGTGAATATGTCAAAGGTCATAGCCAAAAGGTGGGTACAAAGCAAACTTCATTCCTGAGAATTTTGAATATTGTCCCATGATGCAGATTTTTTATATTTGGGCTTCCCAAAAGATTTTATGAAATGGAGGGAGATTTGTATTTGTCCCCAAATCTATAGTGAGGAATAATGACTATTTAGAATATCCACTTTCTGCTGCAATTTTTAATAAGTATTTGGAACTATTACCTTGTGCTTTTAAACTAGATCATACCTGTAATTTTCCTCACAATTCACAGAAATATAAATTAGTATTGTAGGATTATGATATTTTTATTTCTGTACTTCACCCTTTTTTACTCCAGTTTTGATACAATTTATTAATGTATTTAAGTGAGTTGTGAAATACAGTACTTAGTTAATTAGTCTAATGTGGCAATGATGCCAAGACAGACAAAGATTTCCATTGCCTTCATTAATGAAACTTTTCCATATTATTGCTACTTCCAAAGGGGAATTCAATTCATTTATTGATTATATACAGTATGTTTATTCCACGTGGTATTTCTTAAGTAATTACATAATGTATGAATGAGATATAGATATAGAATATCTGTGGATATTCATAGGTAGGAGCCTTTAAAGCTTGGATAGGCAAAGTTCTCTCAGAAGGTTTTTGTATTGTAAAATACAATATTTTGTACAATATTTTGTACCATGAAAACAGTTTTGAAAAGTCAGTACATTGTCCATTAATTTCTCTGCAATTATTCATTTTCACAAATATTCTTGAAAAACTATGCAGTTGTCAATTTTAAAAAAGGGTGGGTTTCCAAATTTGAATTACACTTTTGACTATTTCTAAATGATACCCTGTTTCCCCCAAAATAAGACATCCTCTGATAATAAACCCAATCGGGCTTTTGAGCACATGCACTAAAATAAGCCTCCCCTGAAAATAAGCCCTCCCCAAAAATATTTAAATGCAGAGCTGGAAATCAGGTAAGACAGCAAGAGGAGCCCCATCTTGTTCCAAGTACCCCAAAATAATAAGACCTCCCCGATAATAAGGCCAAGTGCTTATTTCAGGGTTCAAAAAATATAAGACAGCGTCTTATTTTCGGGAAACATGGTAGATGATATCATGTGGTATAAATTCTTCTATCCAGGCACTTTTGGGATATTCACATATAGTATCTTTATTTAGTGGGACGGCTTTGGGTTAAAATATATGACATTAGATATGTTGTACTATTATATAGATTTGAAAATTTTGATTCATTTTGTTGAAAATTGCAGTTTGATGACAATCAATGTTCAGGGTTAATTCAGGCTTTAACATTTTTCTTTAAAAAATGTTATATGGAAGATTTGGGTGAATACTGGGATATTTATTTTAGATCAGTTATGAAATGCTATATAAATTTCATCATATTCTACATTAAAGGATAAAATATCACTTGTCTTTTCACACCCAATAGTTATAACTATAACTGCTGATTGTAAATCTACTGATATATTAATTTGGACTATTGGCACTTTCAGCTTCAGAGATAGATTAATAAAATTAGTCAGAGGCTCCTATTATCATTAACAAAACTTTTAAAACTAAAAATCATGCAATTAGTTTTTAAAATATTTTTTGTTGCTAAACCAATTCGACATGCACATTTTAAATACTGAATGGAATAAGAAATCTCTTTTTGTCTGAATGGTGGGGGAATATTTCTGTGGAAAATTTCAATAAATGTTAGCCCACAACATTAATATTTCAATTTATTAAACCCCATTGTGTTTGAAAAAAAAAAGGAATAAGTAAATCATGTTCTTGGAGACACAGTGAGAAGAATGTTTCTCTCAAACATACCTTTTTGCAACATCCTAAAATTGTCTTCTATTCTGCTAAGACGTTTTTCTACATATTAATTTAACTTAGAAAGAAGCTTTAATATTTGTTAGTGTCTCTGTTCTTTTGAATTCCATATGTCCTATGAATGTTAATGGATTCATTTTGCCATTCTTTTTGCCAATAGATTTGCTTTTTAATCCCTGGAAGATAGACTTATGGTTCAAATTGTCGAGTAGATGGAAGTCCTGATGCTATTTATGGCTAATGAACTTCTTCTTTACAAGCATAACTTTTTATGGATGATTGTACTGAAACATGGTAATCCTTTAATGAAACTTCTGCGTAAAACTGTCATATACACATTTATGAATGCTGTTTTTTATATATATAAAAACTTTTTTTCATTTCTAGCTTTATAATTGAGTGTAACAGCATTCTAATTATTGTAGTAATCAGGCTTTCCAAGTATAAAGATATTTGTCTTGTGACCAAACAGCATGGTAAAAAGGTTCTGTCTGCTTTAAGGTGTATCAATCCATAAAGAATATTTATATTTTTAAAAATATAAATATTTTTTCTTTTTTGGTTTTTTGGTGAGGATATATTTCAGTCTCTAGGAATTGTGGTACACCAAACCTGTTGCTGTGGAAATATTTCTTTTTTAATTATTATTTAAAATCAGAAATTTTTCAAAAGGATTAATCGAAATACAAAATTGCTGAGAACAAAAAATTCCAGAAGGATAGATGACATGGAAACACAGCCTGGAATATTAGTATAAAAATCTTTGCCGAATGATTCAGTTCTTTGTTTGTTATATAGCTTGAAGTTTTTCTAATTTATTTTCTCTCTTTTTTTTTAATCACTCAAATTGCACGGTTCTAAGAAAGTTGCGAGGGAGAGAATGTAAATCCAACTAAAATGCTTTTGTTGTTAAAAGAACCATTTGCACATCAAGATTCCCCACATTAGAGGTTGCGATTAAAACGGAGATGGAAGCATTTTCAGAAAATAGCTAGATGAGGCTTTCTAAGATAAAATCTCTATGAATCAAGTTTGATAGCTGATCTCTTCATGGACATATTCATGCCACTTTCTTGACAACTATGGGACAGAATTTATTGCTTATTTGTACCCTATGACTATCATTAAGTATTGTACCTTTTGATTCTTGACGAATGTATTTTGTCTTTTTATGTACACTGAGAGCGTATGCACCAAAGACAAATTCCTTGTGTGTCCAATCACACTTGGCCAATAAAGAATTCCTGTTCTGTTCTGTTCTGTTCTGTTCTGTTCTGTTCTGTTCTGTTCTATTCTATTCTATTCTATTCTATTCTATTCTATTCTATTCTATTCTATTCTAAGCATTGTCTTCTAGTCTAGCATACAGGCTTGGAATTTTTGCTGTTCAAACCTAATTAGTTTTTAAAATCAACTAGGGGTGGCTAATTGCTACCATCTAACTGGGGATAAAGTGCTTAATAACCAGTGAGCAATTAAAATTGCTGTAACACTGGTTATTGTTCTTAAAAGACAGACAGAACAAGTCTTCACAAATGCGCTATAAGAAGAAGTTGCCAAATCATTGTTTAATTGGTTGATATCCCTTTTGTTTCCCTGATCCCCCACCCACTTCTCCATTAGCCCTGGTCATATAGAGTCTCCTTTAATTTTCTACATTTTAATACGCTAACATGAAAAGGGGATAGAGAAATATACCATACGCACCATATTTTATTATCTCTACTGTAATAAGGACCAGCTTCAAGACTGAGCCTTGTACAAAATGCATTAGTTTAAAAGGTGATCCTTGACTGGATATTGTTGTACTGAAATTCAAACCAGCATTGCTGCAAAACAATCAAAGTTTGGTGTAATAATGTTTTCCCTTTTGGACTGGCATTGCATTTTTTAGAATAAAATGCCATGGTGGAGCAGGTAAGAAAACACACCATGATTCTGAGCTTGATTGCACAAAGTGGTTTTTCTGGAACACCTTATAACCTCCAAGTAGGGGTGATATTTTAAATCTCCATTTAAATCAGTGTTGAATGTAAATTTAGCGGTAAATCGATGCTTCATGCAAGGGCAGCACTGGGACTTTTATCATTTTTTTTTAATAAAATGAATTTTTTAAATGTTCTCTTCAAAGAGCAGAGCAGAGAAAAGGCTTCACAGTTGAAAAGGGAGAATCAGTGTCATAAACCTGGTAGGAGACTTTCCCCCAGTTTATTTAAAGCTGTTAGTGAGATGGGCAGCATAAAAATTTAATAAATACATAAAATAAAAACATATAGAAAAAGACCTTCCAATATATCGAAACTTCAGATGTTTGAAATGATAAGATAAAAGAACTGGGAAGCCTTCCCTCATTTTTGTCACACCTATTTAGTGCATTAGAAGTTTGTCAGCCAGCAAGGAGATAATTTCAGTAATCTGTATGAAATCCTAAGTGATCAATATCTGTTATAGCAATGTTTGTTATATGCTGATTTATATGCTGATTTCCCCCCCTGTATGATATAAAAATGAATCCACAATTTTATCATGAACAACCAGATCAGTACAATTGCAGAAAATATGATTTTCAGCGGATAAATTCACCATAGCTAAATATCCATAGTTAGTCAGATTGTGCTAAGCTTTCATTTGAATGAAAATTCACACAAAAAGCCCTGTTGAAGTTGCATTCTGTGTCCTCCCCTCCTTCTAAGTGCAAAATGAAGCAGCCATATTGCTTTGCTCTACAAATGGTTTTTGAGTTCTTCATCTAGGTAGTTCCTAGGGAGAACAACTGAAAAAGCTACCAAACACGTAAACAACTACCTGGGACCAATTGAACAGACTTTTATGAATACAGACCAACAAGAAAAGAATTCTTGGAACTGCTGAATGCATCAAATAATGTGAGGCCTCACTGAGAAGACATGTCACATCTGCTCTAGATGTGTAGAATTCCATCATTTTCTTAAGATGAAGCACAACTGTCTTCATAGATCTAATAATTAGTAAGTATGTAGATGCTGATCCACTAACTCCTAAAAGGAGCAACAAGGGAACTGGCCAGATTTCTCCTTTTCTGTAGTTCCCAGAGTGAAATCTAGTGATGCTTTTCATTGCATGTGCATCTTGTTAAGGATAACGTGTTTCCTGAAGCACAGCAGCTGTCTGTCAAGAACTGGGATAAAAAAATCACTCTATATTAAAAGTTTCGTGGAATGAACTACTTTTTGAGACAGTAAAAAGAGTTTTTGTAAATTGTTGGTTAATAAAGCATTTCCAAAATGCTTTTTAGTATTGCTTGTAAAATTCTGGAGTCATTTTCCCCCCTCCTTTTTTGCTATCTTCCACAACTTCCCGTGTAAGGAAATGGCTTTTAAAGAGAAGAATCCTCTTAAAATTATTATTTTTTTACTGAGAGGTCCTTAATACAGCAGCTGCAATAAATTGGAACTGAACTTTAGCCTCAATTAGAGCTTTAGATATGGCTTGCCAAGTAAATAAAGTTGTTATAGCCTCATGGTAATTTCTTAGGCAACTGGACCTTAAGGTTTTATGAACAAAACAGAACAAGTGGCATTATTTCTAAAACTGTTCATTATCTCTCATGTTTCAGAAAAAGTTATAAAACTATCCCAACACATTTAAATATGGATCACATTTGAACTTGTCCTTCTGTGAGAAATTAATGTTAGAATTTCTATAATCCTTGCATTTTTTCTTAAATGCTACAGTAACTTTTAGGATAAAAGATGTGCAAGAGATCAGAGATGTAATAACTTGATATGTAGCATGTAGTCATGAAGATCAATTGTAATTTGTTCCACTCCTTCACTGAGGTTGATAGTCATAAACAGCTACAGATTAAGTAAGCAAAGGAACAATCAAACCTCTTGCAATTGTGTCCACTAGGTTACATCATGGTTAAACAAGCTAGATAGAATTATGGGAAGAAAGAAGTCTGTAACAACCCATCTTGATACCGGGGATTTCATGTCACAGTACACATGAACACAGTACACAGTAAACAGACGTGCATTTTGCCATGGTTGCATTTTGCTATGGTTGCATTTTGCTATAGTGCTAAGGCAATATAGGATAGTGTGTGGATTGTATTGGTGCTGATGAAGCAATGACTCCCCAAGACTTCCCAAAACTTCAGCATCATTCCCAAGGATACTTAGTTTGCCCAGAATTCTCCCAATGTCCCTGGGTAAGTGGTACTGAATACACTTGCTTTGAAGTTCAGCTCAGCTCAGCCCAGCCTAGTCCAGACGGACAGGGAGATATAGCACTAAAGCAGCCCCCAAATACAGCACTTCAGGGGCTGCTTTAGACTGATAGATGATATGACCATTTAAAATAAGACATTCCCTGATAATAAGCCCAATCGGGCTTTTGAGCACATGCACTAAAATAAGCTCCCCCTGAAAACAAGCCCTCCCCAAAAATATTCAAATGCATGTGTAGCCAGTCCCCGCCATTTCCTCTAGTTTTCTCCACATGCCCCAAAATAATAAGACCTCCCCAAAAATAAGGCCAAGCGCTTATTTTGGGTTCAAAAAAATATGACAGGGTCTTATTTTTGGGGAAGCTGATCAATTCAAGCATTTTCCTGAAAGTATTCTTACTTTGTCTTCCCATAATTTTGCTGAAGCTATGGCTTCAACTCAGATCAGATTTATGGGAACTTATGTAGAAGCAATTAGAAAGTTAGTAATTCACTAGAATAGAATAGAATAACAGAAGGGAATAATGGAAGGGACCTCGGAGGTCTTCTAGCCCAACCCTCTGCTCAGGAAGGAAACCCGACACCATTTCAGACAAATGGTTGTCCAATCTTTTCTTAAAAACTTCCAGTGTTGGAGAATTCACAACTTCCTCACAGAACAAGATAACCGGATCTTGGAGTGTATTGTTCGGCCAGATCATAAGGATGAAAACTTAGCAAATCCTTGTCTTTATTACTTTGGATTTTGAGTACAGTTAGTCCTCATTTACTGACTGCCTTGTTCAGTAACAGTTTGAAGTTACAATGTACGCATTGTGTTATGCCTGACCTGTTGTTTTTTTTCCTTTTATTTTACCCTTTGCACGGTAGAGAAATTGGAGAGGAAGGCATTACAGAGTCCCTTGGGAGTTGGGCGGCATAGAAATTTGATAAATTAAATTAAATTAAATTAAATTACAAGGTTTTGCCTACTTAGTCTCTTGTAATCTCTTCTTCTCCAGTTAATGTAAATAAAAACATTATTTCTTTTCTTGCTAATTATTTGGCGAGCATTCCAAAGGGAGTGG
This sequence comes from Pituophis catenifer annectens, assembly GCF_029215685.1. Taxonomy (NCBI): domain Eukaryota; kingdom Metazoa; phylum Chordata; class Lepidosauria; order Squamata; family Colubridae; genus Pituophis; species Pituophis catenifer. The sequence goes on from NW_027256888.1 coordinate 60,671,784, forward strand.
GCAAAAGGAAAGCACAGTGGCAGTCATGCGATTTCCCTCTTAGCAACCAGTTTGCTTAGCGAAAGAGTTGCTGTTCCAATTGTGGTCATTAAAGAGGGGATTATCTCTATGTATATGGCACTTTTGAAGAGTTAAGTTCTACCATTTGTTTGTGGCTGGAGTTTCCTGAAGAAGGCATGTTAAAGTAACAAATGCCGGATGAAGGTGAACATGCTTAAATTAAAGTCAAGAAAAATGGAAATAGACAACCAAATTTTGATATTAATTTTAGACTCTTTTGGATAAGATTGTATTTTACCCCAAAGAACAGATCGACACTGTGGAATTCAGCTTGATTTTTATTTGTGTCTGAACTTTTAGCAATAGCAAAGATCAAATTTGTACAATTACACCAACTACAACAGTTTTTTAATTGCCTTAGTTTCACCATGATTAAACTGTTACGTGGCACCTATCTTTTAGAAGTTGGAATTGATACAGAATGGCAGCAAGGAAGCCAAGGAAGCATGGCACCAAGATAAAATTCCTGCTAGAAGAGCAGAAATATTTGCAGCTGTTTCTAGGTACATTTTTTTTAATTTGATTTATATGCCGCCCTTTTCCGGAGACTCAGGGTGGCTTACAATGCATTAAGCAATAGCCTTCATACTTTTGTATATTTATACAAAGTCAGCTTATTGCCCGCACAATCCAGGTCCTCATTTTACCTACCTTAGAAAGGCTGAGTCAATCTTGAGCCTGGTGAGATTTGAACTTGCAGTAATTGCAGGCAGCTGATGTTAATAACAGTGCTTTAGTCTGCTGCGCCACCAGGGCTCTTTATTTAACATGTTGGTTTTTAATCTTTTAATCTTTAAAATTTTATATAGCTGACTATCAAGGCACTTGATAAAGAATAAGGAAAATGAGTTTTAGAGATGTTCATGTTTTCAGAAATCTATTTGTTTGGATAGTCAAGAGAAATAAAGATGTAATAGCAAAAAGATATGCTATCTCTAAGTTAAGGGAAACCATGAAATCAAGAAAAAATGTATTTTTGGGAAAATGCTTTTTTTTTTTTTTGTTGGTGCAAAAGATGGATTGATTCTTTTCATGTAGGGAGCCTTTTCTGTCATTCGATAATCCTTCTGTAGAGGGGGAAAATATTTGTTTTAGAGAAGGGGTAAAGTGTACCCGTTACTAGAGACTTCCCATGATGGAGAGCATTCAGACTTTTGCCACCAGTAATCATAAATCTTGTAGTGAAATACTATAATTAAAACAAACAAGGAAAACTCATAAGTATAACTGTTTCTTACCAAATTATTCAACTGTCTTCTGCATTTGGTTTTACAAAGAATTTTTTTTTCTATACTCAGTTTTCAGATTGAATCCAGTAGGCAGCTTTTAGTAGTTACCCAATTTATAGCAATCTTGGATTGATTAATTATGTGCTATGTGCTATGATAGGTCATCATGTGTCCATGATGACCTATCCATAACCTATCCCAGAGGTGGGTTTCAGCAGGTTCTGACCAGTTCTGGAGAACCGGTAGTGGAAATTTTGAATAGTTTGGAGAACTGGTAAATACCACCTCTGACTGGCCCCATCCCCATCTAGTCTCTGCCTTCTGAGTCCCAGCTGATCAGGAGGAAATAGGGATTTTGCAGTAACCTTCCCCTGGAGTGGGGAGGGAATGGAGATTTTACGGTATCCTTCCCCTGCCAAGCCAAGCCATGCCCACCAAGCCATGCCATGCCCACCAAGCCACACCAAAAGAACCAATAGTAAAAAAAAATTGAAACTCACCGCTGACCTATTCCCAAAACTTGGCCATTTGTACCTTGAGTGACAACTATGGATTGATTTGTTTCATGATCGATTTGTTTGTTTTCCTGGCTGTCTGTGATATTCTCAGCAATCTTCTCCAATATCCAAGTTCAAAAGTGTCAGTACTCTTCTGGCTAGCTGTATTCTGATCTTTGTAGATGTAGAGAAATCACAGCATCTGAATATGCTTTCCAAATGCTAGTATGTGATGTATTTATTGAACAGAACATGGGTAAACTGAAGGATAATAGGGTGCATTTCATCAGCTTGAAGCATCCCTTCTATGCATAATCCTTATTCTCTGCTGATCTAATGTTTGCTATATAAAACTGGACAGGGATGCAAGGATGTTAGAAGCCAAGTTGTGGCTTTCAGTTCTTTAATGAATCCCTTCCTGGCCTTGCTAATGTTAAGAAGACAAACTGGTGCCTCATGTGTTCTGCAGCTGGGAGACTGGTGCCAATTCAGGCAGGCAACTCTCTGTGTCTGTTTTGACTTTAGCTTTCCAGAAGCTCCGGCACCGTGTTGTTCTCCAGAGAAGCATCTAAGTGGTTTCCCATTGACCAGGGATATGATGCTGGTTAATGGAAGCAGCATGTGAGGTGGGACTCCCCTCATACAGAATAATTTAAATCTGTTGGCTGGAGGTTTATGCAGCCCATATTCCTGGTTTCCCTTTTTGTATTTCATGGCATAGCATCCTTATGGCTCACCTCTTATCAGTGTTTCGGCTTGTGAACAGAAGAGCACTGGGTTAGCAGGAAAATGCAGAGTTCCCCTGCATCACTTCCATAGAAAGCCACTACTATTAGCCTGATAGATCAACATTTTTGCCACAACTTTTATTGATGATTCATGGTTATAAGTATTTATCATTTATTCAGCTGATATCTATGGCCACCCAACTGGCAGATTACAAGTCTAGGTGGCTAACATAGGATTAAAAACAAAACCAGCAATGGAAAAGAAAATTTAGTGTACTTAATGCCATCCCACAACCATTCAGCATTCCAGTTGTTACAAACAGGCCCATTCAATGCTGTGGCCCAGTGCCTGGGGGAAAAACAGGTCTTATTTGAATCTTGGAGTGAGAAAGTGGTATGCTATGCCAAAGGCTATATGTGCTTTCTGGGTGCTGCTAGATGACACAAATTTTGAAAAGGGGCAGGAAGAAACAATTGGATACGGGCAGTCCTGCAAATAACCTAACCCTTCTGTCGTTAAGAAATTCATAAATGCATTGCAACCAGAAGCATAGTCAATGCAACTTACGAAGGGGTAGTATTACATGGGTATACCATTGTGCATCCATAATTACCTGGGCCAGGACTGGAGAAGATGGATTGATTATATACAAAATAAGTATCAGACCAAAAAATATCAAATAGCTTATGAATGATTTCTTTTATTTGTATAAGCGTTATATAAGTGATATTAGAAGTATTATGTTTAAGAAATAGGATTTTATATATGGGGGGTTAAGAAATTTTTTTTTAGGGGTGTTAGTTTAATGATTGGTTATGCAATTTAGTTTATTGTTAAAGGTCAATAGAAATACCTTGTGTTCTGCTCTGGGAAGTCGGGGAGGGGGAGGGGGGTTGGGAGGGGGGTTGTGGGGAAATTGTGTTTGTTTTAAAACTTTTTCAACATAATTACCTGGGCCATTGCATCCTTTGTCAATTGCAATTTCCAAAGTATTTTCAAGGGTAATTCCATGTCCAACAATAATCTAACAATAGTCTTATGGACCAAGACATAAGTGTGAATAAGGCTTTTTGAGCATGGGCACACTTTATTTCATAGGATGGATTTGAGCAAATGCTCTCTTGGCTATTCAAGGAAGATCTGAGAATCCAAGACATTGTACAGCATTTCTTTCTGAGGCAGTGTGACCCATCTACAAGAAAAGGTGGAGAATCCCTAGATCCAGGAGGCTCCCAAACCCATAACCATGTGGTCTGCTTAGGGTTAAGCTAAAGCTTGTTTTTCTCTCAGCCTCCAGACACTGACTAAAGATGTCATCATTTGGTTGGCCCAGGCTAGAGATATACAACTGAGTACTGTCAACACATTGATCACACTTGTTTTGCCTCTTGTCACTTGTCAATAAAGTTTTCATATTTCTGCAAGTGCATTTTCTTTACTCTCTACAGTACCTAATCCAATGCCAATGGATGATCTCAGTCAGTGGCTTTGTGTCAATTTAAATAGATTAAAGAGAGTGCAGACTTCTGAGGACTCTAGAGCTAGATCACGTCCCCCTCTTCTCGATGACCAGAAGCAGTCCTGGAAGAAGAAGAAAATTTATCACAATCCTAAACTTCTACCTACTCCCAAGCCCCCAGATCAGTCTAAGGACACCGTACGGATGTCATAATCAATACAGATAGTTTCATTTAGCCACCGTCTCAGATAGCAGCTCTTTACAACAACAATAAATGGTATTAAACAGTAGTAAAAAAAATCTTTTATTAAGATTACTAAGTAAAAAACCAATGCACTGCACCTAGAGTAATGCATGTCAAAATGAAAGTAACCATTGCATGGCTGCATCACAGGACTTTATCTGAATGGCAGCAACCATCCAGGTATCTCTCTAGCTTTTAGCATATGGTTTGCTTAGCAACTGTGCCATTTAGCCATGTCATTTTGCCGGAACCAATTGCAGTTGTTAAACAAGGAATAACTGTCATCTCAAAGGCTGCTGAGAGTTGGAAGAAGTCCCAGCCTTATCCTGATCTCACCAGAGACCATCAAGCTGAGTTGTAAGCTTGTTCATACATGCATTTTATGCTATCTTATATGCATAGGTATATAAGCAGAAATGTTGGAATAAAGAGGTTTAGAGGAACAGTGATTTTAATGTCCAGTTTAACATACTGTCCCAAATAATCTCTTAATTGCAGATTTTACTATTGTCTTGGAAGATAGATCAACCATTTATGTATTTATTTATTTAATTTGTCTGTTGCTGTGAGGTGATTCTGGGTGGTTTACATCATTAAAAGCAATAAAATCATATATTGATTTTGCATGCAAGCACAATCACAATAATATATAGGTTATGACATAGGTCACAATAATATATAGGTTATGATTAAAAGATAGGGAGGGAGCAGAACGTATAGGGAAAAGATGCAATTTTTGGAGGGACTTCTGAAATAAATTTTACTGGGAATAAGGCTGCAGAATTCAGTTCTTCTTGGCTGCTGCTTTCTTCATTGCTGACAGGGCATTGCTGAGTTCTTCCCGCTATATCTTGGCATGAATATAAGTTTCTACCCTTTTCTTTGTGAACTTCAGAGCTCCATTTTCTTTGAAGACTTTAAGCAACTCCATTGCTCATCTCTCATATGATGCAAATCTGCACATTTCTCAGATTGTGTCCCACACAAATTTCGTGTGTTGGGTCAGCCACTGATGGCATCCACATAATGTCATGGTTTTGACACATTCTTGGTCACTTTACGGCCTTTGTTTAGGCCAGTAGCCTTTGGATATTGGATTGGCATGACTTCAAGAGTTCTGTTGCAAAGACCACCAGAAGACAGCATGTGCTGTAGGATACAGAGTGATATTCATATCTGGAACCAGAAAGTTATTTTCACAGGTTGGCTTAGTGTTATCCTGAATAATTACTGTTTGGGTTTGGTTTACTCTCAATGGCATATAGTCTGGCTAATTTCCATAAGGAAATGGAATGATTCAATAATATTGATTGGCTTGTTGGAACAGCAAAGAGATGAAATTAAACTTTCTGCTTGTTCAGAAAGTCTTAAAAGATACACAGCGGTAGTATAATGAATAAACTGGTCTAATCATCTGCTTTACGTATAGCAAAGTAGACACAGTGTAGAATGTTTGTTTTTGAACTGAATGTTTTTGCAAAAAAGGGGCTGGACCAGAGGTGGGTTTCAGCAGGTTCTGACCAGTTCTGGAGAACTGGTAGCAGAAATTTTGAGTAATTCGGAGAACCGATAAATACCACCTCTGACTGGCCCCATCCCCATCTATTCTCTGCCTCCCGAGTCCCAGCTGATCAGGAGGGAATGGAGATTTTACAGTATCCTTCCCCTGCCATGCCCACCAAGCCACGCCCACCAAGCCAAGCCAAGCCAAGCCAAGCCAAGCCAAGCCAAGCCAAGCCAAGCCAAGCCAAGCCAGGCCATGCCCACCAAGCCATGCCCACAGAACCACTAGTAAAAAAATTTGAAACCTACCACTGGCTGGACATAAATTTTCTACTTACAAACCCTACCATTTCTACATCTTTTAGATATCTTCAGTTCATTTTTTTTCTTCTAAACTAAGCAGTTTTCCCAAGTTTTGATTTCAGAATCCAGTTTGATTACTCAGAGAAACTCTTTGGACAGTTTTTCCTGCATCGCATCTCACATTCTGAGAGTTAGATATGCCAAGATGCAACAATGCCACTTTGAAAAGATTAGAGATAATGACTTTTAGGACACATTATACTAATTAATTCCCATTGTAGGACACATTATACTAATTAATACCAGCTGTTAAGGAGGTACAGCCCTAAGGGAGGACCTTGCAGGAAAAAAGTACTTATTTGTAAATTTCTTGGAGCTGTTTGGTTAGCAACTATGGGAAGTGGCTGCTGGATTAGATGGATCTTTAGCTTAGCTCAGCAATACTTTTTGATGCAAAACATTACCGTTCTTCCTGCTCATTTATTCTCTAGAGCAGTGTTGCTCAACCTTGGCAACTTTTAAGATGTGTGGATTGCTATTCCCAGAATTCTCCAGTCAGTATGCTGAAGTCCACACAACTTAAAAGTTGCCAAGGTTGAGAAACACTGCTCTGGATGATGCAGATTGAATGGAAGAGACCTGGAGGAAGTTGCGTAGTAATTTTGCTATGAACCAATACCTTCACTGGGTGGCTGGAATCCTCTTCCAGGATTATGATTGCATCTTGTTGCTTTTTCATTACTGCTGTTATAAACAATTTTACTTAAAAGCAAGCATGCAGGAAGTTTAAAAATGCTATTATTTATTTATTTATTTATTTATTTATTTATTTATTTATTTATTTATTTTATTTCTATAGTCAATCATCTCAATCAGTGACTCTGGATGGCATAGATGATAAAAAAATATAAAAACAATAAAACAATGCAAATAAATATATATGGCCGCCAAATCAAAAGTATTGCTATGGATGTTAATATAGTCCAGAAACAGGGTCCTTAAACATACCCTGTTTCCCCCAAAATAAGACATCCCCTAATAATAAGCCCAATTGGGCTTTTGAGCGCATGGCAATAAGGCCAAGTGCTTATTTCAGGGTTCAAAAAAATATAAGACAGGGTCTTATTTTCAGGGAAACACCATACTCAGGTTCCAACGCACATAACCAGATCTTCATAGTCTTACAAAAGATGAATAGGGTCCAGATAATCTAATCTCTGAAGAGAGAATTGTGGCTACAGCACAGAAGGCATATCTCCTGGTCCTTGAAAGCCAATGTGTCTTAGTTAATGGGACCCATAATATGCCCAATTTGCCAGATTGAATTGGATAGGTAGAAACAACTGGGAGAAGACGGTCCTCAGGTAACTTAGCCTCAAGCCACAAAGGGCTTTAAAGGTGATAACCAGCATCCCGAATTGCACCCAAAATCATACTAGCACTATTTATTACCTATGCAGCCACATTCTGCATCAGTAGAAGCTTCCAAATGCTCTTCAAGGGCGTCCCCTTGTAGAGCATGTTGCAGTAATCCACAAAGGAATGAAGAACTGTGAGCAGAGCTTCCCAAACCAGGAATGGGTGCAACTGTGCACAATCTTAAAATGTGCAAAGGCCTTCCTGGCCTTGGCTTCCACCTGCTCTTCTAACAGAAGCTATGAGTCTGAGAAGATACCTCAGTTTGTGCAGTGGGTCCACATGGGGCAGTGCCACTCCATCTAATGAATGGTGGAACAACCTTGTCACCAGAAGACCCAAATATCCAAGTCACTCAGTCTTGCTGAGTTGAGTCAAAGCCCATTGTACCCCATCCACACTCTTACAGCTTCCTGGCACTGTGACAGGACATTCACAGCATCACTCAGATGGCCCAGGGTGGAGATATAAAACTGAGTATCATAGACATATGATTGGGTTTCATTGGGTATATAGGGACGTGGTGGCTTAGTGGCTAAGATGCTGAGCTTGTTGATCGAAAGGTCGGCAGTTCAGCGGTTCAAATCCCTAGTACCGTGTAACAGGGTGAGTTCCCGTTACTTGTCCCAGCTTCTGCCAACCTAGCAGTTCGAAAGCACATAAAAAAAAAATGCAAGTAGAAAAATAGGGACCACCTTTGGTGGGAAGGTAACAGCCTTTGGCATTTAGTCATGCCAGCCACTTGACGTCTTCGGAGACGTCTTCGGACAGCGCTGACTCTTCGGCTTTGAAATAGAAATAAGCACCACCCCCTAGAGTCATGAATGACTAGCACATATGTGCAAGGGGAACCTTTATCTTTACATATCATTGGCATGTTAATGATATCTCACACCAAACCTTGGCTCACTTCACCTAGCATCCTCATGTAGATGTTAATAAATAGAAGATAAGAGATGCCAAGCCCTAGGGTACCGTACAGTGTTGAAGCCACAGGCTGGAACTCTTCCCACTCCCATCAACATGAACTGGAACAAACCGTGGATGAAGGTGAAGAACCAGTGAGACACAGTAAGTGCTCCCTGTTTCATAGGGACTTCCTTGCTTCAACTCCTTCACTCTGAGCCAGAGTTCCCCAGACTGATACCACATGAAGAACCCAGCCGGACATGTTTCAGAGAGAGGAATCCCCACCTCCTGTTCCAGCCAGGTCTCAGTAATGCATGCCAAGTCAGCGGCTACTTCAACAATGAAGTCATGAACAATGAAGTCATGGTCTGCAGAGAAAATACCCTTGGAAAAAGAAATAATAAAAAAAAAAATTAGACTGCTGAAATGAATAGATTAACTTTGATGATTAAGGATAGAGAAGACTCAGAATATTTTAAAATTTGGAATTATTTCTATCATGGGTTGGAGAAGAGATATAAATGATTAAGTCTATAAGTATGTACAAATATGTGATGAGTAGAATATTATATTAGTGACGAATTGATATTATGGATTGGATAAGGATCAAGATAGAGGAAATAATAACTATATAGAAGAAGAATGAATTATGGAAGACAACACCGAGATGTCATAGGGAAAAGATAATTGATGTATGAAATCCGGTCACAATTCAAGGTGTTGGTTATTACCTTTAAAGCCCTACATGGCTCAGGGCCAGGGTATCTTTAAGACCGCCTTCTACCGCATAACTCCCAATGACTGGTAAGATCCCACAGAGTTGGTCTCCTCCAGGTCCCGTCAGCTAAATAATGCCAGCTGGCAGGCCCGCGGGGGAGGACCTTCTCTGTGGCTGCCCCAGCTCTCTGGAACCAGTTACCTCCTGAGGTCCGGACCATCCCCACCCTATTGGCCTTCCGAAAAGTGGTGAAGACCTGGCTTTTCCGTCAGGCCTGGGGCCATTGATCTCGCTCTTGCGATCCGGAGAGATCCGGCCATGAATGGTGTGAATGAGTTTTAATGTTTTTAATTTTTAATGTTTTTTATAATGATTTTAAATGCATTGTGAGCCCCCCTGAGTCTTCGGAGAGGGGCGGCATACAAATTGAATAAATAAATAAATAAAATAATAAATAAATGTTTGTCTAAAAAATAAAAAAAACTTTTTAATTTTTTTTTTAAAAAAAACCCAATGAAGTCATGGGTATGAGTGCCCATATTACAAACTGACCTGGCATTCACCAGCAGCAGCTGACAACCCACGGCCTGATGGATGGTAACTATGGATTTAATCTACTTGTCTACTTTGATGTCAAATCAGAAAGGTCTGGCTTCTTCTGCCGATTGAAAGCAAATGCTTGCATATGGTCTGAAAAAATAGAACATTCTTTTCATTCCCTCCCACAGCTGCAGTTTCCTGTTACAAGCTGTGGTTTAATAAATATATTAAATAATAAAAAAATAATTTGCTTGTATGCCCTTCTCCTTCCAGCTGGGGCCATGATACATGCGTGTACTAATGTGAATTCATTTTTTTGAAAGAAAATAATAATTGCTGTTCCCTCTAGAATCCCTCTACACCCCCTCAACCTCCCAGCTGCAGATTTGAGCCCACTGGCACATTTATTTCCAGCTTTTATTTACGAGGAAACTTCATTGCAAAACCCCCAAACGCTACAAGGATCGCTTCCCAAGCAGAGATTCCCTGGGTGCCCCTGGTAAGAGCTTCCCAAAAAGTCTGACATTGAGCAAGGAATAAAGGGAACACTCCAAAAGGAGCCCTTAAGGGATGCATTTTAAAGTGGGCAGGAGACTGAGAAATGGCCCCCTGGTGAAACAGACAATAATACTGTTGCAAATTGTAACAAATGTGGTAAAACCCACATCTTCAACTGCCTTTGATTATGCTAATTCACGGACTGAATCGCTCACATGAACACCTCCCTCCTACATGGCTTTGAATAATTTGAACTTATAAAGTCCCTCTTTCTTTTCAGCCAATCATAACATTCAGCTCTTTAATTGAAGCCAGAAGTTCCAAAGGCCACTTTCTTTTGCCATGAGCCACTTGACAACTGCTGAAAGAGCTTGGATAGATCACTTCATCAACTTTTGCTGTTGTTGTTTAATATATGGGTCTCAAACCTTGGCAACTTTAAGCCTGGAGGACTTCAACTCCCAGAATTCTGGGAGTTGAAGTCCTCCAGTTTAAAGTTGCTAAGGTTGGAGACCCCTGCTTTACTAGAGCATAAACATCATGTGCTTATAATAACTATATTTTTGCCTTTTTACATGTTGGATGTACAATATGAGCAATCTTCTTTGTTTTACGAATATATATTTTTAGCAGATTGTACTATTGTATAAAAATAGTGGTCCACCATCCTCCATTTGAAATTCTCTGTTTTAACTAGTCAGCAATTAAAAATGGAAGTCCTATCGCATATATGACCATGTAATTCCTAAACAATGAACAAAAGCAATTTTAAAACTCCATTGAATAAAAATTTAGATCACTACACCTTTTTATAAAATTTCTTCCTGGAGCATATTTTTCTGCAACAGTAATCGTTCTCCGGAAAGTTCTTTTTCTTTGTTCTTCCTAGCGACTGCCAATATTGGTGCAAAACCGATTTATTGAAAGAAATCTTTATAATTTGATTATTCTATATCTTCATACTGAATGCTTTCTGTTCACAGTTCTGTGTAATATTCTAGAATGTTTTCAATAAAGAATGTGTAAGAAAGCTTTTTTTTTTTTTACTCAGTGGTTCTGTCTGATATTAGGAGCATACAGAAATTTTAAAACATGCTTAAAAATAAAAGTAAAAAATCACAAAAAAAGCCAAAGCTCACAAAATAGTTAGTGATTATACAAAGATTATGTGAGATTTAAATAAATTGGTTCCTGGATTCTATTGTACCAAATTATGATCATGTTAGAAATCCTTGTGAATAAGGTAGGTGATTTAGAGAGTAATTTTCTGTCTTGCAAAGAAGAAAATTGTAAAAACAAACTCGTTCCTTTCCCTTCCTCTTAAGTTTCCCCAAAGGTAAATATCAATTTTTAAGAGCAGATAGGCCTATTCAAGCGGTTGATAAATGTCTGGTCAATAAATAATAAAGTTTTGATTGGAATCAATTAATCTTTCTCTATAGAGCTCTATGACAGTTGCTAGCTCTAGAATTAAAGTGGCTAGTGAAAAGATTAGTTGGATGGCCAACTGCCAGAAGGAACAGCCTTGAGTTCTCATCATTGTTGCTTCATAATACTATTAGTTAAAGTAGTATTTACTAAATCATTTTCATGTAGTAAAAATACATAATAAATGTTTAGAGATGAATGAACAGTTTGAAACTTCCGGACGGATTGATGAGCTGAAAAGTCTGGGAACGCTTGTTCTAAAGTAGCTTTCTCAACTTTCAATATTATCTGTAAATTCAGAGTCCTCTTTTCCCAAAAATAAAATTAAAAATAAAATAAAAGTCTGGATCCAGATTATAGTTCTGATTGCTTGTTCTTTTCTTATACTTTAACTGAGATCTTCCCATTTTGTGTCTCTAAATTGAAGATAAAAGGACGAATTAGGATTTGTGATTATACTGTGTTTTTGAAAGTGGCAGCTGCGTTTTTTAAATAATAGGACATTTTACATGCAAAAAGCCCTTACAATTTCATTTTGCCTACTCATAAATGAAGATATGTTAAAAATGAGTTTGTGTTATATTTTAAGATGAACTAACTCAACTGACACTTTTTAAACTAATACAGGAACTTGGAAGTCATTCCCTTTTTCATAGCTTTTCAGTTTGTTATTCTAGATTTTAAACCTTGTCCAAAAGGTATAAAAAAGGTATATATTGTGGGAAATAATTTGCAAAGATATTTTTTTTAAAAAAACCCACCAAGACTAGCTTTAAAATTGTAAAATGGATTATTCCAAGAAATAACTATTATTGACTTCAATTGCACTGTCTCCCTTATAACTCTGTACAGATCTGTACTCAATCTCTTATTAAAATCAATAATATTTTAAAAGTAAGCATCCATAGGCTTTTTGGTGCATCATTGTACTGTAAACATAGGTAGTTTATGGCCACTACTTGTACCAATGAGCTTCAAAATATTATTATATTTCCAAAGTATAATGTTGTTTTTAGTCGCGAAGTCATGTCCGACTGATCACAATTCCATGGACAATGTTCCTCCTGGCCTTCCTGTCCTCTACCATCCCCCCGAGTCCATTTAAGATCACGCCAACTGCTTCAGTGACTCCATCCAGCCACCTCATTCTCTTTCGTCCCGTTCTTCTTTTGCCCTCAATCGTTCCCAGCATTAGGCTCTTCTCCAGTGACTTCTTCCTTCTCATTAGGTGGCCAAAGTATTTGAGTTTCACCTTCAGGATCTGACCTTCTAAAGAGCAGTCAGGGTTCATCTTCTCTAGAACTGACTGGTTTGATCGCCTTGTAGTCCAAGGGACTCACAGGAGTCTTCTCCAGCACCATAGTTCAAAGGCCTCAGTTCTTTGGCTCTCAGCCTTCCTTATGGTAAAGTATAATAGGTATAATAATAATGAAGTTTAATAAAAGTAACAATGTTTTACTTGACTTGCATACAGAATATAAGAAAAGTTAAAACACACAAGTTTAGACTTCATGAGTGACATCTAACATGGGGTGGGGACCATTCCATAGGGTGCCAGTCATCACCCAAAATCACCATCTTGGAGTACCCACTGACCTCATTTCACCTCTCCTCACTCACTTTACCTCACCTCACATGGTCTGTGCATAAAAGTTCCGCTTGAACTGAGGAGATTAGATGGATTGGTTCTGCCTCAGAAATCAGCATCAAAGGTATTCAGGAGCCAAACCTTCAGGGCTTCAATATTTTTGGCACCATTTTTGTGAATTCTTGTAAATGTCCTGTTAAATGTCAACAAAATATTTTCCAAATTTTCCAAATTTTAAAAGATCTTCCATGACTCTTCAGAAGTTCTCTTTGCTGCACATGGAAAATTACTAGGTCCCCCTTCACCCCCTTTTTTTTTAGATAACTCCAATCAACTTGTTGAATTCTGTGGCAACCAATATTTCAAAATTCCTTTTTAGCTGTTGCAAATTTTCTTAGTGTCCGCTAGATGGTGTACATGCTGAGATTAACAGAGCAAACGTGAACTGCAGGAGAAGGAATGCAATCTGCAAAGAAACAGCAATCATGTTACTAAGGGGAATAAGGGTTTTGTTAAAAGAGGAGAGGAAAATTCAACAGTTTTTTTTTTTAAGTTTCTACTAAGTAGCAACATTTACTTTCTTGAAAATCACTATAATTTCTACTTAAACCTAATATTGGTGGGGGTGGGGGGGGTTGTATTGCATCAAAGAATTTTTAAGAATTATTATATACTATCAACAATACATTAATGATGAAGAAGGAGGACAAGGACCCAGGAAGGGATATGCAAAGAAAAGCTAATAGGTTTAGATGAATTCTATCTTTACTTTCCATTTGAAGAAAACAATCAGTTTCAGATAACAACAGAAAAAGATTAAAAAGAAAAACAAAAATGGCACAATAATTAATTAAAATAATTAAATTAAAACAAATTTCATCCATAAAACAATACTCAGTGTCCTCTTTCATAAAGGCAGAGAGAATGGCAGCAAAGACCATTTCCTGAGGGAGCACATTTCATAGCTTGGGGGACGACCAAAGTAATTCAGAATAAACCAGTTGTGATTTTAACAGTAACAGAGTTGGAAGGGACCTTGGAGGTCATCTAGTCCAAACCCCTGCTCACGCAGGAGACCTGCACTAGGGATTCAAACCGCCGAACTGCCAATCTTTCTGTTCGGCAAGCCTAAGCGTCTTAGCCACTGAGCCACCTACGGTAGTCAGGCTTGCTTCTAACCTCACCTCAATTTCTTATCAACCATTTCTTAAGAGTGTTTGCAGAGCCCAAGCTTGACTCCCCACTGACATCAGTCCAGTAGGGCTTCAACTTGGTGAGCTTCAGCTGATTGCATTCATTGTCATCAAATGTCTATCCTTCTGACACCCCAAGGAATTTTCTCTCCTTTCAGAAGATTTAATTGTCAAAAAAACCCCAAAACACCTCACTTAGATTGAATCACATTGGAAACAAATGCTCTTAATCACAAGCTTCTAATTTAAAAGATATTACATTTGTAAAAGGAAACATATCTAAAAGATAAAAAAATCAAACAACTTTCCCAGAAAAAAATCAATTTGTACTGCTTCTTTCATTGTTTCTTCATCCTATTTCCTTTGTTTCCATCTATTCTTCAATTTTATTGAAGCAGAGCTTCTGCCAGAAATAAAAGGAATAAACCCATGCTAGTATATTCATATTAATTATTATTCTATTGTTAATATTACACTAATATAATACATTATTTTTTTAATAATACAATTTTTCTCCCCTTTTTAAAATTTTAAATTGAAATTTTAATTGGTTTTAAATTTACTGGGATTTTAATTGTCGTGGGCCAATATTATTTAATTTGATTTTAAATTGTTTTAACTTTTGTATTTCTGTATTTTATCTTGTGCCTGTTCACCGCCCTGAGTCCTTCAGGAGTAGGGCGGTATAGAAATTTAATAAAACCAAACTAAACTAAACTAAACATTATTTATTTATGAGTTAATATATTATACTACTGATCATATAAAGCCATGATTGAAAATTTCAGAGCAATTTACGAAACAAGTCATTCTTTTTTCCCTCCACAAATTTGCTTAAGTCTCAGTAGATATTTCCATTCAAATTGTTTTATTTCATTTCATTTCATTTTTGGGGGGAATAAACTTGTGTCCAATGTGGTTGGAGTGCTAAACCACACACACACACACACACACACACACACACACATATATGGAGACATATAATGCATATAAAATGTGTGGATTTTCATGCAATTTGTTAGGTTGCCAGGTGTCCACTATTTGAGCAGACAGTCCGCTTTTTTCACATTATGTTCACCATTATTTTTCACAAAATAGTGGACATTTTTTTTATTCAAAAGCTTTATGATGAAATGGTACGTAATCTAAAGCTGTACAGTCTAAGAGAATAAGGATAGGAGAATCGTGTTTTGTCTTTTTTTCATAAGTTAGAATGAGACAAAGATTGAATATCCATTGAACTCGATTCTTCGAAAAAATTAATGATGAGATTAAAATAAAAATATATTATAAAATTATGTACAGTTCACGTTTTTAAAATGTATTGTAGCTTGTGTCGACTGACCTAAAATGGCGTGTTAAAATGTTTGTAAGAAAATATATAATTTAATTGTAATTTTTTTTTATTTTTTTACTACTTAACACCCCCCCTCCCCCCCTCCGCTTGTCCGCTATTTTTTGGAAGCAGACCTGGCAACCCTATTTGGTTTTGGCCATATTTGTAATAAGATACAGAAATGGGGCCGATCAGAATTTATAATTAAGATAGACATCCTTTCCTCAGGCTAGATAGATCTATATTAGATAATTATTTTTTATAATGAATTTTTCAACATCCCTCTTTCCCTCTTTTCCCTCTGCTAACTTGGCTAACCCTGATTCTGTAATGACTATGGAATTCTAAAGGCTGGATACTAGCCAGAACAAATAAGGATGTCCTAGAGGACAGGGTGGATATTTCAGTGATAATAAATATGGAATATAAATATGTAAAGAACATTATTTGCAAACATATGGGTAGGTCAAAATCAGGGCTTGATTTCTCTGTACATCGTAGCTTATACATAGAGAAGGAGAAAATGGACCTGTTATATTTTTTTTTAACTTCCATGAATATGCAAACAAGCTGGAATAATGTAAATAAGAAAAAATGGTAAAAGGTTCAAACTGGAAAACATATTACCGTATTTTCCAGAGTATAAGAGTACCTTAGTTTTTGGGGTGGAAAATAAGAAAAAAGCTGATTGGCAGGTGGATCGGCCTCCCGGAATACCCCCAATCAGTTGTTCCCAGAGGTGAATTGTAGCAACAGGTTTCTTGGTTGTGAGCTCTGTTCCGTTGCTTTTTTTTTTTTTTTCCTTTTTTTTCTGCCTCTGAAACCCTCTGAAACAGGGCTTCAGAAAAAAAGCCTCTGAAGCTCTGTTTGGGGGCTTCTTTTCTGAAGCTTCGTTTTTGATGTTTTTTTCAGCCTCTGAAACCTCCGTTTGAGAAGCTGGGCGGGGCTACATTCGGAGTATAAAATGCACCCAGATTTTCACTCTCTTTTTTGGGGGAAAAAGGTGCATCTTATACTCTGAAAAATATGGTAATTTTATGCGGTTTTTGGAAGCCTGCTTTGAATTCTGCAAAGAAATTGCATAGGAGCCTGAGGAAAGCCACTGTGAAATCCATAAATGCTTGCAATGGGTCACCTTGTAGGAGAGATGGGCAGCATAATAAATAAATAAATAAATAAATAAATAAATAAATAAATAAATAAATAAATAAATAAATGAATGAATGAATGAATGAATGAATGAATGAATGAATGAATGAATGAATGACAAGACCTAAAACAAAGTTCTGGACATATATCCTGCTTTTATTGATAGTAACATTTGCCAAGGGTTCCTTTTCTCAGGACAGTAAGTGAGTGTTTTCTTTGCAATATGGGACAACTCATTTAATATCTCTTCCTAGTTTTGTCAGTATCGTGAGTGGATCAAGGAGAGAAGGGTGCCTTCCAATGGTGAAATCCAAATTTTTTTACTACCGATTCTGTGGGCGTGGCTTGGGGTGTGGTGTGGTGTGGTGTGGCTGGTGGGCGTGGCTTGGTGGGCATGGCAGGGGAAGGATACTGCAAACTCTCCATTCCCACTCACTCCTGGGGAAGGATATTGCAAAATCCCCATTCCCTCCCCACTCCTGGGGAAAGGCTACTGCAAAATCTCCATACTCACACCACTCTGGGGCCAGCCAGAGCTGATATTTGTCGGTTCTCCAAAATACTCAAAGTTTCCGCTGCCAGTTTTCCGAACTGCTCAAAATTTCCGCTACCAGTTCTCCAGAACCTGTCAGAACCTTCTGGATTTCAGCCCTGGTGCCTTCTAGCTATGATATGCTGTAATTAGCACTTTCTGGACAATAGCTGTATACTATAAACCACCCTTATTAGTTGCAATCTTTAGAACTTCTCCAATGTTTTCTTTCATAAACGCCTGAATATTTGATTTATTACTACATGTCAATTTGGATTTATTACTATGATTTATTACTATGTGTCAATTTGGCCACACTTGGAATACTGCATCCACGATGTAAAAAAGATGTAAAAAAGATGTTGTAACTCTAGAAAGAGTGCATAGAAGTGCAACAAATATGATTAGGGCACTGGAGGCTAAAACATACGAAGAACATACGGTTGCAGGAACTGGGTATGTCTAGTTTAATGAAAAGAAGGATTAGGGGAGACATGATAGCAGGGTTCCGATATCTCAGGGGCTGCAACAAGGAAGAGGGAGTCAAGCTATTCTCCAAAGCAACTTAGAACTAAGGAGAAATTTCCTGACAGTTAGAACAATTAATCAATGGAACAACTTGCCTCCAGAAGTTGTGAATGCTCCAACACTGGAAGTTTTTAAGAAGAGGTTGGATAACCATTTGTCTGAAGTGGTGTAGGGTTTCCTGCCTAAGCAGGGGGTTGGACTAGAAGACCTCCAAGGTCCCTTCCAACTCTGTTATTCTATTCTATTCTAATTGGCAAAACAAATTTATAGCAGAGTAGAGGTAGAAAATTACCATTTCACCCTATTTCTTAAACAATTAAATCAATTTATAGCACTGCTAGTGAGTCTTGTGGCTGCTGCTGATTTCTCTTCTTCCTCCTTAGAGGCCAATAGAAAGTAGAAGATGAAACCAGATGTCAGAATCTACTTTTCACGGCTAAAGTCTAAGGAAAATGCAAAAAGAAAGACTGCTGTGGGATGTAATATGAAGATTTGATCTTCAGAAATCTGGGATACAATCAAATAAATAAATAAATAAATGCAATATGTCCCTTAAGACTTTTATAGCCTTTTGTAAAAATCCTAAATGCTGATGTCTTTTTTTTTCTTTTAATAATATGACATATTGAACTAAGCTAATGGAATTGTTTATGAAAAATTAAGGCCAGCAATTATATTTATTCCAATGTCTGTCTATGTACATGTGTATTCGCTATCTGCTTTTAACGATGGATAATTTGTAGATTAACATCAGGACTATAATTTACAATAATCTTTTCTTTACCAACCTTCAAATATTTGTTGAAATTGTGGGTTTGAAGTTTATAACACTTGACTTAGAAAAAATATCCATTTGATGTTGTACTATAAACTGAAAAACAAGGGACACAAACTATTTTGACTGTCTGGATTTTGTTTCATTCCACAAAACATAACCTGCAGAAATTCCAGTTAACATTGGTTGGACAAAAGGTTTTTCTGACTTCAGTGCTTCAGAGAAAGGTTTAGCTTAGTGACAAAATGTCTGCCCTGAACATGAAAGTTCTCCTGTTAAAATAAACAGAGCCAGTACTTCTCCCTGAGTCCTCAGGGAGAAGGGCGGTATATAAATTGAAAATAAATAAATAAATAAAATAAATAAAAGGGAGCAACCTGTGTGAAAGCTCTTCAGGACTATTCAGTTCAGGGGAGACCAAATTTATCCAGCCTGTGACTCAGATCATCTCAGATCTTGTAAGCTGTGTGTTAGGATATGGTTTGAGCCTAACAAGTTGTCCAGGCGATATATGTGTTCTGTGACTTTAACATGAATATGTATTGTGTGACTTTAAGCCTTTACTGCTGAATCATTGTAATGCTGAATCATGCTGTAATTAGTTGTAAATGTATTTAAGAAAGGTACTGTAATGGATTCAGTTGATGATATGCTAGGGATGGGTTCTAAAATTTTTTACTACCGGTTCTGTGGGCGTGGCTTATTTTGTGGGCATGGTTTGATGGTCATGTGACAATTCTTTAGGATTTAGCAGAGGTACTGGTTTATCAGGCTTTTAACTGCTTGAAGAGCTGTACCGGTCTACCCATTTGTTTTTGGAGGCACTGGTCTACTCATTTGTTTTTGGAGGCACCGGTCTACCGCCACACTGCCTTTTAACACTGATCAGCTGTAGGGCGGCTCTTTGAAGCCCTACGGCAGGAGTTTAAACAGTTTTTTTTTCCTTCTAGCTGATCATCTGAGGCTCGGGAGGCAGTGAATAGATTGAGGGTGGGGCCAAATAAAAGGTAAGAATAACATGGTGGTGGGCAGCTCCTGAACAAAGAGAACCGGTTCAGTGACGTCATATCGTCACTGCTCGGCGGAACCGGACCGAACTGGGAAGAACCCACCACTGCTGTGCATGATGGAGAAAGTTGTTTAATTGGATAAGGCTCATATAGATCACATGGGTCTAGATATGAAAATAGCCTTTCTATGTTCTTAATTTAGCTTTTTATGTTAACATGAAATTATATAGGACAGTAAACTAGAATGTGTAGGTTTTTGTAGCATCTTCAGCATATATAGTGCACAGAATTGTTCTGATTTGGACAATTCTGTGATTTGGAACAACATGGTCACATAACCCTAGCATGACAGCAATACAATATCCTTGTTACACTGTGTAGCACAATCAGCGATGAAATCTGGCCAGATCTATCTGGTTCACACCAACTGATAGCACCAGTGGCGGGAGGCCCTGCCCACCTGCCAGGATGTCATTACATCACGTTTTTGACCCTCTGCACATGCACAGAAAGCTCTGTGCATGTACAGAAGAGGTGCTCCCACGCATTTCCATTCCCAAACTGGTAGCGAAGTTAAGTGGATTTCACCACTGAGCACAATGCTAAACATTATATGGGAGTCCATGATATAATTCGAGAGGGAAATAAAACTGGGAATTATCTATTAATATGGTTCTTAAATTAAAATAACCTCACAAAATTAGCAAAAGTGGTAGGCTGCTATCTGCTTACATTGTTTCAAATAGTTCATTTAATGTATATTTTATTTGCTGAGGTAAGGAATTATATTAGTTTAGGGGGGGGGGTTACCCTATTTTGAAGATTATTTTTAAAAACTAGCCTATGCATCTTGAGAAAATAACCCACACTACACTACAACTGTTTTCTTCAGTGCAGAATATTTCAAATGAATAATTCCAGAGGTTGTAATCCAAGATTTTGTGGCCAACTTTTTCAAAGATTTCACAAAAGGATTTTGAAATGATAGTGATAATACTGTTGATGAGGAAGCCTAAAAGAGGGACTGATGTGCCATGAAACCTCAGAGGAATAAAAGGAGTAGAAATATTGCTACTTTTATTACTGGATTTCTTTACTTGTAGGAAGAGGCAAATATGTAGAAAAATGTAAGAGGGAAGGACATCAGACTGAATATTAAGAGAGGGGAATGGAATGGCCACTTACAAACTGCAATCAAGAGGGAAAAAAATATGCTGGTGATAATTATAAGATTAGTGTAATTTCAATACAAAAGTAATACATCAATATAGTGATGAAGTCTGTGGACTGGTACCTACCTGTGTGTTAAACTTGTTGAAGAAAATATCTATTTGTCAATATTTTCTTTTAGGTGTTTCTGCCTTGAAGTTAATTTGGATCAGACAATTCTTCAAATAAAGAATACATTTAAATATAATTTAAACAGAAATTTTCAATCCTACAGTGAGACAGGTCGCAAGGTAAAAAAGTTTTTGCCGAGGGAGCAAGAAAGTTAAGAGAGAGAAGGGTTTGATCATTCCCTAAATCCTTACTTTTACCTTACGCAAGGTAAAAAAGTTTTTGCCGAGGGAGCAAGAAAGTTAAGAGAGAGAAGGGTTTGATCATTCCCTAAATCCTTACTTGTAACTAGATTGGGAATCAATAATTTTTCAGGTTCTGAATGTCATTTCCGAAGTTACAGACACCAAAACTTTAAATGAAAAACAATTGAAACTTTACAAGATCATAGTCTCCAACATGGATGCTAAACTCCCACATGATTTTACATGAGAACATTGAGCTAAGAATCAGAGGGATTGGGAGGTGTACGACATAGATTTTAATCACGATCAACAACTTGTTTGGTCTTAATTTAAGATCAAACTGGTACGCTACTTCTATTATATTGTGAACTCCATACATAGGTTCATAACATAGTTTTAGGGGATTCTCAGCAAAAAAACCCACTTTCTAATAGGCTGGTTCCTGTATTAGTTGGTCTCTGGCCATCGACTTGCCTGCAGCTGTAGTAGCAAATGAATTCTAGCTATCATCTTACCTTATATTTCCCACAGAACTTTAGATGCTTTGCCAAAGGCCTTGGAGAAAGCTTTTTTAAAAAAATACTCAAATACTCAAATACCCGGCCACCCATTATGGAGATTCCATAGCACATATTCACATTACTACTCTTGTGCCTGAAACAGTGTCTGTTTTAAAGCTGACTTCTTCTGAAGAGCAACATGTGTGGACTTTTTATGCTAGATTGATTGATGATAATATTTGAACATCCCTATCCCCAAACTCCTTTCCCAAGGCTCTTCTCTTCATAAATGTCAGATTCCCCATCTCCAATGGTGGGTTGCCCCCGGTTCGGATCGGTTCTATAGAACCGGTAGTAAAACCAGTAGGAGACTTCGCCCACCGATCCAAACGTTATCAGGGAGCTTCTGCGCATGCACAGAAGCTTCTGAGCATGTGCAGAAGTGTGTGTGCATGGCCCCATTACAAACCGATAGTAAAGTTAAGTAGAATCCACCCCTGCCCATCTCCCCTAATAGTTAAAAACTGACAGAATTGGCAGGTTAGCCTACTGCAAGGTATCGGACTTCTGTATCAACTCATTATTTCACCTTCTAGGAATTTGGCCAAAAATAATGTTTCAAAAATCAATATTTCATCATTTGGAAAGTGGACCCAGCTTCTACCTCGAATGTAGATTATCGGGTGTAAATGTCTTTTATTTTAAACACACTAGCTGTCCTATTGGTAAAGTGGCAGTTTTGGATCGTATCATGGTCCTTGTAATAGTAATTTGGGGGAATGGAGTTCTTAATCATTTTGTGAAAACAATCATGGATGTCTGAATTTCAAAGGTATTAACATCTCTGGGAGAAGGTAAGGATTTGGAGAGATTTGATTTGTTTTTCAAATTTTTACTATTTCTTTTTTAATCACATAGTCCAGCTTTCTTAGAGGCAGTCTATTTAATTCACTTTCATGTAAGCAGTGGGGATTTTTTCTGAAAATATTAAAGTTCAGCACTGGAAGAAGCTAAAATACAAGTTTGAGTAATTCCTCTCCAAGAAGTTAGTAGCCTGAGTCTTCTGCATACCTATAAAAGCCAAGTTAATTTGGGGTAGAGAAGGAAGCCCTGACCTTTAACAGGATGGCTTTAAACTCCTTTTTACCAGTCAACTAGCTTTTTGCTCTTTCACCTGATTTTTTTTTTTTTTGAAGGGTTTTGTGTATGGAATGCATTCTGGAACATACTTGTTCCTGAGCTCTTCTGACAGCTTTTAGAAATTGCTGGCGAGTCCCAAAAGATATGTAATTTTAGAAACAGCAGCCTGATGCTAAACATCTCCACCTGTTCTCCATTATCTCCCTTCAAACGAAAACAATGTTTGGCTAAAGTTACAAACTAATGGAACCCATTTTCACTAAATAGGTACATTTGGTCATATGTAATTTGGTAGCTCATAAAAGGCAAAAAAAAAATACAGAAAATGGCTTCGAACAGAGAGAAGGAAATGAAATGAATTCCCCCCACCCCACAGCTGTGATTCTCACCCCACTTATATGAAAGAACAATACCCATTGAAGTCAATGGGAACCGCTTCCAAATACATATGTTTTGGATGACGATGAAATCAAGCCTAATCTCTATTTAATATATAGAGCAAGAATGGAAAAAGGATTTATCTAGGGGTCATGTGGCTTTTAAAGCCGTAAATAATTGCATATTCCCCTATTCTCTTTTACATACAATAAGCTCTTTCTAATGCAGGCACCATCATGACCTCTTTTTTGCTTGAAAATTTGAAAAAGTATACTGCAATGAAGAATGGAAGGGATATTTCTTTGTTTCCTATACAATATGAACTTGTCCTAGGAAAGTTAAATCTTCATTGGGCAACAAGGCTATAGCACTATGTGTTACAACCAAGATAAAAATAAATTAGATATTGCCATTTATTTAATGCTGCACTAAATATAACCACTAAATACTCATTGTGTAACAACTGAAAGTTTCAAGATCAGTTGCTAAAATTTAGTGGCAAGTTTCACCCATCCATCCATCATCCATCCATCCATCCATCCATCCATCCATCCATTTATTTTTCAAATTTGATGCAATCCCACTTTAATCAAACAAATTTGGATAGCTAAATGGCATCAAAGCAAGAACTTAAAATCAAGAAAACCACCAGGCCATGACATGATTTTGCTCCAATTTGGAATGGGGAAAATTTGTTGTAAAAGGGCCAATTTACAGCTTGACTAGGGGCATTTTAACAATGAAATGAATTATCTAAGAAAGATCCTTTTACTGGATATGTCCAAGCAGAGGACATCTGTGTTTTAATGTAGATTCCTGTGTTCAGAACTTTGAACTCACTGGTGCTTTCAAATCTACAGTATGACTCAAATTAAAAAGCAAATATATAGAAGAGCATAAAACCAGGAAGCTTCCAGGGTTTAAGTAAAGTATATTGGGATAGGCTTTATTATTAGACAGAATGTCATTGTCTCAAGGTGTAGATGCTCAAAGGTGGCAGCAAAGTTTTATGGACCACCGTACTTGCCCTCCAGTACTTGAACTGGTTAACTGCCATAGAGAATGCTATCCCATTTCCAATGTAAAGATAGAGTCATTTGCCAGCTGCTAGATAGCTTTGTACACAACAGAGGAAGTAATAACATCTTGTTTTAGCTTCAGATCAATTCCACCAAGTATCAGATGACATGAATAGGATTTTTGTTTGACATCGTATTTGCAGAATGGTCATAATAAAACAAGATTGCATTCTTTAACAAGTCAGGTAAGCAACCAAATGCAGCCTCCAGTCTAATTTCAAAGCTGTTTTGAACGAAAAGAGTTTAGTATTCTAGTCTCTTCTAGCACCAAAGAAGAGAAGGAGAAGGACAAGAATTAGAAAGTGAAAGAATAAGCGGCCAAATTTTGTTCTGCTCCACTCCCCAATATTTGGTTTAGTTCTAGGCATCATTGACATATGCAGTATTGTGGTTCCTTCTTGTGAGGAAGTTGTCCTCAAAAATAATAATAACAAAAGATTGCCTTTTTCCTTTTTACATCATGGATTAAGGCCTTCTTCCATGTGTATCCTATGGCCAGAGGACATCTGAAGTGGAAAACTGGCAATTTGCCCTCTAAGCACTTTCTACTTCCGCCGTCCATATTTGCAATCCAGTAAGAACTTGCAGATTTCTTTTATACAAAGAGGATACTCAGTCTCATGGACTCTTCAAGTTTGAACACTAAGCAAAAAAAAATATTCATTGTTCCATAGGGACCATTTTTAAGCATGCTTTTTATTCTTCACCAGAAGCTCAGAAAACTCCGACAATATAAAACAACTTAAAAATAGACGTTGGATTGTAGTGTGAAGAAAGCTTCAAAGAAGATGCCTAATTTTAACACTGTTGATGGTATTGTCAGATATGGTTTGTAGCCCATTAAAATTTCCTTGCAAGCCTCACATGTGAATGGAATTACAACACAATGACCCCTTTCCCCCCCAAAGTTTTAAAGAAAACAGCAAAGAAATGTGCTGCCAAATTCTTGGAGGCAACTTTGAGGGTTGAACACACAATGAGCTGCACGGACAATAGGGCCACCCGCTTGACAAGAAGGAAAGGATGACCAGTGTGAAAAAACAACTTTAAAGAATATTTATTCTACAAAGAAGCAGCTTTTAGTCTGATGTTATGCCAAACCCAGAGGATTTAGTGTTTTAAAACAAAAGGAACAAAAAAGGGAAAGATCTAACTATGGACTACTTTTTAAGACATCGAAGTGGAAAGATGAGGTTCCTACATGAAAAATTTTTAAAAGAAAGTTTTTTTCAAGGAAGTCGGGATATTGAAGCAGATCAAAGGACTATTGTAAAATAAGACAAGGAAGATGCTAAAGTGTACTGAAAAGGCCATTGCAGTGGAGGTCATAATGTCTCATCTATTATGTGCAAACATTTTTTGCTTCTAATTTCATTGAATGGATTTGAACTGTCTACCCTAAGACTTCTTAAGAATTAGCAATAAAAAACTAAAACAATATCATAATAAGTTTTTTTTTAAATTTGCTTATTTATTTATTTATTTATTTTATTTTTCAAATTTATATGTCGCCCTTCTCCCATAGGACTCGGGGTGGCTCACAAAGTAAAAACAACGCCACAATCCAATACTAAAGATTAATCAATTTAAAATCCCCAAACAATTAAAAACGCCGCAGCAGATCAGGGAATTTGCTGAAAAAGCCATGTCTTCAGGTCAGCATGGAAAGTGCGGAGGTCAGGGCCATCCGGAGCCCGGTGGGCAACCCATTCCAGAGGGTCGGTACGGCTGCAGAGAACGCCCTCATTCTGGGGACTGCCAGCCGACATTGTCTGACCGACGGCACCCAGAGGAGGGCAGTCCTATGTGAGTGCATTGGGTGGTGGGAGGCCAGTAGTCCTGCAAGTACCCCGGGCCCATGCCCTGAAGGGCTTTATAGGTAAGTACCAGCACCTTGAAGCAGATCCGAAGGGCCACTGGCATCCAGTGCAGCTCACGCAGGAGAGGTGTTACATGGGAGTAGTGGGAAGCTCCTGTAACAACTTGTGCAGCCACATTCTGGACCAGCTGGAGCCTCCGGGTGCACCCCAAGGGCAGCCCCATGTAGAGGGCATTGCAGTAATCCAACCGAGAAATGATGAGAGCATGAGTGACTGTACGAAGGGCATCCCTGTGTAGGAAAGGGCGTAACTGGTGCATCAGGCAAACCTGTGCAAAAGCCCCCCTTGTCACGGCCGTCAGATGATCCACCAAGGACAGCTGTGAGTCAAGGAGGACGCCAAGATTACGTACCCTTTCAGAGGGACTAAGCAGCTCCCTCCCCATCAAAAGTGATGGGGATACTAGATCACAAGATGCCGGTAACCACAGCCACTCATTTGAATGAAATATTTACTTTACTGTAATAATTTCCTAATAATTATGTCATCCCCTCTTTTAATTGATACAATTATATTTCATAATGGTGAGTAAGTTCATGATATCCTTCAGGCAACCATTTATGGAAAGCTATGGAAGATTGTACTTTAATTCCAAACATCTTTAAAGTTTAAAGCAAGCTACTGTCTGTAATTCTGGGGCACAATTAAATGGAAGAACAAATTGACATTATAAACAACAAATTGACAAGCCTAAAGTCCAGGAGTCTGAACTTAGATCTAGTTTTCAGTCATTAGAGCCAGTTAAACACCTTCAAATTTGCTTTTATTTCTGATAAATGTAAGAATATAGGGGTATTGTAATTTGTAGGTCTTCTAGAGATTTTCAAATTGTATTTTGATCCCCACTATTCACCTTTCCCTTCAATTTGCACTGGACTATTGTTTTCTCTCATATGCTGATATCGTAAGTCCAAAGTATGTGAGTTTTTTTCTTCCTAGGAATCAGTTAATCTGTTTGGTCCAAGTTGATTGAAAGATAGATGGATCTGAATGTTCATATATTGATCATAGTTATATTTGCCAGAGTAATGGAACTAAATTGTCCACATTGTACATAACTCATGAGAAAGTAGATGAATTTATATACCTTGGTGTGATATGATTACAAATTAGAAAGAATGTTGTACAAATGCTAGGTAGAAAGGGTATATGGAGAATGTAGTCTGTTACAAAGAAAATTGCTGTGCACATGTTTGTGCTTCTACACACTATTATATAGAAAAGAGTTAGTTCAGAGCATTGTTTCTTGATCTTGGCAACTTTAAGATATGTGGATTTCAACATGTTAGCTGAGCTATTCTGGAATTGGAGTCCATGTATCTTAAAGTTGTCAAGATTGAGAAACACTGCTCTGTAGAAACATAGAATTAGAATCGAATACAGTGGAAATGGGATATCTAAGAATTGGTAAATCAGGGAAAGACAAAAAAAATTAAATAAATATAGAATGAATATAAACATGATTTTTTTTTACCTTTAATGACCCTATAATCCCTTTTATTGGGGTAGAATTGGGGCGACTGAATGGAGCTGAGCGTTTACTGGCTGGATGCCCTTCCTAACACCTATGTGGAGTTCACAGCAGATGTTTTCTCTTTGTACCCTGATAGATAAACATTTGTCACTGCCTAGGATTGAACTCTCAACCTTCCGATTGGCAAGTGAGCATCTTTACTTCTAGGCCACTGCACCATTTGAATGCAAACATGAATGACCAGTACAAAAAGAATTATGTTGCAGTGAATTGGTTATATAGAATGACTGAATGCTGAGTAAACTGCATGAATGAGTGAATGAATGGCCAAGGACAGTGGGAAGATTGAGAAAGTGATACTTGAACAAAGGTTCTTCCTGGGATAAACTGAAACTAGGCAGGAAAGAACATGAATTGCAAAGATTTTATTGCAATGAAGGAGAGAAAGTCCTTACAACAAAATGATAGGTTCAGAGTGAGTAGGAAAGATGGTATCAAATTTATATTCAATTTATTTTCAGATCACTGGAATGCCTTTTTCTCTAGACAGATAGATTGGGCTCCCTCATTGCATGTTCACTCAACCCAATCACAGACATCAGTTGCATATTTACATTTTCTGCATTTCTGCATCCTGTGATAATTTTATGCTGTAGTTGGAACTCTGACAGTATAGTGAACAATATTGATGTAAACTGCATATACAGTAGTTGGGTTTTATTTTCTATTATCTTATCTCTTGCCTCTAATTTTTTGGCTTGTTACTTCTTATCTTTTTCTGTATATTAGTTTAGTTCCCCAATCTTTAATATTAAAAGGTTTAAAAATGTGTTAAAGTGTTTGAAAATGCACACACTTATTTTTTTTTTTCACATAGGGAATAAGTGCAAAATTGTGCAATCTTCCAAATCAAATAAGATCAGCAACTTACGAGCAGGTGCAAAAATTCAGAGTGAGATCCTTAATTTCATAGAGATAATGCAATTCTTTCACTACTAGGGATATAGGGAAATTCTTTCCACTAGGACAAGGGTCTGCAACCTTAAACACTCAAAGAGCCATTTGGACCCATTTCCCACAGAAAAAAAAAACACCGGGAGCCACAAAACCCTTCCCATGCCCGACTATTTCTTGAGCGGCCACAAAACTAGCATATATAGTTGAATTAAACATTCTGTTTTCTTCTGAAACTTTTCTTTTCTTGGATTTATCCATGGTTGGCCTACCGGAGGTTGAAAAGCTCAATAAATCGCATGCTGGTGGGTGTCACACATTGACAATTGTGACGCATATTTTGAGTGACAGGGAGCCACAGCAGAGGGGTGAAAGAGCCACATTCAGCTCCAGAGCCGCAGGTTGCTGACCCCTGCACTAGGAAATAATAGGAAGCAGTAAGATGGACCTTGGATACAAAAGTGTACTTGCTCCAGTTCCTGCCCACCTAGCAGTTTGAAAGCATGCAAGTGTGAGTAGATAAATAGGCATCACTTCAGTGAAAAGGTAACAGAATTTGTTGTGTTTCGGCACATGATCATGCTGGTCACATTACCATGGAAATGTCTTTAGACGATGCTGGTTCCCTCAGCTAAGAAATGGAGATGAGCACCATCCCCCAAGAGTCAGACGTAATTCTTTATGTCTGACTCTACAGCTGGGGAAAAAAGGCTTTACTCACTGTCTATAGATGAGATGAAGGCAATATAATGGAGATAATTGAGAAAATAGTAATTCTCAAAAACATTGGCCAAGTGACAAGATCTAGTTACATCTGATTGCATTGAGCAATGATCAGGACCTTGGATAGATCCCAATGGGTTCTGCTAGTTTAAACTGTACAAAGATGTCTCAATGAAGAACCAAAATCCTCTTAAGGGTTGAAAAAGGCCAACAGGGATTGACTTGCCACTGGCTCCACCCCTGTTTTAAAACCTATCTGTGGCTAATTTATATTTAGAAGAAAAGATGCTACAGGAAATATTACTAATCATAAGACAGCCATGTCTTCAGACTATAAAAAGAGGTTCAATAGATTTTGACAATCTGCAAATTACCTGAAGCTACAAGAGCTGGGCAGGAGCTGAATACAAAGAATGTGAGTTTTAGTTTGCTAATTTTTGATATCCGGTTGAATATAGTAATCTCTAATTTGCTTTTTCTCTTGTTTTTCTTTTGCTTGTCCTTTGGAGTTAGATTTTGAAAACACATATGGGCAAAATAATTCTCACATACTGCTAATACAGTTAAGTGAACCATAATAGTTTCCATTCAGTACCGACTCACAAAAAATGTTATTTCTATATAATAAAAGCAGGAAATAACTGCATAACATCAGGAGGAGCAATGAAATCTTATGACTGGAATAGATATCCACTAGAGGCAAAACTGAGATCATCAGGATCATTTTCACTGAATTAATATATTAACTTATGTCCCCAGTGGTCTTTACATTTTATAATGCACTAGCTCTTTGTGATTATTTTCTATTTTATAAAACGAATTAACTGTTCACATGTATATGACACAATAGTGTAAAGATTTGAATAAAGATGTGCAGAAGGAATACTTTGAACTGGGATGAAGTATTATCTACTAAAGATAAATAGCAGAACCTCCCAAAGCTCTTTCTCATGGATTAAAATATTCTATGAGGCTTTAAAGCTGAATTTGGCAATTTGGAATCAATTATACCAACTGAACAAACACATATATTTGCTTAATCTTATGTCATTTTGCTTTTATTCATTGTGGAGAAGAATTAAATATCATGAAAACCACTCTGCCTCTCTTCTGTGAACTATATGCCTTCTAACTTCTACATATAATAGAGATACTTAAAAGTATCCTAATAGTATAGGATCCTATCATTTTCACAATGCCATTATATGTTGCATTTTAATACTTGCCACTTTAAATGGGGAAAGTAACACAGTGTCACTTTTTGCATTCTTACATTTTCTGCATAGATATTTTACAAATATTTATCTAATTTAGTAGCACCTTAAAATAGCCTTATTTTCTACATACTATAATTGTAAGCAATATACACATATTTTATTACCATATTATTTATTTAATGCATATTTATTAACATGCATTTTTGCTTGTGAAATATATGTGATAGAGTACAAATATATTGTAGGGTACTAATATGGACCCAACAATTTGCAAAAATTATGTCATGCAATTATGTGGACAAGGTCTGATTGTAGTATTTTAAAAAGCCACTAATTTAATTAATAGGAGCATCCTCAGCAAGGCTAACTGGCAAATCAATCAAACAGAATAATATAATAATGAGCGTAGTACATTAATACTGGAACTGGTAGCATTTTAAGGCTTACATCAAATATGGATTCATGTACCTACGTTACTTCAGTGTAACTTTTAAATCCTGTTCATGGTTATAAAATTTTAAGCTCTGAGGAAGCACAGAAATACACATATCACTTTTATCCCTCCATGCTTAATTTTTCTGGGAGATAAGGGAGTAAGATCCAAGTGTCTCTACAAGCTATTTCATTTCATGACAGTCCCAGTGGAAATGTATATACATGTTTTTTTTAAAAAAAATTGATTTATATGCCGCCCTTCTCCGGAGACTCAGGGCGGCTTACAATGTGTTAAGCAATAGCCTTCATACTTTTGTATATTTATACAAAGTCAGCTTATTGCCCCCACAAACTGGGTCCTCAATTTACCTACCTTAGAAAGGATGGAACCTTTCAAGGCTGAGTCAACCTTGAGCCTGGTGATATTCGAACTTACAGTAATTGCAGACAGCTGGTGTTAATCACAATGCTATCAGTCTGCTGAGCCACCAGGCCCCTACATGTATTCTTACTTCATAAAGTGGTCAGTAGAGGGGGCGTGCATAAGTGCACCAACATGCCTATCGTCCCTCTCATTGTATTTTTATTCTCTTTTTCTTGTTCTCGTTTTTGTTTGACAAATTCCAATAAATAAAAAACAAATAAATAAACATACAAACATGCTGAGAAAGTGCAAGGACAGTCATATGAAACTTATAAAAAACGTGGCTGCTTTTATGTTTGAAAAAAAGTTGCTTCGTTTGCACTAATTTGTAAAGCATCTGTTTTGAATGTTTTGCACAACTCTGTTAGAAGTTTGTGTGACTGTCTTTTTACCTTGCAGTAGTTAGAGGGGATAGTGGTATGAGTTCACTGTTTTATAAATGTTGTAGAAAAAGCCAGAAATCCAGGATGCAAAGACCAGCTTGTCTAGTTTAGTTTATCACTTTGAAATGCTAGTAATAACAAAATGTGGATCATTGAAAAATGATTCGTGGAGCTCAAAAGCTTTATGTCTTCCCACCAGCAGAACATGTTACAGAATTGGCTCACTAACTCTTCTTGCATCAAAAAATATTTTTATGATTACAACTCTGTCTTTCTATAATTATTTTCAAAATTGTACTGTCAAATAGAAAGGGGGGGGGAGAAGAAAAATCTACCAAGTATGCCTCCTATTTGATTATATAATACTGTTGCCATGTCAACCTACTTTTAACTTCCATGTATTAAGCATTTTTCTAAAATTATGGAATCACATAATATATATGCATGGTAAATTTCCTGCCAAAAAGTGTATCAATAATAATAAAATCACCATCGGTCAATTGCAAAAGGCAGGTTTACTTATAATAGCTTACATATTGTGACGATATCTTTAGCACTATCAAATAACAATACCTGGCTATAACAGGTCCTTGGGAATGACTCAATAGTGGATAAAAATACCAAATCTAGTCTAAACATCTGGCTGACTATATGATCAACCATAATATATGATGATTGCCCACTCCAAAAGATTCTCATAATGTAATAGAATCTGTATTCTTAGACTTCATAAGTTTCTGTGATGTAACATGGCCAACCGTGATGTGCTTGAAAATTGCAATGTTGATTTTAATATGTCAAAGATACACAGGGGAGGGAGAAGAAAACATCAGTGGGGCAGATGTGAAATAAAAAGAATTAACTTACTAACACTGTCAATTTCAAAGCTAGTTTGACCTAAGAAATGGAATTGCTTTAAATGAAGTTATCCTTGTTAAAATATTTTTTTCAACTGTTTAATTCAGTATTTAGAATAGAACAGAACAGAACAGAACAGAACAGAATAGAATAACAGAGTTGGAAGGAAACCCTATACCATTTCAGACAAATGGTTGTCCAATCTTTTCTTTAAAACTTCCAGTGTTGGAGAATTCACAACTTCTGGAGGCAAGTTGTTCCACTGGTTAATTGTTCTAACTGACAGGAAATTTATTTTTAGTTTTAGATTGCTTCTCTCCTTGATTAGTTTTCCCCCATTGCTTCTGAGCTCAAGTGCTTTGGAGAATAACTTGACTCCTTCTTTGTGGCAGCCCCTGAGATATTGGAAAACTGCTATCATGTCACCTCAGTCTTTCTTCTATATAAAACTAAACATACCCCATTCCAGCAACCATTCTTTATATGTTTTAGCCTCCAGTCCCCATATCACATATGTATATATGCATATGTTCATTCATGGAGTTTTGAATTATGAGATTTTACTAGCTCTTAGATTTGTATAAACACAATTCTTGAATCTTAAAATGCTTTTGTGAATAAAAAATATTACTTACAGAAGGCAAAATTATCACATTTCTCTATTCACCTTCCATGGCAGACTTTCTTGGGTCAATCCAGAGGTGGGTTTCAGCAGGTTCTGACCAGTTCTGGAGAACCGGTAGCAGAAATTTTGAGTAGTTCAGAGAACCTGTAGTAAAAATTCTGACTGGCCTGCCCCCATCTATTCTGTGTCTCCCAAGTCCCAGCTGATCAGGAGGAAATGGAGATTTTGCAGTAACTTCCCCCTAGAGCGGAGTGGGAATGGAGATTTTACAGTATCCTTCCCCTGCCATGCCCACCAAGCCACACCCACAGAACTGGTAGTAAAAAATTTTGAAACCCACCACTGTTCCAATCCTATGTCATTCTAGAAAGGCCCCTCGAGCCCAAGAAGGTATCTTATAAAGAATCAAGTTAACCATGGGAAAAAATGTTCAGGATTTTGTGTTTTTTTACAAACCAGATTGCTTTCTTGGTTTTTTTGACATCAACCCAGGTTGATCAATGGGCTCTTGGCATTGGAAAAAGGAGTTTGCACTTTCCCAGAGTTCACTGTAAAAGATTTAGGGAGGTAACATGATACTTTTGGCATTTCATGAAAAAGCAATGGATTTACCATGAGATGGTGAAATCCATTTTTTTTTACTACTGGTTCTGTGGGCGTGACTTGGTGGGAGTGGTGTGGCTTAGTGGGCGTGGCAGGGGAAGGATACTGCAGAATCTCCATTGCCACTCCGCTCTGGGGCCAGCCAGAGTGGTATTTCCCGGTTCTCCAAACTACTCAAAATTTTCGCTGCCGGTTCCCGAGAATCTTGTCAGAATCTGCTGGATTTCATCCCTGGACTGGCGCCATACTGAGAAAAAGTATAACAGAAAATATAACTCTTGACATCAGTAGGATATCCTCTCAACAACTTTCCTAAGAAAGGGGAAGTTGGAGACAGGTGCTTCCTTATCAAACAATTTACGGTCTGTATTTATGTAAAGATACAAAAAAAAATCTCAGAAATTAATTTATTCAAAGTAGTTTAAAACAGCCCCAAATAGCAGCTGATTCAATTAAATTCAGCATCAAAGGACAGATATTTGGAACACGGACAAAATCCACCCCATCTAGATAAGGCACATAAAAATTTTAAAATTGAAAGATTTTTCTTGAGGCTTTCTTTTTGCCTCATAACACGGTTTTTTTTTTTAAAAAAATAGAAACTAATCTACAGAGAGATATGTCTATTTATCTGCAATATTTCTCTCTTTTACACTCCCTAGTAATTTTTCTGCTGACTTACATTAAGAAATGCCCTAGTGGGATTTTGAAAGCAAAATGGCTCTCATGCCAAATTTGGATCAAAGATCAAAGGAAATGCAATAAATTTCCTTGACTGTTTTAACTATAGGAGGTTTTTTTTGGCCAAATCATGACTTCTTAGAGAAGGAAAGGATTATGGAGGAGTATTGATATGCATTCTTCTCTTCAGATCCCAAAGAAAGTAAATCCTGCAGCTAAATTGATAATGAAGTAGAGATTCACTTTTAACCAAAGGAACCGTTCATGAATATAGTATCATGTGAATTTCTCCTATTTTGCTATGGGAAAATTTGACATTTGTTTTGTTTGTTTGATTGATTGTTTCAGTTGGAGAAAATATTATCAATATCTCAATATTATTCCTGTAAATTTCAATAATCTGCTCATCTAAATCTTAAAAGGAAAGATTCACATGATGCCTATTATTAGCATCATATAGAAAATGATCTATCTAAACTTACTTCTTGATCTTATCTCTGTGATAGTCAATCTAATTGTACACAAGACAATCTAATTTATGTGCTATCACAGTGATGGCGAACCTATAGCATGCGTGTCACAGGTGGCATGCAGAGACCTCTCTACAGGCCCGTGAGCTGTCACCCTAGCTCAGCTCCACCACGCATGTGCGCACGCCTCCCATCAGCCAGCTGATTTTCGGGTCTCTGCTGCGCATGCATGGGGAGGGCGCATGCAGGAGATATGTGCAGGGGGTGGGGGGGGTCGCATGCACATGTGTGGGTTGTGGGGGAGTGCAGGAGGATGTGTTGCACCCCCCATGGCCCATTTTTGGTCCCAGGAGGATGCAGGGAGGCCTGCTAGGCCCAAAACGGAGCATAGGAGGTGCGGTGTGCCCCCTGTGGCCCGTTTTTGGTTTAAGGAGGCTGCATGGAGGCCTGTTAGGCCCAAAATGGGGCATGCACAGGGGGGGTAGGGGAGAGTGGGGGAGTCACACATGCATGCGTGGGGTGGGAGTGATGTAGGAGGGTCATGTGCACCTGCTTAGGGGGACGGGGCACAAAGGGGGTGTTACATGTGCATTGTATTATGGGTACCGGCACACACACACTTTTGGCATGTGACAACAAAAAAGTTAGCCATCACTGTGCTATCAGTTATGACAAAATCATAAATCTGGGTATTTTAGTGTCACTGAATACTGAAAGTATGAAAAACCTTTAAGTTGGTCTCTGAAAAATATGCCTGCATTATCATTTTGTTTTGAGTTTTACGGTGTTGTTGACTCGTTATGACACATGTATTTATAACTACCCACAGGCTTATCCTTGCACTAATGATAAAGAATGTGAAGTTGGGAAGTACTGCCACAGTCCCCATCAAGCTGCATCTGCCTGTATGGTTTGTAGAAGGAAGAAGAAACGTTGCCACAGAGATGGCATGTGTTGTCCTGGAAACCGCTGTAACAATGGTATTTGCATGAGTCTTAATTTTTTTTTTAAAAAAAAAAACATGAATAGTGTAAAATATTTTATATTTGATTCTCATATTTATTCTTCAAGCTTTGCCAAGTAGGAAGAAGATTCGTTTTGGGGGCATCAATGTTCATTCTAGAATGAGAGAAAGAGATAGCAATAGCACTTATAGCACTTACATACCGCTTCATAGTGCTTTTTTTACAGGCCTCTCTAAGCGTTTTTCCAAGTTAGCGTATTGCCCCCAACAATGCGGGTCCTCATTTTACCTACCTTGGAAGAATGGAAGACTGAATCAACCTTGAGCCGGTGAGATTTGAACTGCTGAACTGCAGCTAGCAGTTGGCTGAAGTAGCCTGTAGTACTGCACTCTAACCACTGCACCACCTCAGCTCTTATTAATGGAGAAACAGTTGATCTCTTGAATTCATGGATTATCAAAATTGCCACAAAATATTTTTTCTCATGAGTTAGACACATTCCTTTTTAATCCATTACTCCGCTGTTTCTCAGCAGCGAATCCTTTTTTTTTTTTCCTTTTTCTGGTTTTTAATATACTACATTTTCCTTTCAAATGAGGAGCAACCTTATCTGGAGGAATGAGGCTTTTTGGCAAAGTTTTGATCATCTCACAACTCACTGTAGGGAAAAATAACAGAGACGAGGAAGGGGTGAAATGTTACTGAGTAAAGGGAGGGTGTTGTAACCACCAAAACACTAGATTCAATGGTGGGTTTCAAATTTTTTTACTACCGGTTCTGTGCATGTGACTTGGTGGGCGTGGCAGGTGAAGAATACTGTAAAATTTCCATTCCCACCCCACTCTAGGGGAAGGTTACTGCAAAATCCCCATTTCCTCCCAATCAGCTGGGACTCGGGGGACAGAGAATAAATGGGTCAAAGGTGGTATTTACCGGTTCTCCGAACTACTCAAAATTTCCGCTACCGGTTCTCCAGAACTGTTCAGAACTTGCTGAAACCCACCGCTGAGTAGACTGGAAAGGAAAGAAACTGTGCTGTTTGTTAACTCAGTATAGCTATACTGGGACAAAAGTACAACAAGTAACTTAAGCCTCTATTAAGTCTGTTTTGCAGACCTCCATATTTTAAGAACAGTTTAAGATGAACTTAGGGTTGCCAGGTGTCCACTATTTGAGCGGACAGTCCGCTTTTTTCACATTATGTTCACTATTTTTTTTCACAAAATAGTGGACATTTTTTTTATTCAAAAGCTTTATGATAAAATGGTACATAATCTAAAGCTGTACTGTCTAAGGGAATAAGAATAGGAGAATCGTGTTTTGTCTTTTTTTTCATAAGTTAGAATGAGACAAAGATCGAATATGCATTGAACTTGATTCTCCGAAAAAATTAATGATGAGATTAAAATAAAAATATATTATAAAATTATGTACAGTTCACATTTTTAAAATGTATTGTAGCTTGTGTCGACTGACCTAAAATGGTGTGTTAAAATGTTTGTAAGAAAATATATAATTTAATTGTAATTTTTTTTATTTTTTTACTACTTAACCCCCCCCCCCCCCCCCGCTTGTCCGCTATTTTTTGGAAGCAGACCTGGCAACCCTAGATGAATTTATTGAAGGCCATGAAATAACCTTTTCAATCTCCCCTGTCACTTTACTTTGATGAGTAAGAACAATTATCTTCAAAAATGAAACTTCAGATTTCAGGAGTTATATCAAGTTATATCATCCTTCCTATTAAATATATGGTTTAAATTTTATTAGAGATTTCTTTATTTCTAATTTTTAGTAATCTTGCAAGGTTATTTCATTGGTTTGGTTGATATATAGCTTAAAATTTAATTATTAAAAGTAAGTGATAAATCTCTTTCTTGTTCATTAAAACCATTCATTTTATTCACTAGGGTCATGCACCTTGCCATTTTAAGGAGTCATGCTATTACAGAACTGGACAGCCATTGCACTACTTCAATGAAAGGGACTTCTGTCCTACTGTAACATTGGACATAGTGTTTTGCCTGATCTGCAGACATCAGTGTCAGTCTCTTCAGGAAAGAAATCTACTCAAGCATAGGCTTCCATAGGCCCCATAAATTGAATGCTCCATCCAATTTATGGGAAGTGAAATGAAAGACAGCATTCTCTCTCTCGCTCATTCAGACATGCACACATTCTTTAGCTATCTTGCAATTAAATAAGTACAGTAAAACCTAATTTTGATAATCTCCTTTGAAATAATTTCTAAAGTAATTTCTCTTTCAACAAATGGAATCAATGCTACAAGAAAAAATATAAGGAAATTGTTTTACCTGGGACTATCATATTATTTGAATATAAGCATTATTGGATATTTGGTAGAGAATCCTATCTAAAAATAATTACTTCTAGTTTGTAGATCCGGAATCAGCAATATTGAATTTCCATGGAAAACTCTAAAATGTTATCATTATCACTATCATGAAGTAATTTATTTTAATTGCACCAAATCAGTGGTGGGTTGCTTCCGGTTCTCAAGAACCAGTAGTAAAAATTTGTAGTAGTTCCGAGAACCAGTAATAACATTGGCTGGCCATGCCCCCGAACCGGTCCCCAGCCCGGTCGCCGCTCACTTACCCTGCCCCCCTCATCAGAGGCTTTTTTTTTTTTTTACTTTTAAAAGCATTTTTTCTACAATCTCTTCAGCCGAAGAGGTTGTAGAAAAAAAATGCCTTTAAAAGCCTCTGGTGATCCCAGCTGAGTTGCCTGATCATCAGAGGCTTTTAAAAGAATTTTTTTCTACAACCTCTTAAGGTTGTAGAAAAAATGCTTGTAAAAGTAAAAAAAAAAAAAAATTGGCCACGCCCACCCAGCCACATTACCCCCACCAAGCCATGCCCACAAAATAAGCCACACCCACAGAACCAGTAGTAAAAAAATTTAGAACCCACCCCTGCACCAAATCTTTTATCACAATTCTTCCACAAAATGGCATGAGAATTCTATATTTGCAAATTTTGCAAATGCCTCAGGCATTAAAAAAAAATCATGAACAGGGTACATCTGGAGACTAGCTAGAAAACACATAAGAACTCACTATATACAGTAACAGAGTTGGAAGGGACCTTCGAGGTCATCTAGTCCAATCCCCTGCTCACGCAGGAGACCTATGCTAGGGAGTCAAACTACCAAACTGCTGACATTTCTGATTGACAAGCTCAGCATCTTAGCCACTGAGCCACCTAGCCTAAAGAGAAAGAGATGGGATCCAATTTGTAATAGCATATTACCTTCTCAAAAATATTTGTGAATTGGACTTCATAGTTTGAAACATCTTGATATTAGTATATACACAGAATAGAATAGAATTTTTATTGGCCAAGTGTGATTGGACACACAAGGAATTTGTCTTGGTGCATATGATCTCAGTGTACATAAAATAAAAGATAAGTATGTACAGTATACACATACATATACATACTGTATGTACTATATGTACACATATGCATATGCATATGTATATATACATACATACATACATGCATACATATAAAATCAGGTGAGAAGAATAACAAAGTATATATAGTTTAATATATTAACTATTGTCAATCATTCATATTTAGCAATATTTAATTTTCTATGGAATGGTTTCTACTGAAATTTGGATTTAATCTAATTAAACATATTGTGGTAAGCCGGAATTGCTTTTTAAAGTAACACTGGCAGGCCATAAACTGATGTCTTGAAATATGGTTAGAACTTTCATTTTGTCCTTTTGCTTTCCAAACAAAAAAATGTGCTCAGCGTTGCAATTATACCAGTTGCGTGACTGCCCTGGGGATTGCAGAATGAGACTGGACAATGCATGAGCTCCACTGCCTGCAGGTTGTCAAATCTTACTTTCAAATTGTACTTTCTCAACTTAATGACTGATGGACATATTAAATCCAAACACTATATTGGTTGGGAACTGGAGTCCTGCTAAAGACCAGCCTCTCAGCCTCAGTACCCCAACTGCAGTTTGCTGATAATAAAATTAACCGATGTTGTATGGGACAGCCATGGAAGACATCAAACTTGCATAAATTTGAGGATTCAATTTTATTTTTTTTTTATGAAAATTAATAGATTCTTTGTTTGTGGCATTCCAGTTATGGTGTCAACTGTGGTATTTCCAGTTCTAACTTGTTTCATTCATTGATTTAGGTATTTGTATACCAGTGACTGAGAGCATTCTCACACCCCATATTCCAGCTCTAGAAGTGCCTCGCAATAAAAAAAATAATCACTATCCCACCAAGGATTTGGGCTGGCAAAATCTTGGGAAAGGACAGTCTAAGCTGACACACGCAAAAGGTAGGATAGCTTGATTTATAAATGGTCTGTAATGGTTTCCTGAGAAGGGAAGAACACTTTTGAAAAAGCAGTAAATTTATGTATTGACATTTTGATTCTCTTCAATGACAGGCTTCTGTGGGGGTGAGAAACAGGAGACCCTTAGAAAAATGGCATCTCTTTGAATGCTGATGATGCCTGTTTCTATATCCTCTAAGGTGGTCCTGTGCCCAACTATGTATAAGATCATCTTTGAAGGCATCCTTTCATATCTTTAAATATTGGGGAACTTTTTCCCATTAAGTACCATATTCCACAGGAATAATTAATTTGACCTTTGTGTGATCAAAGGTCTATACTTGTGATGGCAAACCTATGGCATGTGTGCCACCTGTGCCATATCAGTGGGCATGTGAACTCAGCTTAGTCGGAAAATGGGTCATTTCTGGCCTCCAGAGGGCCTCCGGGGCGTGGGGAAGGCAGTTTCGCCCTCCCCAAGCTCCTAGAAAGGCTCTTGAGCCTAGGGAAGAGCAAAAAACGGGTCTTCTGGTCCCACCAGAATTTAGCAAATGGGCCATTTACATCCTCTGGAGGGCCTCCAGGGGGGTGGAGAAGGCCGTTTTCATCCTCTCCAAGCTCCTAGAAAGGCTCTGGAGCCTGGGGAGAGAGAAAATGGACCTACCGAGCCCACCGTGCCATCACGTGCCAGGAGCAGGGGTCATGCATCCATGCATGAGGGCAGGGCACATAAAATTATGGGTGTGGGCATGCATCGCATGACCCTTGCTCCCCCCCCTTCCCTGGCACGCGATGGCAAAAAGGTTAGCCATCACTGGTCTATACTGATGATTTTTTCAGATAGGAGCTTCATAATCTTTATTTATTTAATCATTCTTATATAAGTATTTATAATTGAGCTACATATGGAATAAATTATTTGCTGGTTCATTTATTTAATAGTTGTTACTCACCATAATGTAGATTTGTGGTCTATACAAGAGATTTCACATTTCTTCCTGTTACAGAATATACAGGAGTTCATTATTTATAGGATGAACTAATTCCTTCTTATAAAAGTGTGTTCTGGAAGTGCCCAAGTCCCTGAAACAGAACTTAGTATGAAAGCTATATTAAGAATGGCATCCTTGGATCTTTCTCTTAATATGTAACTAATGGTTAATATTTATTTATGTATTTATTTATTTATTATTCGTATTTCTGAGTCAACCTTGAGCCGGTGAGATTTGATCCGCTGATCTGCTGAACTAGCAGTCAGCTGAAGTAGCTGTAGTACTGCACTCTAACCACTGTGCCACCTCGGCTCTTGCTCAGCTCTTACATCAATGAGCCCAAAGAAGTTAGTGAACATTGTCTTACTATTTCCCATGACTTGGATAAAACTGAAAAAGAAAAAAAATATGAAAGACTTTTCTACATGTTTAGTAGATTTTAGGCCAAGGTGCTAGTGAAATCTGTGATGTCCTTCCTGCATAATTCATAGAGATAGTTTGTAAAGGCTGCAGTCCCG
This sequence comes from Pituophis catenifer annectens, assembly GCF_029215685.1. Taxonomy (NCBI): domain Eukaryota; kingdom Metazoa; phylum Chordata; class Lepidosauria; order Squamata; family Colubridae; genus Pituophis; species Pituophis catenifer. Next base: position 60,713,585 of record NW_027256888.1, read on the forward strand.
TGTAGTAATAGATCTCATTAACAGGAATTCTTTTCCAGTGGCTGCTCTGGTTTAGGCTGCTGAGTTTAGCAACATCTGGAAGGACATGTGTCCTTTACTCCTACCTTACAGATTATTGTATGTTGGAAAAGGGCATGATTGGTTTATAAAAGTTTTATATGGGAATAGAATATATTCTATTAAAGGGAAAGGATTGTTGCCATTCAGTTTCAACTTCTCTAACCATAAATAAAATGTTCTCTTTAAATGGTCTGGAAGAACATGCAGATACATTTAACAAATATATATTTATCAGAATATATTTGGAAAATAACCTAATTGCTTTAGTTGCCCTTCCTTAGGATTACTAACTAATAAAGTGGTGTGTTTTTTTTTTTAAGGTCATGAAGGAGACCCTTGCTTAAGGTCCTCTGATTGCACAGAAGGGTTTTGTTGTGCTCGTCATTTTTGGACCAAAATTTGCAAACCTGTGCTACACCAAGGAGAGGTATGCACCAAACAGCGGAAGAAAGGTTCCCATGGCTTGGAGATTTTCCAGCGATGTGACTGTGCCAAAGGCTTATCGTGTAAAATCTGGAAAGATGCCACTTACTCTTCAAAAGCAAGACTTCATATGTGCCAGAAGATCTGAGACGGGATTTGAAAATTGTCACCGGCAGGCCTTGACAAATGTCTACTGCATAGACTATGGTGGAAAAAAAATTGTAAATAAAAAAATGACTGGCCCAAGTTTCCTTGGGCTAGAAAAAGGCCCAAATGACTGGCCCAGTATCCTTGTGGCAAGAAAAAGCATCATCTCCACATGTGTTATAATTCTGCTTGGAAGTACGGCTGACAGCAGATGGATGTTCTTTTTAGTGTGATGCCATTCGACAGTGGGGCCAAAGATTTGCGACAAAGCTTCTACTGATAATCTTGTGACTTTTCCATATTAGTTGTAGGTAGTTTATCCCACTCTGATGATAAAATAGGATATATTTACAATACAGAGCAGGACTTTGCCAAGATATATTTCTTTTCTTTTTTTTTTTTTTTTGCCAAAATATATTTCTATCAACACATACTTGTATATCAGGGGTGGGTTCTACTTACCTTTGCTACTGGTTTGCAGCAGTGCCGCGTGCGTGCACGCACGATCTTCTGCACATGCGCAGAAGCGTTTTGGCAATGTTGGGGTTGGTGGGCGGGGCCTTCTGCCGGTTTTACTACCGGTTCTATAGAACCGGTGCAAACCGGGAGCAACCCACCACTGTTGTATACTGAATAATAACTACAAAAAGTTCCCAGCAAACTAAAGGTGTTGGAAATAAAAGAGGAAGTTACTGCATATGTAATTATGGACTTTATTGTTTTACAATCCAAGGCCCTCACTTGCAAAGGGATTTTTAATCTCTGTCAGTATATATGAAAAGAGGCAGTTAAGCTAGGGTAATAATCTAGATTCATATTTCTCAAGTTTTGCAATTTAGCTATACTGGTTGGGGAATTCTGGGTTTTGAAGTCCAGATATCTTAAATTGCCAACAGTAAAAAACACTGATTTAGATTCATATAAATGATATAAACAGTTAGATTTCATAACACAAACTGATACTTCTTCATTTATTGTAGCTAATGACTCCCATTAACTTGGTACACTGGTTTATTGATAGCCACATGGATTTACAGTAAAAACAGACTATTCATTACCACATCCAAAATGGAATGATATACTAAGATGCTGGTTGTAAATACTAGGGAATGGGGGTTTGCATTATGAATTATTCTTCATTTTTGCCCTTAAAGTGGGGCATTCAGGATCATTAAACCTGTTTTGCTAAATAATATGTCATAAGGGTTTTAGATCAGAACATAAACCATGATATGTCAGTGACAAAAAAAAAAGATAATAGCATTGAGAGTACTGAGATTAATATGTGTCATAAGAATACGGTAAATATGTTCTGAATGCACCTTAGGAATGTGTTTGACATTGGCACTACTGGATTGCTGTACGTATATCAATGGATGCCAGTGGAGTTCACTTCAGCAATATTAATGGGCTAGTAAAATGGACACCAATTTCTTCTCCTTTCTTCCCCACTCAGCATCCTTATATGTTCTTTCACAGTGCTGATATCCTCATGGTATGATCTACATTAACTTTAGGAGACTGATGGTTCCTCTTTGCTTAAAAGGAGGAAAGAATTGTGTGCTTGTTTGTGTGTGTGTGTGTGTGTGTGTGTTTCTAATTCTGTTCATTTTGTTTTATTTTGGGGTCTCCTTCATGTGACTTTAATATGCTGAGGCAATATGCCATTTGTAATATCTGTTAAAAATGGAGCAATCAAAGGTAACCAACAACAATAGCAACAAAGTGTTTTTGTAGCTAGCAAGTTTTTTCCCCTGACTTTCTGAAGCCATGAAATGACTAAGTTTTGCAAAAATTAACGTTTATCTGTAATTAATTTATATTTCAAAACCCACGAATAAATATCAGCCAAATGCTACATGTTTTTCATGTCTATTAAAAAATACTTTCAAACCATTTTCCATTTCAGTGCCAAACTGCAACTTCAGAAAGTACCTAAATTATCTAAACGCATATGGTAGTGGTAAAGCAATTTGCAGCCTGTCCTTCATTGTTTATACACAAAAAAAAGGCAAGAAAGTGGATTTTGGCAGAGGTGTTTATAATTCTCTAAGTTTTTGTTTTAAAATCAGAATTCCATAAACCTTTGATGGGAATTTAAAGTAAGCCATGAAACTATGCTAGCAGTACAATTGATAGACTCCTTAGTCCAGTATAGTCCAGTAATAGGATGTTATATGTTCTAATTCCTTCCCATACTATTTGTGTAGTTTATTTTAATGTACATGATCTAGGAGGAAAAATGGATATTACATGCAAATTTGTTTTATGAATTTTAGACAGTATTGCTTAAAATAAAAAAAGTAGCTTTGACAGATAGTAGAGACACAATGCAGTTTTAGCTTTCTCTGGCTTAATTGTTCTACTTAAAATATCCCAAGACATTGCTCCATCCATTTATGTTTTAGATATGTATTTCCTTTGGCAAACTTCTCATTGAAACTTCATTTAAGAAAAGCAGCTTGAGCAAGAAATTAGAAAACTATTTTTTTAAAAAACATCAATTGTTCCTGCTACCAACAGATTATCAGCTCTGAAGCACCAGATTGAATATTTAATTTTTTTTTTGTCAGTAATAAGATACTTATATAGAAGCTTATTTAAAGTTTAGGAAGTTCAAATTATTTGGGAGTTTAATACAGGAAGCTCTATTCAGTTTACTTCAATACAATGAAAATGGGATGGAGATAGACAAAGTGTACCAGTTCTTTGATTATAGGAAAGATCCTTGCCCTCTCAGCCCAGCTAACAGTAACAAAGTTATATCCCTGACTTGTTGAAATGTTATCTGCATGCCCTTCCCCACTTTATTTTCCCCCATATCTAGTATTTGAAATAATTTATTTACAGGAAATGTTTAATGAGATGTATTTTCTTATAGAAGAGATTTCCTACAGAAAGCTTTGTAGCAAAACTATACTTGCAATTTGTTGACTTTGTAATTTAGAAAGAAATGTATAATAAGATTAAATATATTAAAATGGTTTTTTTTTCACACTTTGTCATTGTATTCTTTGTCCATCTCCTAAAGGGGAGTGCAGAAGAGACAAAACATCAAGAAAAAAGTGAATAAAGAGTTCCTTTCTCTTTTCTTTCAACAATTAATTTGTATTAAAAGATTCCTGGATTCCTCTTTTGGCATTTGGTATGCTGCCAAAAACCATTACATTTTGATTAGTATTACAATCCCGATCTCAGCCTTTTGTGATCCGATCCTTTTGAAAGATGACTAATTCTTCGTTGTTGTTGTTTAATTTAGTGGGATTTTTTTTTTTACAGAATATACAGAATTATATTCAGAATTATACAGGAAGAATGCTATTCACTCATCTAGATTTCATTTCTTCCTAAATTGCTTGAAGTTTGCTAGTTCAGGAGAAGCATTCTGAATTGTTTTGTTAATAAACAAATATATCTAGCCTTTATAAATGAATTTACTGTGACATCTGCATACATGCAAAAAAAGAATAAACAAAGGAGCATGGATTAAAAAAACAAAAAACCAAACATTATAAAACACAAAAGCATACATAGATAAACATCATAATCTCTTTGTAGTTTCCACTCATGGAAAGAACACAAGCTTTTTGAGCAAACTCATATTCTGCTAAAAACTGGATTTGCTTCAGCAGAAATCAATTTTAGTTTCATTGACTCTTACCACTTTCATCTCTCAAGTTGTCTTCCAATTTATTAACTACAGCCTCCATCAACAGAGCCTCTTCTATCTTAATGCTGCTTTCCAGTTCTGTACTTACATCTTTCCATATGCATAATTTCTTTCTCCTCTGTTTATTTGTAAGATTTATACTCCACAAGGAGCTCAAAAAGACACACATAGCACTCTCTCTTGCAGTTTTCGCACAACAGTCCTATGTGGCAAGTTGGAGAGAAAGAGAGCACGACTTCTATAAAATAGTGAGTTCCTGTGGAGGAGGGTAGACTCGTATCTAGGTCTCTCTGATGCTGAGTTCAACAGCTTAACCATTCAGACTTTATCCAGGAAATATGAATGTAGTACATGACCCCTTCCCATTACTCCCCACCCCCCAATTTTTTCCAATTTTTTTGCCAAGAAACATTATAGGGCCGTTATGGCGAACCTATGGCATGTGTGCCACAGGTGGCACATGGAGCCATATTGGTGGGCACGTGAACATTAACCTAACTCAGCTCCAGCACGCATGCATGTGCAGGTCAGCTGATTTTTGGGCCTTCCGAGCCTACTGGAAGTCAGGAAACAAGCTGTTTCTGGTCTCCGGACGGCCTCCAGAGGGGTGGGGAAGGCCGTTTTTGCCCACCCCAGGCTCCTAGAAAGCCTCTGGAGCCTGCGGAGGGTGAAAAACGGGCCTCCCAGTCTCACCGGAAACCGGGAAACAGGCTATTTCCGGCCTCTGGAGGGCTTCTGGGGGGGAGGCCATTTTCACCCTCCCCAGTCTCCAAGAAAGTCTCTAATTTGACTACACTCTAATTTGATCAACCACATGGACTTTCAGTCTATGATCTATGAATCATGTAATTCAGTTGTATGTCATGAAGTGCAAGTCAAATACAGTGTAAATTGGTCTAGGGCAGGAGTGGGCAATTGTGGTTCTTTTACAACCTGTGGACTTCAACTCCCAGAATTCCTGAGACAGCCAAGCTGTTGAAGGTTGTAAAAGATCCACAATTGCCCACCCCTGGTCTAGGGACCTGAGTTAGAGAAACTGGGCAGTTTTGTTTTTGTTTTTAGTTTGATTTATATGCCGCCCTTCTCCGGAGACTCAGGGCAGCTTACAATGCATTAAGCAATAGCCTTCATACTTTTGTATATTTATACAAAGTCAGATTATTGCCCCCACAATCTGGGTCCTCATTTTACCTACCTTAGAAAGGATGGAAGGCTGAGTCAACCTTGAGCCTGGTGAGATTTGAACTTGCAGTAATTACAGGCAGCTGATGTTAATAACAGTGCTTTAGTCTGCTGCGCTACCAGGGTTACCAGGGCTCCAGGCAGTATTTTGTGGAAAGGGAGGGGTTTTTATTGGAAATATATCACAGACTGAAACATTAGGCAAGTGTTCCTCAGAATGACTGGTCTGTATCACAGTAAACCCCTTCCCTCTGTTACACTCATAAACTGAAGAATGGAATATAGGAATGCTTGTGAAGGCTTTACTCAGGATCTAGGAATGACTGTCTTCCCCAAACTGCAAAGCAGAGACTGACATCCACCCACAATTCTTTCTTTCTTCATCAGGTGAGGGAAATTAATTTGAACAATACAGTAATTTATGCATTTTCCTTCCTCGCTGTTTTCAATTTTGCAAAAAGAGTAATCTCTTCATTAATTCTGTAAGAAAGAGAGAAGTTGACGGTAATAGAATTTGGGATGCCATTGGGATCAAAAGATTGAATTCAAACACTATTTTCTGAAATCTATTTACATGCATATATTGTAGGTTAGGGACAAGGTGGCTCAGTGGCTAAGATGCTGAGCTTGTCAATCAGAAGGTTGGCAGTTCAGCGGTTCAAATCCCTAATGCTGCGTAACGGAGTGAGCTCCCATTACTTATCCCAGCTTCTGCCAACCTAGCAGTTCGAAAGCACGTAAAAAATGCAAGTAGAAAAATAGGGACCACTTTGGTGGGAAGGTAACAGCATTCCGTGCGCCTTCGGCATTTAGTCATGCCGGCCACATGACCGAAGAGATGTCTTCGGACAGCAGTGGCTCTTCTGCTTAGAAACGGAGATGAGCACTGCCCCCTAGAGCTGGAAACTACAAGCACACATGTGCAGGGGAACCTTTACCTTTACCTTATTGTCTGTTTGTTTGTTTTTCATATCACCTTGCATTCATTAGGGAAAAGGAATGGCTTCTCTTCCAAACAAGCTTGTTTTTCAGAGTACAGAAGAGGTGATGGTGTTTTCTATTCTTCTATTTTCACACACATAAAAATAATAATGACAGGCCTTTGTGTGCATAACATAGAGAGCCATGAATTATTTTTATTCAGGATTCTTTTATTTCATTGCATTTTGGAGTTTTTCATTTAAGCCAAGGTTGTAGAACTGCCAGAATTGCTCTGGGAAAGCTTGTCTCTTCATAGCATTTCCATTTGGACAGAAAGACAGTTTTCAGTGTAAAGGTGAATTTTAGGAAAAATCACTAAGGGTGGCTTAGAGTTAGGATAGACAGAGGGATCAATCTTTGTCCAGTTTGTGTTTGTTCATAAATCTATTCCATTCAAATTTCACATTAATCAATGGTTTTTTAAAAAAAAAATTAGCATCAAAACTCTCATACAACATGATCAATCAATTGGTATTTTTTAAAAGATGATTTTGCATATGGAAACTGAGTTGACTGAAAGATTTAGCTTGTGCCAAATTTGGGATTTCAGGAAATAAACGAACTCAACTTGGACTGAAACCAACTTGGGTCCTAAATCTGAAGTGAGAATCATACATCTGGTTGACAAGTATGGGAAAATTACAGATACATGTCCTATTTTCTTTTTAATGTTTAACAGAATGGGATAAACTTTTCAGAGCCAGCAAGTTCCAGTGCCACATAAATAAATACAGAGACTTTGCAGCTAACTTTCTTTAAATTATGTAGGCTGAAGGGATAATAGTAACTGTACGTCAACTTATAAAAAGTTGATCTTGAAACTCCTTTCAACATTAATTAATCAATTCCTATCATCACTTGGTCTCAGAAGATGGTAGCTTTGTCTGGTTAGTATTTGAAAGAATGACCACAAGGAATATTTATTTAAAAAATTTATATTGCTGCCTTCTCGCACATGGCAACTCAAGGCGGCTTACAAGATATAAAAGCACAATATAAAAGAAATAAAAATAATAAAAAATTGTCAAAATTCATGAACTGGAATAGGGTCAAGGTCAGCCAATGAATAGGCATAGCAACTGAGTCAGTCAATGAAGGCTGTTTGGAAACAGAAACTTAAGTATGCTGTGCTGAGCTCTGAGTCTGCAAAAATTGAAACTAGTCTGCTGAATTGAAACTGAAACTGTTCTCTTCTCTGCATGTGTTTTGCTTGTAACTATTACCACTACTACTACTACTACTATTACTACTACTACTACTTGGAAGAATCAGCCATTGGTACTATATATTTATTTTCATGTGTTCTATTATATATAAAGAGAAGTTAATGAATCCTGCTGAATCAGTTACCTGTGTGTGCTTTCTGGATTTGATTTCTGCAACAAACTCTGATAAAAATAAAAATAATACTGTATTTCCCCGAAAATAAGATGGGGTCTTATTTTCTTTTGACCTCCCAAATAAGGGCTTGGCCTTATTATCAGGGGGTCTTATTATTTTGGGGGTGCAGGAGGCAGAGAGCATGGGACTGGATGTCCTGTCTCTGCTGTCCCCTCTCTTCCCTGTTTGTCACACTGGCCAAGCAGCTCAACACATCCCACCCCACCCCAATGGCAACAGCTGCTTCCCTTCCCCATCGTCTCTTTATTGAGAGGGGTGGCAGGTAGGGAGGGAGAGAAGTGAGAGACGTGGAGCGAGATGTGGCTCCCCTTGGCATCTCTTCTCCCCACCCCATTGCTGAGCATGGCAGGGCTTCTGCCCCTTGCTTAACCACCCGCCCCCTTTAGGGATGCAGTTTGAGGGGTGGCAGGTAGGGCAGGTGAGAAGTGGAACACAAGTCTTACCTTTCCAGCCCCATTGCATTCCTCACCGTTTTGTCCAGGGAAACATGTTTTTTTTTAAAAAAAAAAAAACACACCCTTCTCGTGAGTTCGAGAAGTTTGATTGAACTTGCGAGAAGTTTTCTTTTACAGCGTGTTTCCCTGGACACAATGGTGAGGAAAGTGACAGAGCTTGAAAGGTAAAACCTGTGTCCTGCTTCTTGCCCACCCCACCTACCACCCCCAAATTACATCCCTAAAGGGGTGGGTGGCTAAGCAAGGGGCAGGAGCCCTGCCATGCCCAGTGAGAGGGGGGAGAAGAGACAGCACGGGGAGCCACATTTTGCTCCACGTATCTTGCTTGTCCCCCACCCCACCTGCCACCCCTCTTCATAAAGAGACGGCGGGGAAGGGAAGCAGCCAGGCTGCTGTTGCCATTGGGATGGGGTGGGATGTGTTGGGTCACTCGGCTGGCACGAAGAACAGGGAGGGGACGGCATATCCCCACTTCCCCCACCTCTAGCCTCACCTCCTCACGTGGAAGCAATCAGAGGAAATGGCAGGACTGGCTGCACATGTGTGTAAGTAGTTGGTGGGGGCCTTATTTTATTGCATGCGTTGAAAAGCCCAATTGGGCTTATTATCCAGAGAGGTCTTGGGTTTGGGGAAACATGGTAAAATAATAACCACACAACCCTGGCAACAACACACATTCATACCAGCCATTTAATGGGCTGTATCCCGGTCTGGATTCCCCAGGATCATTGGCAGAATGAGAACATCTTCAGGGCATTCCAAAAGAGTGTTAGAGTGGGGGCCAGTCTAATTTCCAGAGGAATGATGTTCCTGAGGGAGGGAACCACCACAGAGAATAGTTAATAGTTTAGGCCAGACTCTGAAGTATTTTTTTTTTTAAGCCTCAGAAAAAGAGAATAGAAAACTATGTTTAATGGTATGTGGGAATGACCTTGGAAGACAGAAGGAAGACCCACACTTTAGACAATGGCATGCTAAAGAAAATTTAAGCCCAAAGAAGAGTGGAGAAAGCAACTCAGAAGGGATTTTCCCTAGTTTTTGAATGTAAAAGTGAGGGATGGGAAAGGTATTTCAGAGTTACAAGATTCTGTTGATGTAATTTTACAATAAAAATAGAATTAGTATTCCTTGCCATGCTTCTTGTATACTGTATCAAAGAGCTAACACCACCTCTTTACAAAGTGTCTCTATGTAGACACCTAAAATCAAAGTCAACTCAAAAGTGGCTTTGCTATCACGTAAAGCTATTGTTGCATATAACATTTTCTGTCATTTTTTCAAATGAATATGAGTCAAGAATTTGCATTGAGTTTAAACCACGAAAAAGCCAGGGGGGTAAGGAAAACTCACTGCAAAAGTTCTGTACTGAGAAAAGAAAACTGGAAGTGATATGATGTTCTCTGTTTTCTCCATAATATTACAAACTGCCTTTGAATCGTCCTAATCCATTTCATCTTGGATCAAAGTAAAGAGTGAATAATAAGGTTTTATCTTCCTGTTTTCATTCACCCTCTGCTTTTAATTCTCCTTCATTTTTGTTCAAAGTGAGTTGAATTTGACAATTCAAATACCATTATCACAATTTTATTCAGGGAAGCAACTCAAAAATGGGTTTTAAATATAATCGACTGCATTTCCAAGTCCTAACTCAGATTAATTTCTAGTTATTTGCTTTGTGAGACATACCCCTCAATGGCAGGGAACAACATATTGCCTGATCAAAAACTTAATAGTGCTGTACTAAAACATTAATGGGCCAAGTTGCTCTTTTGGCTTATTAATGTAGACTATTTGCCTACATTTTAATATTGTTTTTATATTGGCCACAATCCAGGGAGAAGAGATCAATGTCTGAAAATAAGCTTCTATGTAGAGAACCTCTCTTGGAATATTTGATTGCAGGTTGGAAAAAAAATAATCTTTTCATGATTATATGCGTTTAAATGGAGCGTTTAAATGGCTCATCTGAACAAAATCATTTTTTTCTCCATCTTTTTAAACATTTCACGATTCTAGTACATGGTGTTGGTGTGCCACTAATCACACCTGCTTGAAAGTTTATTTCTTTTTTATTATTATTAAAAAGTTTTACAAGACAAAAAACATTTTTACAAGAAAAACATAAACCGTTTGCCATCTTTCCATATATGAATTGTACAATCACATTTGCAAATTAACAACCTCTTTAAAAAGAAACAATTATGTAAACTCCAAAAACCTCTCCAGATTCTTTACACATGTTTTCCCTTCCCTCCTCCTCCCTTGTACCCCAGCCCTCCCCCCCTCCCCGGACTTCCCAGAGTAAATACAGGATATAGTATCTAACAAACATATATATATATATATATATAGGAAAAAAAAACTTTAACTCCCCTTGTTCATATCTAAATATAACTATTTAAACCAATTATTATTTAAAAGTAGTCAATCCAACTTCTTTCTTATCCGTTCTTCAATAATAAGCTTGAAAGTTTATTTCCACTGTATTTTTCTTTCATCTTTAGAATGATTTTCTTTTTGACGGTTTTCTTTTTTTTCCCTCTCTTCTGGGGCAAAGCATAAGTGGATTGTGGTTTCAAAACAAGGATGTTGATATTAATTTTCAACTCATCCTTTTTTTTCCATAGTTACGGATTGAGGAGGTATGAAAGAAAGAACAAAGATGGGAATAATTAATCTACTGTTTTTGCAATTTTCCATATGGTTTGTTTATTTATTTTCTTTATTTTCTTTTTTTTTTATTGCAAAAGTTTTACAATTACATTTTCACCCCTTTTCCCCCCCCACCTCCCCCCCCAAACTTCCCAACCTCCCTAACCCTCCCTAACCCTCCCCTCCCCCCAGACTTCCCTATAATATACTCATAATCATAAAGAACCCTAATATAACACTTATATATAAACTTGAGCCCCTCCCTCCCCTGTATAATTTTTCTCTTTATCTCATTACTTTAAAAAATTTCTAGTACATTATTATCAAGTAAAAGCTATTTGATACTTTCTAGTTTGGTATTTGTTCTGAACATATTCTATCCACCTTTTCCATTCCCACTCATAAGTCTCTTGTGAACAATCTTTTAAATATGCTGAGATCTTCGCCATCTCTGCAAAACTGGCCATCTTCAAAGTCCATTCCTCAATAGTGGGCAAAGCTTCATTCTTCCAGTATTTACCTATCAACAATCTTGCTGCTGTTATCATATACAATATCAATTTTGTTTCACCCAATGTAAAACCCTTAACTATACCCAGTAAAAACAGTTGTGGAGAAAATTGAATTTTTTTCTTCAAAACATTCTGCATGACCCACCAAATTTTTATCCAAAAAGCCTTAACTTTCCTACAGGTCCACCAAACATGATAATACGTAGCATCCAAACATTCACATCTCCAACATTTTGGCTGAACATTAGGGTACATACATGACAACTTTTTGGGATCTAAATGCCATCTATAAAACATTTTGTAGAAATTTTCCCTCAGGTTCTGCGACTGTGTAAATTTAACATTCTGAACCCAAATTTTTTCCCATGTTTCCAGCATCACTGGTTCTTCAAAATTCTGTGCCCACTTAATCATACAGTCTTTAACTAGTTCAGTTTCTGAATCTCTTTCTAGCAAAACATTATAAAGCCTTTTAATATGCATTGGACCTTTCTCTCTTATATGTCTAACCAATTCTTCCTCATGCAACATAATACCAGTTTTTTGGTCCTCTTTCCATCTCAATTGTAATTGATTATATTGTAGCCAAGTTAAACTAATCCCTTCATCCAACAGTGTCTGCAATGTCTTCAGCTGCCATCTGCCCGCATCTGTAAAAAGAACCTCTTTATATAAAAACCCCCCGAGTGACATTATATTTGTATTCCACAAAGTATGACCAAGATCCAGCCATAGCGGTATTTTATAATCCCATTTGAGTCGGTGCTTCTTCCAAACTCTCATCAAAGAATCTCTAAGTATATGACTTTTAAATACTTTATCTACTTTGTCGTCGTAAAATAAGTAAGCATGCCATCCAAATTCAAGATCAAAACTTTCTGCATTCAATATTCCAGTCTTTTTCCTTCCAAACCAATCACTTGTTAAAGTTAAAGCTGCCGCATCATAATATAGCTGTAGGTTTGGAAGTTTAAGACCTCCTCTTTCTGGAACATCTTGCATAATTTTCAATTTCACTCTCGGCTTCTTCTCGTTCCAGACAAACTTATTCACTCCAGATTGCCAAACTTTCAATTGTTTATCACTTTTAAGCACCGGAATCATTTGAAACAAAAAAAGAAATCTTGGCAAAATGTTCATCTTGACTGCTGCTATTCTTCCAAGTAAAGACAGCTGCAGTTTTTTCCAAGTCTCCATGTCTTTCTGCACCTCTCGCCACAACACCTCATAGTTATTTTGAAACAATTTCATGTTTGATTCTGCAACCTGAACTCCTAGATATTTTACCTTAGGTACAGTCTCAAAACCTGCCCTCCTTTCAAGCTCATGTTTACGATCTTGTGTCATGTTTTTAACTATCATTTTAGTCTTTTTTGGATTATTTTCTTTATTTTCAATCCATGTTTCTATTCTCTTCAAGAAGGGATGCGGACAGTTATATAAAGTGAAAGTCTTGCCCATCCTTTGCCAGGAAAAATAGAAATACCTAAAACACCTTTCTAAGCCAGTGGACACATCTGGCATTTTGAATATATGCCATGGCTGTTCCCAAAAGATGCGCATTGTGCCAGGCACAAAAGACAAATGAGTTTAGCTGCTATTCCCAGCTATTTCACTAGCTGTCTTCCCATCTCATCCCATCTTACTCTACCACACCCTGATGTGCTTTCTGTCATTCTAACAATAATATAAGATCTTGGCGGGTGTCATTCTCCCTCTCCCACCTCCAGCCATAGGACATAGTGGAAAACAATACTAAAAACGTGCAAATATTATATAGTCCATATCATATTTGATTGTACAGCCAGAACACTTATGAGTTTTCTATTGCGATTCTTAGTGGTCTGGCAATCAGCCTACTAAGACTTTGGCAAAAATCAAAATGTGTGGTTAGCCACCCAGTAGATCCCCAAAGTATCTTTTCTAATCATTTGCCATCGCCTGGCTTCACTCACTGGAGAACTTTGGGAACAAACTGATGCTGAATCCAGGAACAACTGCCATTCCCACCATATGACATCACATGAATTTAATGTCGTTGGGATTCCAAAATGTTCCTAAAGTGCTGCCGTGATTTAAATGATATTTTGCTGATGTACATGATGAGGTTGAGATACTGTAGATGGAACTTTCAGCTGACATGTTTTACAAGAAATTATGCATGACAGTTATGTGCTAATGCTGGTTTGGAATATCACTTTTAAAGCCAGGGCCTGGAAAATATAAGCAAGATGACTGCAAACTGAATGAAGACCAAGCGGTTGTGAATTAAATGACTGTCAGTTGTGAAAGGGTGAAGACAGGTGTATTCTTGAGTTGCCAGTTGCATAAGGAAGAAAAGACGTCCTTGCAAATCACATTATTATTATCGTCCATTAAGAAAATGAAAGTAATGAACTGGTTTATGAAAAAAAGTGGGGCTTTTCCCTCAAACTGTTTGGGTTTGAAGCCAACCAAGGGAAATAGAGATATTTCTGAGGACGTGATGGCAAAAAAAAAATCTGCCGGTATTACTTTCAGTAGTCTGGATTAGATTTCCAGGAGAAAATATACAGTTTTTCATAACAAAAACATGAGTCAGCTTTATTAAATCATTCCACTGACTCATCTGATGACTGTTTTAAAATATTATTCTAATTTAAAAGTTAAAAAGTTTATTAATTAGTTAATTAATGTTGCTAGTTGCAAAGTATGTGCCATATTTAGTAACAACAACATTTCACATATACTCCATAGATATTCCTTGTACTTAACAGTAGTGGGATTCAAAAAAATTTACTACCAGTTCTGTGGGCGTGGCTGGTGGACGTGGCAGGGGAAGGATACTGTAAAATCTCCATTCCCTCCTCACTCCAGGGGAAGGATACTGCAAAAATCCCATTTCCATCCCGATCAGCTGGGACTCGGGAGGCAGAGAATAGATGGGGGCGGGGCCAGTCAGAGGTTGTATTTACCGGTTCTCCGAACTACTCAAAATTTCCACTACAAGTTCTCCAGAACTGGTCAGAACCTGCTGAGTACCACCTCTGGTACTTAACCATGGGTGTATTTTGGCTGCAATCCAATGCTTTGTTTGGAAATGTGTCCATGTGGCCAGACGCCTTACCCACAAAGGCAAGCTGGGATGATCAAGCATCCTGGAGTGTCCTGAAGGACTGGAGAGGATTGTGGGAAGCAACTTTTAAAAGGAAAGTCAAAGATAAAATGGGATTACCAGCACTGGAGTCTGAGTGAGAGAACTGAAATGGAGCTATCTCATTACTTTCTGGCAAGTGAATGATGTGTCCCTGACAGCTGCTTAATGAGTGCACCCACAGTACCGCAAAACAAAAATAGTGCTAACCAGGGTGGATAAAAATCAATGATTTAAAAAAAAAAAAAATCAGATTTTTTTTATTTTTATCGAATTTATTTTAATAAAAAACTTTTGGGGTAAAAATCTATCATAAGGTAGTTTTCTATTTAAGATACATAAATAATTTAGTTTATTCAGCATGAAATGGAGCTTAGTTATGTAGCATGAGGCTGTATATTTTGCAACACTGAGACTATCGGTGAGTCAACAGTGGGTCAAAGGAGTAGCAGAGATGACAGTTGCTCTTTAAAAATTATGATTTAAATCGAGTTGATTTAAATCAAGCCTTTTTACTAGTGATTTAAATCATGATTTAAATTGTGATTTAAATCAACTCGATTTAAATCAAATCCACCCTGGTGCTAACATCTATCATATAGATTTCACAAGAATTTTAACAGTTAAAATAAATACATTCTAAAATATACAGTAGAGTAGAACTATACAACCTGTGCCCCATTGGGCGATCATTTCAGAGATATTTCCTTATCTAAACAGAGAAATAGAATGACCATGAATGGACAAAAAGCAGGAGCAGAAGTCACTTCTTGCTGGCTTCCCCACTGAGTTTCCTTGTGAATATTGAAAGCCTTCCTTCCTTCCTTCCTTCCTTCCTTCCTTCCTTCCTTCCTTCCTTCCTTCCTTCCTTCCTTCCTTCCTTCCCTTCCCTTCCCTTCCCTTCCCTTCCCTTCCCTTTCCTTGCCTCCCTCCATCCCTCCCTTTCCTTCCTTTCTTCCTTCCTTCCTTCCTTCCCTCTCTCCCTCCCTCCCTCCTTCCTTCCTCAAAATCAGCCACTACCACAATGTCTAATATATGAGGTAGAGTAGCAGCTATTGTAGACTACCAGCTGTCATGCATGATTGTTTCCTTTTTAGCTTTTTATTTGTCTCTTGAATGTGCATAAATATGGTTTATCTTTAAGTGTCTATGCCTATATATCATATACCAGTGGTGGCGAACCTTTTAGACACTGAGTGCCTGAACTGTGCACATGCATGTGCAAACTGAAAGCACATGCGTGGACATGCGCTAACGTGTGCACATGCACAGACATGCATGCATGCACAGCAAAGACCTGAAGACCAGCTGGTCGACAGGAGGCAGGGCATCCCAACACTGGCAGCGTGGCAAGAGGTCAGATCTTTTTCTTTCATGAGCTTCTGTTTCATCGTTTGCAGGGAAACAGAAGCTCATGAAAGAAATGCCACGGAGATCTGACCTGGGGCGATGATGTGCGTGCCAGCAGGGAGGGTTAGGATTAGGGTTGCACGCGTGCCATAGATTTGCCATCACAGTCCTATACATATCTATATCTCTATATATGTGTCTATATGTCTGTTATATCTTAATGTGCCAGTTTATTGTTTAATAGTTTAAACTTCTGTAGTTTAAGTGTACCAGTTTAGTTTAATAGTTAAGTTTCCCAATCTAGAAAACCAAAAAACTATTGATCTACCCCTACCTTGAGCATGAACGGCAGCTGGGTGACTTTGGGCTAGTCAATCTCTCCCAGTCTAATTCATTTTACAGATTGCTGTATCTACTCGGTTCTGGGCTTTTTTCCTTTCTAACAGCTAGCAAGCTCTAACTGCTAGGTGGGAGACCTAAATAGATCCATTCCTAGCTCGTTTGCTTTCATCA
Organism: Pituophis catenifer annectens; assembly: GCF_029215685.1. NCBI lineage: Eukaryota > Metazoa > Chordata > Lepidosauria > Squamata > Colubridae > Pituophis > Pituophis catenifer. The sequence continues at coordinate 60,730,064 of NW_027256888.1, forward strand.
GTAGGCCACACCCATATCTTATGTATCCTCCCTGTAAAGGTACAGTATCAATTTTCTTACTTCTTCGTAGGGTTTATGTGTGTTTTTCTTCTAGCCAGGTTTTCCCTTCGTAACCAAGGTTTTTTGTAGTTCCAGCTCAGTAGAATCACATCTACTCGGTTTTGGGCTTTTTTCCTTTCTAACAGCTAGCAAGCTCTAACTGCTAGGTGGGAGACCTAAATAGATCCATTCCTAGCTCGTTTGCTTTCATCAGTAGGCCACACCCATATCTTATGTATCCTCCCTGTAAAGGTACAGTATCAATTTTCTTACTTCTTCGTAGGGTTTATGTGTGTTTTTCTTCTAGCCAGGTTTTCCCTACGTAACCAAGGTTTTTTGTAGTTCCAGCTCAGTAAAATCACATCTACTCGGTTCTGGGCTTTTTTCCTTTCTAACAGCTAGCAAGCTCTAACTGCTAGGTGGGAGACCTAAATAGATCCATTTCTAACTCGTTTGCTTTCATCAGTAGGCCACACCCATATCTTATGTATCCTCCCTGTAAAGGTACAAGAAAGAAAATTGATACTGATTGATAGAAATGGATCTATTTAGGTCTCCCACCTAGCAGTTAGAGCAAAGGGAAAACCTGGCTAGAAGAAAAACATATATATATATGTTTATATATATATAAACACCCAGATAAACAAGGATTAACACAAAGCAAAGAATCAAGAAGTTGGACTTTTAGTGCATTTTTTTCTGGTCCAGAACTTTGTTGTACCGATGTGTAAAATACCAGAAATATCTTACAGAAATTGCATCTACACAGCCACGTGGTCGTATGTTCGGACTTCTTGGTTTATTTGTTCTTGAACTGCATCTCCTCCTCCCAGACGGATATATTTACTTTGTTAGTACCTACAACAGCTTCAGATCTGGTGGGTTTTCATTTTTCTAGCCAAACTTCTAATTGCAGTCTTTGCTTTTGGCCCTTTGCAGTCCTTGATCAGGATTTCCCCTGTGGATTTGGAGCTAGATGCCTGTTTAACTGAAATGTCCACAGCATTTCAAAGTCATTAGTCAAGCCCTGGATTGTGGCCATTAGAATATTAATTTTTCAAAATGTATGATTCCTCCCATATTTTCCTCACCCTCCACATCTGGAAGTTAGATAATATCTCCCCCAGAGTCTTGCTTCTGCTTATTCTATTTAAATTTCATTTGGAAGGTTATGTTAATAGCTTATTCTTGATTGGTGAGTTGAAGAAAGCTAAATGAGATTTAGTGACTCACTGTGTGGCACATGCTTATATAATTATACTTTTTATATACTTCTATGAATTTATATAAGCACAAACAAGGGGAATAAATTAAATCATACACAGGAATCAAAAAGAACATCCTGTGATTAAGTGACCACCAAATAACTTCTGGGTGGCATATTTTGTGACTGTTCAAATAATAGTATTTTGCAGACAAGCCATTAACCATTTCTTCAATTTCTTTTATGTTAAATAGCTTTGACCTTTTCCAATCAAATAAGTCAGGCATGTGGCAGTTTGAATTACCTGTGAGATAATTGTTGGCTAAATTTTTTTCAGTGCATTTTTCCATAACTAAAGCCTACAAAATCCTTAGGTTTTCTAGTCTCCAGCTACATTGCCATAAATAAGACTTGTGCACTCCTGAGGAATGAAACTGTTAAACTCATCTATAGGTGAACTGTGCCTTCAAGTCATCATTATTGTATCACCAAGAGTCCACCCTATCTTCATTTCAGCTTATCTCAAGTTTTTTCTCTCAGGAAACACATCACATTTCCATCTCTAACTCTCAGTAGAAGGAGGTTGTGAAAGTTATGAAGACAACCAGTGAAAATTTCTGACCAATCTGTGCCTTTACCTTAGAAGCAGCTTTGAGATATTGTTATCTTGGTCAAAATGTTTTTTAATGTTCTCATAGCAGCAAACTTTTCCAAAGGCTTCTTACACATTTTCAGGCTATAAATCATGTAAAATTGCCATACAGTTTTATAGGCCTTTCTCAAATAAATGATCTTTCACTCAGTGAAACATATCACTCTGTGACAAAATTTACAGTGAGTCTGCTTTCATGCTCTAAATCATATTTTCTAATTTTTACCAGAAAGTAAAATCTTATTGATCATTATTGTTCATTAATTTTTAAGATACAGTACTTAAACTTTAAGTACTTTAAGTATGTTGGAATAGATAGCCAAGTGAATATCCAATCACATTATCATGGAGATAATAAGATAGATCTCACAATAATTTCACCTGAAGTATTTTTTAAAAATAAATATTTTTAATAGTTAATATATAATAGTTATATACTAAAAAGTGGCATTTTAAGTAATCTATTGTGATATTATTTAAGTATTATGAGATTTTCAGATCACATTAATTATGCAGAATATTTATTCAGAATCTATAGGCATTCTCAGTCAAAATTTAATTATAAGCAAAGGCAAGACAAGTGAAGCAGATAATACATCAGAGATGACTTCAACATCTTTAAGTGGCCACTGTTGCTTAAACTGATTCTATAAACTATAAGAAAATATGATCTCAGTAAGATGTAAAGACAATTGAAGCTTGTAATAGGCTAACATAGCTACTGCTCTTCTCTTTGGATAAATATTCATTCTATAATTCTGCAATCTAGGTGTTTTCTAGAGCAGAGAAGAAGAAGGATCATTTGGGATGCAGAGAATAGTGGAAGAAAGGTATCTTCTGATTAAAAATGAATTGAGGAACGCCAAATGCGTCAAAATCTCTCACTACCCACATTGAAAAGTCCAAGGCATGAGGATATGACATCTACCTGGGCTAAATATCTTATTCCACAGTTGTGGAAAAGATGAATTAATATTTTATTAATCTATAATGCTTATAACATAGTATATGACCGTGGTGAAATCCAATTTTTTTTACTACCGGTTCTGTGGGCGTGGCTTGGTCAGTGTGGTGTGGCTTGGTGGGCGTGGCTTGGTAGGCATGGCAGGGGAAGGATACTGCAAAATCCCCATTCCCTCCCCACTCCTGTGGGAAGGATATTGCAAAATCTCCATTCCCACCCCACTCTGGGGCCAGCCAGAGGTGGTATTTGCCGGTTCTCTGAACTATTCAAAATTTCCACTACCAGTTCTCCAAACTGCTCAAAATTTCCACTACCGGGTCTCCAGAACCTGTCAGAACCTGCTAGATTTCACCCCTGGTATATGATTATGTTTATACTTGTACCTGTTATCTTATGCTTGACAAATAAACTTATGATTATATGATTATGATATATGAACTCCACAATGCAAAGAGACCACATTCACCTCAGGTTCTCTCTCAAAAACAAGGGAAGCAGAAAGCAGCAGTTTTCTCATGAAAAATCTCTATCATGCATTACATTTTTGAGCATAGTGGAAGTCAGCCTATAGTAATCACAAACTAACACAAGATCTATTTCTGAATTCTGACAAAGTGAACAGCATATTATACTGAAAATATATAAATAATAGTCCTTTATCCTAGGATGGAAGAAACACAGACCAAGAGATTTGATTTTATTATGGATAAATTTTATGTTTTGCCTGGTTTTGCCAATGTAAAAGAAAAATAAATAAAAAAACTAACAGATTTTCAAGGATTATTGCAATGGATAATTAGTTATTAGAGATACAACTAAAGTAAGCTTCGGAAAAAAACACATTTTATTGGTTTGGGACAGAAACAAAGAGATTAAAAAATTAAACACTTGAAAGGAAAGCACTTAACGAATGACAAAGAAGAAGGTATGACATGTGATGAAGAAAAGCAGGAAAGATAAAATGTATTTGAATAATCACCTTTTGTGAAACAGTATAACAAGTGAACCATTTTTATTCTGTGTGAATCTAGAAATCTAACAGTGATTTTTGTTTGATGAAATATTCATAAAATCATATAGGTAGGGGGCACCTATTTTGTTTCATGTATGCCATGCCATTAATCCTTAAAAATGTTAGACAAAGAACCATCATGCATAAAATTATTGCCTGTAGCTTCTTATTATTTTTGAAAATGATTGAAAAGGTGAAAAACTAAAGAGGTCAGGTCCAAAGAATCAAGACCTTATGCTAAGTTCCAGTTAAGAAGATTTATTGCTCAAGTCTATGCACACGAATCTAATCAACTAATGGTCAGCACTAAATTGATGCGAAATAAGAGTCAACAGAATTCAAATGGAGCCGGATAAATTGTGAAAACGTAATGATTCCAGACTGATTCCTGTCTTGATTCCACTCTTAGACTCTGTCTCCTTTTCTCCTCCTTTTCTCAATAGTGTTCAATTTTTTAAAAAGTATAATATTTCTAATAAAGATAATTATAAAGATAATAACAGGTAGGTTTTTTTTTTAATTTGATTTATATGCCGCCCTTCTCCGGAAACTCAGGGCGGCTTACAATGCGTTAAGCAATAGCCTTCATACTTTTGTATATTTATACAAAGTCAGCTTATTGCTCCCACAAACTGGGTCCTCATTTCACCTACCTTAGAAAGGATGGAAGGCTGAGTCAACCTTGAGCCTTGGAGAGATTCGAACCAGCAGTAATTGCAGGCAGCTGTGTTAATAACAGGGTGCTTAGACCACTGTACTATCAAGGTAGTATTCCTGATCCATCATAAATCCAAGATTTGTTTGCCTTTTTTCTGTTTATTTATTGATTACACACAAACACACGCATGTATTGGGCACAGAGATAATAGTTGTATTATCCAATAGAAATGATCTGGACAGATTTGATCTGCCCTCATGGACACAAGTTACCAGAGGTTTTTTTTTTATCATTGGCACCCAACCTCTTATCAATGTTTTCATTAAGTTTTCATTTAAACTTAACATTCTATTTTCCTTCTCCACATAAATAGAATTTACTTCCTATCTGCTGAATACGATCCCTATTAAACTAGATTTTTCCTACTTAGCTCCCAAGAGCTATTACCAGTAGCTGTCCTTTAGAAACAGGCTTAAAAGTTTATTGCTTGCATATAAATGATATTTACTACAATTTTAAAACTTATGATTGCTTTTATTACTTGTAAATCCTTCCTGTTTTTATTCTGAAAGACAGGAAATTAAATATAAGTACCATAAATTGTTTATTTATTCACTAGATTTCTAGAAGTTATTGATAACTATAACATTTTAGACTTCTTTAGATTTAAGAAACTGAATTCACTGTAATTTGGTTATTTTAAAACATCCTGTTTAAATGGCATAAATCATTTTGAATTGCTTTAATGTTCCATTCAAACTTTAGCAAGTATTTCATTTCCATGTTTAATTCAAAGATAAACATACAAAGAAAAATGTAAGTATGTTGGGCGTAGAATGATGTAATGCATGAATGAAATCCCATTGAGTTAAAGGGACACTTCATTGCAGTGTTAATAATTACGATTCTGTCTAGTAGGAAAACAAACTAGTTCCAATGCAATTGTTAAATGATGCAAAGTTAATTGGATGATTTAGTTTGGCACCATTTTGTTGGAGTTCCTCCTCTAATGAGCACATTCTTTAGTCTTCCCAAATGGATGTAATCAACTACTAGAAATAAGTCAACCATCCAATGCCAGAAAACACAGATGTGCTGGGCTCAATGCTGTTGACACAGAATGCCAAGTCCATTGAAACTCCAGTCAGGGACTGGTACCACACCCAAAAAAGCCACAAGAATTAGATCATGACTGTAGCTCTTCCTCAGCCTGTAAGCAACATTGTCATTCAGGGAACCTTCTGAACACTGGGATTGCATGCCCAGCCAAGCCAACTAATTGGATGGAGAATCAATTGAAAATATGAACCCAATGAATACAAAAACTCAGGATATCCAACTTCAGTGTTCAAGAAAAAAGCAACTGTTCAAATGTCACAGGCTCACTATTGATATTCCTCCGATGATTCCCCTTTAGTTATTTAGATGCTTTCAGAAGGGAAAAGTTGAAAGACTTCAATACTGAAATGTGTTATCAAGCCCCTTTTAACTCTACAGTCTTAGAGAATTTGTTTGTGAGACTAGGCACATTGATATGAACTAATAGGATCTAGATGGATGGACCAAACAATATGCATGCCTATGGATGTAAATAATGAAGGAATTGTGTATCCTTGGCTTTGGGTATGGAAAAGGATGTTAGGAACTACATACCTCCCATTCATTGTCTGTACCTGTATGAATTGGAACTGCTGGATTTTCTTTGCTGTCTAATTAAAAAAAATCAATCTGAAGTTCTGTAGCTTATTATCTGGCAAAACATGCTGGTTTTTTCCTAACAAAAACAGAGAACCGAATGGTATGAAATGAGCTACAGTGAAAGACATTATCAGAAACTGTTGCTGTGTTTTCTAGGACAACAGTTTGTGTGCTTTTATAGCAACAAAATGTATGTCATAATGCAAAATACACATCCTGTTTACAATTTTTTGAAAAATGACAACACATGAGTCAGAATCACCATTGACATCTGTTGCATACAGTTCTTGTAGTTAATATTTATAGATGTTTTAACAACTTCTGACAAGGTAAATCCATTTTTGGTTCTACGTAATTTGAATACAGTACCAAGTTGCTCTGCCTAGCATGCATTTTCATCAGCCATGACAGTGTTTAACCCAAATATCTGTTGCTATCATTTGGACTGGTGAGAAAGATGATAAAATTACAACTGTGCTTGTACCTCATTATTGACTATTGAGTTTTAAAGATATATTCTAAGAACAGTGCAGTGCCAACTGAAGTTTGCTTCTGAAAAGGAAAGAGCACTTCTCTGGAAATGTGATTAAATTTGATTCCCTTACCTCTATTAACATAACTGGAATGTAATCCAAAATTATTCTTTATCATAAGACTCTTTATCATGTCTTGATCATCTCGGGATTACAATGCTTGAATTTAATGTTCATTTGTCTTTACTGGTTTCCACTGGCAAATCTCTGAAACTAACTTAAAGGAAAGTCCCTCTCTTGGAAGTAACTCTAATATCAAGATCAAAAAACTGGAGTTGATTTGGGTTGTAAGGGATGCGGTGTCTCAGTGCCTAAGACGCTGAGCTTGTTGATCGAAAGGTCGGCAGTTCAGCGGTTCGAATCCCTAGTGCTCCATAATGGGGTGAGCTCCTATTACTTGTCCCAGCTTCTGCCAACCTAGCAGTTCGAAAGCATGTAAAAAATGCAAGTAGAAAAATAGGGACCACCTTTGGTAGGAAGGTAACAGCATTCTGTGCGCTTTGGCATTTAGTCATGCCGGCCACATGACACGAAGATGTCTTCAGACAGCGCTGGTTCTTTGGCTTTGAAATGGAGATGAGCACCGCCCCCTAGAGTTGGGAATAACTAGCACTTATGTGTGAGTGGAACCTTTACATTTACCTTTATACCTTAACAAATGAATTAATATTTCACTATGAAATTATAATTTATTTTATCCAAACATAATAGCTGGAATCACTTTCCATTTCTCTGAACTATCCTATACGGATTACGGTACTTATATAAAAGCATTTAAGACATTTTACTAAAGACATTAGTTTCTCTAAAAAGATGTTATTAATTAAACTCACTTTGAACAAACACATATGAATTTCCCATTTTTTTTTTACCTATTATAGTATTAAAAAAATGAAAGACTCAATCACAGATCACATGCTTGCAAGTCAAAAGGAAGGTGAAGGAAGCTCCTGTTGAAAGCCACAGAGGTGGACAGAATAGAGAAAGAGATAATAATTGATAAGAGATATAGACAGACAGATAGGTAGGTAGGTAGGTAGGTAGGTAGGTAGGAAGGTAGATAGATAGATAGATAGATAGATAGATAGATAGATAGATAGATAGATAGATAGATAGATAGATGGATAGATGGATGGATATGAGACGGAGAGAGATGAAAGAGAGAGAAATGGATGGATGGATGGATGGATGGATGGATGGATGGATGGATGGATGGATGGATGGATGGACTGAGGGAGGAATGGACAGGCAAGCAGGCAGGCAGGCAGGCAGGCAGGGAGGCAGGCAGACAGATTTATAGATAGAGTCGCCATTTCATTTCTGTTCCTTTTAGGATGTAACTTATGCAGTTCTTTTTTTGCTTCATGTACATCTTTCTAAAGCCTTTCTAAAAATAATTCAGTATTTTACACCAAATAGCAATAGCACTTAGACTTATATACCACTTCATAGTGCTTTTACAGCCCTCTCTAAGCAGTTTACAGAGTCAGCATATAGCCATTTAGCAGTGGTAAAAGTCATGGAAAATATTAAGATAAAAATGTATTTTTACATATTATGACAGCAACAATAAACATTTGTTGTTTACTAAATATGTGACATCATAATTTATCCTTTCTAGGGAAGAGAATAAACAGCTGAAGTTAAATTTATTTTTATAACAGCCAGATGTGAATAGCAATTTCAGAATACCAGCACAGGAACTAATACCATAAATGATTGATGTTTATTAATACATAGTAATGTCCTAGTGTTTATTAAAATACAAAAAAAAAATGATTGTAAGTAAATAACATTATTCAAACATTGTACTGCCATATTTTTATATATTTATATATTTTGTATTTTATTGATGTCTTAAAGTTTAAACACTTTTAAAATCTCATGCTAGGTTGTATGTGTGTGTGCACGCGTGCGTGCGTGTGTGAAGATTCTTTGGCCTGTTCCTTTTTGGCAGAGCTGCATTAAATAAGATGGATAGGGTCTTTAGAGAAATGTAAATTGGCCAAGTTCCTACTGGCTAGCTTTAAGAGTTCACTAACAATTTTGAAATATTCCCCCAGAGTTCTTTAGAGCGAAGATGGCAGATATGAGGACAGGGCAACAGCTTTCAAATTGTTTAGTGAATAGCCCAGTGGTGGGTTTCAAAATTTGTTACTATCGGTTCTGTGGGTGTGGCTTGGTGGGCATGGCATGGTTTAGTGGGTTGGCTTGGTGGGCATGGCAGGGGAAGGTTACTGTAAAATCTCCATTCCCTCCCACTCCAGGGGAAGGATACTGTAAAATCACCATTCCCACCCCACTCCAGGGGAAGGTTACTGCAATATACCCATTTCCTCAAAATCAGCTGGGACTCGGGAGGCAGAGAATAGATGGGGGTGGGGCCAGTCAGAGGTGGTATTTACCGGTTCTCCGAACTACTCAGAATTTCCTACCACTTCTCCAGAACTGATCAGAACCTGCTGAAACCCACCTCTGGAATAGCCTCCTGAAACCTGGTGGACTTAGTGCAGACTTTTAAAATCTGCTTTTAAAAATAACCATTCACCCTTCCATTTGCTTTTCTGGGCTTCCAGTTTTGACATGACACTGAATTGGACTTACTGACTTTGCAGTATGGTGCATCAGTTGACTGCTCCTGATCATTGTTTGGTTTTTCCTGATGCCAAGAGGGAAGTCATAACTTATATTGGCAAATGTGGCTTCCTTAGTAAGCATGCTCTTACCATTGGCCAGACTCAATTGTATCAGGAGCTACTGCTTGCTCCCCATACTTGCATGCTATTTAACAGGAGTAGCATGTTAAAATGATAAAATATAGAGCTGTAGACATAAATACAGGTAGATCTAAACTTACAACCATATCTGAGCCCAAAATTTATGTTGCTAAGCGAGACATTGGTAAATGATTGGTTAAGGAGAAGGAGGAGGAGGAGGAAGAGGAGGAGGAGAAGAAGAAGAAGAAGAAGAAGAAGAAGAAGAAGAAGAAGAAGAAGAAGAAGAAGAAGAAGAAGAAGAAGAAGAAGGAAGGAAGAAGAAGAAGAAGAAGAAGAAGAAGAAGAAGAAGAAGAAGAAGAAGAAGAAGAAGAAGAAGAAGAAGAAGAAGAAGAAGAAGAAGAAGAAGAAGAGGAAGGCTGAGTCAACCCTGGCAGTGAGCAGAGTCAGTCTGCATTCTAACCACTGTGTCACCACCACCATGAGACTTTAAACTCATGAGCGGGCTTCTTTGCTGGTAATGTCTAAAAGCCTATTATTCACCAGCATTCTCTGGGCATGGAATTGAAGAATCATCTGTGTTTCAGACCTAAAGGCTGTTAAATCTGTGAACAAGTTTTTAGAAAAAAGATATAAAATGCTTTGAAACCATGTGATTTAATTCACTATTCCAAGTAGGTTCCACTTCGGTTTGCACATCTGTTTCAAAAGAGAGATTCAGGCCTTGTAAATGTATATCAGCACTAAACACAGTCAGGCTATTTGGGCTTCTTGTTTTCTCCTGTGAACTAAGAGAATGTATTGAAATGTATCCAACACTCTTTTGTACCTATAAATCTCACCTAGTTGATCTTGCTTGGCAGAAAAGTATAATATAGGATTTAAATAAATATTTAGACAGAACTGCAGAAGAAAAGTCACAAAGTCAGACCACAGACCAAGCTTTCTTCTGATCTATCCACTATCAGTGATTTTCTCATGAAGGAATATCTGGCTAATTTTCAAGAAACTCTCAAGAACTTTAGGAACCCAATGTGGAAATCACAGCAGTAAAACGTAATAAAATAATACTGATTGAATAACGAGGATTGAGAATTGCTTCAAAATGATCCAAAACAAATATAACTCAGTTCAATATTGAATCATCATTTTGCTATGAGTATAACCGATGTGGTATTGTACAGATTTTGCTTGCTTTATACAACTTTTTCTTTATTGCAACTTTATTGGCCGGGGTATTTGCGAGACCGCCTTCTGCCACCAATAGCCTCCCACCGACCGGTTCGCTCGCACAGAGAGGGCCTCCTCAGGGTGCCGTCAGCCAGGCAGTGCCGGCTGGCGACCCCCAGGGGGAGAACCTTCTCTGTGGCAGCACCCGCCCTCTGGAATGACCGGCCCCCTGAGATACGCACGATATCAGACCTCCGGACTTTTCATCGGGCCCTGAAGACACACTTGTTCCATCTAGCTGGGCTGGCTTGATCCCACCCTCTCAGTTTTTTAATTAAATTTCAGTTTTAATTGGGTTGTTTTAAATTCGGGCCAAAATTATTTAATTGTTTTTTTAAATGTTTTTAAATTTTATACGCTATGTTTTATCCTGGCTGTACACCACCCTGAGTCCCGCAGGAGAAGGGTGGTATAGAAATACAATACAATAAAATAAATAAATAAATAAATTATTATATATATTGTGTACTGCCATGATATATTCTACCACTATAAAGAATAAAGAGAATGACCTTGTTGGACAAAGAGAAGATCCCATGCCAAGACAATACATATGCAGAAGGCCAGATGAGGAAGGAAGGGTACAAAACTGTCTCAGACAGACAAGCCCTGAAAATTCACATGAAGATAAAAGAGAATAGAGAAGCACATTAGCTTTATGAGATTCTCTTACTACAGTCAATCTTAATGAAACTAGTTTTAGGCATAAGTGGCATCTGTTTTTTGCTCTAGTCTACCTTGTACAATTCACAATCAAGCTTGCAAATGATTGTAACTAACCTTTACTTAATATTCTCTAAAAACTTGAATTAAACTTTTTCTTGCTGTTGAATTAATCTCTCATGGGAAATTCATTTCACATTCTTTAATATAACTCTCCATTGGTGTGTATGTTTGGCAGGAGTGGGTTTCAAATCCCGGTGCTACTGGTTCGCTATTGGTAGTTGTAAGTGTGCACGCTTGCTTCACGAGCATGCATGCAATGTTTCTGCGCATGTGCAGAACATTTTTGATGATGTCCGGGTGGGTGGGTGGAGCCTCCCGCCGCCCCCACTACTGGTTCGCCTGAACCGGGGCAAACCAGGAGCAACCCATTACTGGTATGTGGGTGTGGGTGTGTGCCTTCAAGTCTGACTTGAAGTGACTTCTGGTCACTTCCTGGATAATTCCTTACAATTTCTTGGAGTTTTTTTCATCAATGTTTTACCACTGCTTCCTTCCTCTGCTGAAAGAGAATCACTGGTCTAAGGTCAGCCAAATGACTTCATGCCTAAGGTGAGACTAGAACTCATAGTCTCCCAGATTTTTGCCTAATGCCTTAACCTCTCAGTTAGTTTACCAGGATAAATTTGTTCATTCGAAACCCAGAATGTAAAAATAGCAGTATAAGTAGATAAAAGTCTGGCTGTGTTAAATCAGCTGATTTCATTCAACTATAATTCATGACATGAAAGAACGCTAACGAAAGTAAAGACAGTGTGACATAACTGGAAACCTACACATTTGCTGCAGCCATGCTATTCTTTTCCAAATAAATTAACATTCTATCATCATGGAAGGTACATTGACCTGTTCTATTTTGTTCTCTCTTCAGTGTATCCCTCCCTCCCAAATGTTTCTTCTTGTGAACAAGTCAGGTTTCTGTTAAGCCTCCCTTCTTGTATCCAGATGGCACTCAACTCTGAATTGCACCAATTGAAAGAGTGGTCTATAACAGGGGTCCCCAACCTTGGCAACTTTAAGACTTGTGGAGTTCAACTCCCAGAGTTCCTCATCCAGCAAAGCTGGCTGAGGAATTCTGGGAGTTGAAGTCCACAAGTCTTAAAATTGCCAAGGTTGGGGACCTTTGGTCTAATCTATAACGTCTCAAATATCATAGAAATAAATGAACGTTGATCTGATAGTTATGGACATTGGGATCCTTCATCTATTATTTTAGGAACAATATATCGCACAGTTTGAGAAGTTGCCCGTGTCTGAAAGCTTATTTCAATGCCACTGCTGCTTAAAATAAACTTGTCAGCCTTACACTGTTTCTTATTGGATTGACTTCATAATATTAGAATTCCTAGACAATTTCAAATTAAGGTAGATTTTTTTTTTTACCTTTCATATAAGTGGCTCAGGCTTGTCTAAGTATCTATACTCTTTGGCTTGCATCATTTTAACAAGCCTCAGGTGTATTAAATCAGATTATATAACCCATATTAAGGTTCATGTTTAATATCAAATTAAGTATTGGGATGGTTTATGGAAAAGGTTTCATCTCCTGTTCCCCCACATGAGGTTTAAGACTAATTTTCAACAAGATCTTCGAACACTTTCTGAATTCAAACCTTCTCCACTCATAATTGTCAGTGTTGCTTTTAATTTCACATGAGACTGATACCCAGCCTAGCATCTGTTGTTATTCCCTTAATTTCTCTCTCTCTGGGAGAATATAGGAGCCTAGCATATATCAATGTGATTACTGGAGGTTGCTAAATTCCTAAAGTTTAAAAAGAAGAAGAAAAATGATGTTTCCCCTGTCTCATAGCAGAATTTAATTACAGTATTACTCCTTACATTAATGTGCTATTTGGCTATATGGGAATTGCTAAAGAATTAGGCTTTAAAATCTTAATACATTCCTTGCATATATGAAGACCCTTGATTAGCCTTGTCCCCTCTCTTCAAAAATAAGTAATAAAATCTCACTAACTATCAGCAGCAAAAATTCCCCATAGGATTTGCTTTTGTTGACAGAGATGTAATTTGCACAAACATGTTTATTCATAAGCAAAGTTATTTTACTGAAAGAAGTCTGGCTGTATTACACTCAGCCTATTACTCTGTGGACTTGTGTCTGTGTGTGTGTGTGTGTGTGTGTGTGTGTGTGTGTGTGAGAGAGAGAGAGAGAGAGAGAGAGAGAGAGAGAGAGAGAGAGAGAGAGAGAGAGAGAGAGAGAGAGAGAGAGAGAGAGAGAGAGAGAGAGAGAGAGAGAGACAGAGATGGAGATGGAGACAGAGACAGAGAGTTGGTCTATGGAGATTTTTAGTCATCCAGATCAAGGTTGTCCCAAAGGCACTTTTTCAAAAGACAACTGGACTTTGTTTTTCTTTGAAAATGTTTTGCTTCTCATCCAAGAAGCTTCTTCAATTCTCATTCTCTCTCATTCTCTCTCTCTCTTTCTCTTTCTTTCCTTCTTTCTCTCTCTCTCTCTGCTTGTGTGTGTGTGTGTGAGAGAGAGAGACAGAGAGAGACAGAGAGAGAGAGAGAGACAGAGAGAAATACAGACTAAGAAAGAAAGAGAAAGAGAGAGCGAGAGAGAAGGAAGGAAAGAAAGAAAGAAAGGAAGTGTGTTTTGCTATTTATTTCTAAAAGACATTTTGGAAAATTTAATATTTTCACTTTTCAACATTCTTGGTAATTTCTGACCATTTGCTACTTCTTTCAAATGTTGTTTTCTATCTTTTTGTATTTTATGCCACTTCCCTAATGAACAGAAACAAGTGTCAAACTTTCATTTCATCAATCAAGGGATTATTTTATGCAGAACTTTTTGGGACTTGAGCAGATTTTTTTAAAAAATTTTTAAATGTAACTTTGTTAAGTTTCAAAGAGAGATAAAATACAAAATAACAGAAAAGAAGAAATTTGGGAGGGAGGGGATCAAAAAAGGGGGAAAGTTAGAAAGTGACAAAAAGAAAAAAAAAAACCAACTTGACTTTCTGCAGTATAAATCCAAATATACGTAATTTCTTACTCTAAGTTAAAAAAAAGACAAAAACATCACATAAAAATATACAAGTTAAACAATTAAAATAACATTAGATTCATAAAACAAGAGAACCTCTTAAGTTTATAAACAAAAAAGAATATACAGGATACAGTAATTTTCTCTTTTAGCCAATTTGATTAGCTGTTGAACAGCATGATGATAAAAGAATGTAGAGATAGTTCACACTTTTTCAAATTTGTCAGTCACAGTTCAAGTGGAACCATGATTGACAATCCTATTCATAGCCTTCAAAGATGTTATGCATGGATCATCTTTATCACCTTGGGACAGTGTAATATTACTGTTGCCCTATTTGTTAATATATTATCGCAGAATAAGGAATCAGCATAAGACTTTGCCCAGATAATACCGTGTTTCACCCAAAATAAGACCTGACCGGAAAATAAGCCCTAGATAGATTTTTCAGGATGCTCATAATATAAGCCCTGCCCCCAAAATAAGCCCCAGTTAAGATCATCAGCCAGGTGGACGTATTTAGTAATGTATTTCCCCAGAAATAAGACATCACCTGAAAATAAGCCCTTATGCATCTTTTGGAGCAAATATTAATCTAAGACTTGGTCTTATTTTCAGGGAAACACGGTATTATCTTCTATTTTTAACATACTATACATAACAAATTTTAATATCCCTTCTTCCATTTGTTCTTACAATAATAATAACACTGCTAATAGTGCCATGTACAGTAATTTCATTCCAAATAGAAATAAAAATTCTGTCTCTAGGAAAACAGGCAGAAACATTCACCCAATGCTTCCTGAATATTAAAGTTTTTTAATGTCAAAGATGTCAGTCTACCAAAGTTTATTAGTCTCTAAAATTAAAATGTAGAGACCATCAGTAATCTATGCCCTAGCTATCATTTGAATATTCATATTAATATTGAATTTATAAATGGGTTTTTCTAATGCATAGTACAATAAAGTAGAATATTTTTTAATATATCCAAATCTTATTCTCCAGCTAAACATAACAAATGTTGGTAAATCTTTTCAGCCAATGGTCTAATTTCAGAAATTCCATGCATTTATTCGCCATATGTGCTTTCTAGATTAAAGTTGATCTGTTCAATATTTTCACTGTATTAGTTTAAAAGGTGATGAAACATTGCAGATCATCAGCACAAGATTTTTTTAAAAAAAAATAGTTTCATTTGGCACTGATCCTATGCAGTCAACAAGTCTGGAAGCTGTAAGTACAAAAGCCAATCTCACTGCATTTAAACCAGTGTTAAATAGCATTTATTTTGAGGTTTACTGAGCTTCTAGGGACTGCAAAGTAGTTTATAGCAATAGCATTAGGTCTATGGATATTCTCAATCATCCAGATCATGGTTGTCCCAAAGGTGCTTTGGAAAAGGTACCTGGACTATCTTGGGTTTTTTTCCCCCTTAAATACATTTCATTTCTCATCCAAGAAGCTTCCTTAGCCAGAACTGAAGAAGCTAGTTGGATGAAAAGCCAATTATTTTCAAGGAAAAAACAACCAAGAAAGTCCTGCTGATTTTTGAAAAACACCTTTGGAACAATAGCAATAGTACTTAGACTTATATACCACTTCACAGTGCTTTACAGGACTCTCTGAGCAGTTTACTCCTGTCAACATATTGCCTCCAACAATCTGAGTCCTCATTTTACTGATTTCAGAAGAATGGAAGGTTGAATCAACCTTGACCCAGTCAGGATCAAACTCCTGCCGGGTCAGATTTACCCTCCAATACTACCTTTTAATCACCACAACAACATTGGCTCATTATTGTGGTTAGATTCTTGCATTTCTCAAATTAATGACAAATTCAACGGTGTGAATTGAGTAGAGTTGCATATTTTGGATTTTCTGCTGAATGACATACAGACTCCATGCTCTGTTATCTGTGTCATTCCTTGTTCCATCATACTTGCCATTCCAGGGGAAAATCCTGAAATAAGCCCACAGATATTTGTGGAAGATTAAAAGGAAAGAAAGGATTAATATTTATTTATTTATTTATATTCGTTCAAAACATTTGCATATAGCTGCCCATCTCATATCGAACTCTAGGCAGCTCCCAATCAATAATTTAAAAAAACATTTTAGAAATCATATTTATTTTAAATCATTCACTACAATTAGTTGTGTGTTTTCTTTGTACTGTAAATCTAATGAGAACATAAAATTGCCTGGTACAGATTAAAATTTGGGAATTCATTTAAATAAATCTACAAAGATTGTAGAAGGGAATCAAATGAAATCAATTATACTTAAGCAAAACATGAGTAAAACTTCAATTCTTAAGATAATTTATTATCTTAAATTATAATAATTTAAATATTCTTAAAATATTCTTAAGATATTTTACGAGAAGAGTCCTCCATTCCTCTAACCGCAATAAAATACCTTATGCCACTAGACTCCAAATTTTGGACTTAGACAACTTAGAACTATGCTGACTTCAGTCTGACCTAAGCATAGTACATAAAATTATCTGCCACAATGTCCTTCCTGTCAATAATTACTTCAGTTTCAACCACAACAATACACGAGCAAATAATAGATACAAACGCAAGATAAACTGCTCCAAACTCGATTGCAGAAAATATGACTTCAGTAACAGAGTGGTCAATGCCTGGAATGCACTACCTGGCTCTGTAGTTTCTTCCCCAAAGCCCCAAAACTTTAACCTTAAACTGTCTACTGTTGACCTCACCCCATTCCTAAGAGGTCTGTAAGGGACGTGCATAAGTGCACCAGTGTGCCTACCGTCCCTGTTCTAATATTCCTTTTTACTTACTCTTTTCATGTATTCAAATTATGTTTATACTTTTACCTGTTATCTTATATATGCTTGACAAATAAATTTATGATTATGATATGATTATAATCACTTAGTAATACGAACCACTGAATACAATGAAAGTAATTTTAAGTAACCATACACAGGATTGCACTGGAAATTTGCAACCTATCATAGAAGTCAATTTTTGTGAAATAAGGCATGGATCCAATCGAGTTGGTTATCGAGACCAAAGGTTTATTCTTCCAAGCTCTCAGGGTCATGCTGTAACCCACCTTCAAGTAACTTCTCTGTCTCCACTGGGCTATTCTACGCATTATATTTATATGGTTCCTGATTGTGTGTGTAGCTTTTAGTTGTTATTTGGGGTGTTGATGGCTGGCTATTAACTTGTTAATTATAATTTTCAGTAGCACAAGGAAATTACAATTAACGACTTCATAGCCAGCTATCACGGTGAATGAGCCATAGTGGCACAGTGGTTAGACTGTAGTACGGCAGGCTACTTCTGCTGGCTGCTGGCTGCCTGCAATTTGACAGTTCAAATCTCATTGGCTCAATAATGACTCAGCCTTCCATCCATCCAAGGTGGGTAAAATGAGGACCCAAATTGTTGGGGGCAATATGCTGACTCTGTAAACCGCTTAGAGAGGGCTATAATGCACTGTGAAGCGGTATATAAGTCTAAGTGCTATTACTATCTATTTGATTTAAGGTTTTTTTACATTTATGTATAATTTGCAATCTTTCACTCCTTTTTTCAGTCAGAATTCAAGCTCATTTATGGGGATTGAGACAGCATTGTTATTTTCCTGGAGAATCTTTTGGACCTTGTTGGGAATAGTGTATTCCTAGTTCTTTTACACCTTTTATTTTCCTTAATCTTTCATCATAATTAAGTTAATAAATTACTTTTCATTTACTAATCTCCCACATTTACATATGAATTTATGTTAAAGATCACATATTTGAAACCAACATGTCTTTTTCTAAATACCTATCAGTCCCATTCTCATTCCTTCTTGAGTGTCTGAGTATTCCAATATCTTTTTCTCTCCCCTCTCATCTCTTCCCCATTTATTTTATTTATTTCACTCAAAGAATATCTCTCTATGGATTCCATCCATTTAGAATGTTGCACATTTTTCCTCAGAGCTCATCCTTGGTTCTTATATTATAATACAAAGCAGATCCTTTTATTTTTTATTTTTTTATTTATTAGATTTCTATACCGCCCTACTCCCGAAGGACTCAGGGCGGTGCACAGCCAAACAATAAAAACACATGCAATACAAAATTTAAAAAATAGAATAAAATCAAATTAAATAATTTTGGCCCTGACAAATTTAAAACCCCAAACTTTTAAAACCAATTTAAAATTGAATATATAAATACTAAAAGATATTTAAAATTTTAAAAATCTTTTATAAAAGAGGGGGAAAATTAGGCCAGGCCGGCCTGGTGAAATAGTAAGCTCTTTAAGGCGCGGCGGAAGGTGCGCAGATCCGGGATCCTCCGTATCTCTGGGGGGAGCTCGTTCCAGATAGTAGGTGCCCCCACAGAGAAGGCTCTCCCCCTGGGGGCCGCCAGTCGGCATTGTTTGGCTGACGGCACCCGGAGGAGCCCCTCTCTATGGGAGCGTACCGGCCGGTGGGAGGCTATTGGTGGTAGTAGGCGGTCCCGCAAGTACCCAGGTCCTAAGCCATGGAGCACTTTAAAGGTGGTAACCAAAACCTTGAAGCGCACCCGGAAGACCACCGGGAGCCAGTGCAGCTCGCGCAGGAGAGGTGTTACATGGGAACGCCATGTCGCTCCCATTACCACCCGCGCGGCCGCACTCTGCGCCAGTTGGAGCCTCCGGGTGCTCCTCAAGGGGAGCCCCATGTAGAGAGCGTTGCAATAGTCCAGGCGGGAGGTGACAAGGGCATGAGTGACCGTGCGTAAAGAGTCCCGATCCAGAAAGGGACACAACTGGCGAATCAGGCGAACCTGATGAAAAATCCTCCCAGTCACGGCCGTCAAGTGCTCTTCTAAAGACAGCCGTGAATCCAGGAGGACGCCCAAGTTGCGAGCCCTCTCTGTGGGCTCTCTCTTTTAATACTCCAAACAATGAATTCCTATTTTTATACACATCCAACCTAAATTATATTAGTACTTTCTGACATACATTTAGTCATTTTATAATTAATGTGACCATTTATGTATTTATATTCTATCTTATAGTCAAAATCTATATTAAACAGCATTATACCACAGTACAAACTGTTATATAACAATGATAAATAATTTTCTGAAACCACAAAACTTCATCATCTCTCTCTAGTAGAATAAAACATAATATCAATAACTTCTAACTAAAATACTTAAAAAGGTTCAATGTATAACACATATTTCCATCTTGAAATATGTTCTTGAAAGGGTATGTGATACCCACAGGAGTAAAGAATGGGTTTTAAAGAGTTTTTTTATTTTCTATTGCTAGAATGTTTCTTAGTCATCTAGACTACATTTGAAATTATCTTTTTCCAGGTCCAAAGTCAAGCAATATCATTTATCACTCTGTCTTTTCAGCTGTCCTGTCTAAGAAGGAGTCACCTGTGCTAAAACGATGCCATACAACTTACAAATCATATATACAAGGAGAAAGTATACAATTTTCATTTTTATATAGTGAAATAAGGGAAAACACCATATAATAATGTAATATCACAGAACATAAAATCTGATACGTTTTATACTCAGGTTTTTCTGTATATAAAACTCTTCGCCACTTTATAAGTTGCATTCTACCTTGATACATTGTACATTGATACACACACATACTACACAATTTTAAGCACTAACGTTATACAAAGCTTTGCATAATATGCCTAGTTGCCAACTAAATTATTCATCTTTGACTTCATATTTAAGTTACCTCAAAAAATTTATTCTCAGAGAGAAATGAAAATGGTTTTGTCAGCATTAATAATTTAGTTTGTTAAACACTTATAATTATTTGGGATCTTCATAAGAAGATGTATATGTATATCAAATATTGGATCAATTTTATATAATATTTATATAATATTTATTTATTATAAATCCATATTGTTAATTTTAAAATATAATTACTATCTGTTAAATTGTCCTGATCCTACACTCATTGTTTTCAATTCTATGGTAACTAATTCCACAGAATAGAATGATAAATGGCATTTTTTTTTATTTTTGCTAGCTGTTTTTCAAAATTAATCTGTAATGTATCTGTCATGCTTGTCTAAATATTACATGAATGGAGGGCATGTTGGAGGAGAAAAAATGGCTATTACAATTCTCCAGAGCTTCCTTAAATGATTTAGAAATTTACCCAACATGTAAACAACATTCCAACATGAGGAGAACAGAATAGATTAGGATTATCTTTTAAATTGGCAGCCTTAACTTCACATTTACAAGGCTGTTCAGTCATACAGTCTTTCAATGGGATAGTAGAGTGGATGAATTCTGAGTTAGCATGTTTCAATATGAGTTTAATGTCACATGGTGACATTATATATCACCTTATATATTACCTGCATATTGGTTTGAGAATTTCTAAGGAAGTATAGATTAGGTCCTTCAACTTTTGTTCCACAACCATCTTAAATACTTTCTCCAATTGTGATGACTTAGAATAATGACTTCTTTCTCCGTAAAGCAGAAAAGACCAAGTCTACATGTGACAGTTTAATTAAACTGATTTACTGCTAAAAGCCAATTCACAGGAATCTTTTGCTTCTGCTTAGATTTAGACAAGTTTCATTTTAGATTTAGACAAGAACTCAAGGGGGTTAAATTTAATTCTCTTGTGGCTGCATAGGGATTTGTAGAGTCACCTTGCAGCAAGATGAGTAGCAAACAAATTTAATAAATAAAATAAAATTCTAGGTTGATCCCCCTTTTCACCATGCTCCCGGGTTCTCTCTCTCTCTCTCTCTCTCTCTCTCTCTCTCTCTCTCTCTCTCTCTCTCTCTCTCTCTCTCTCTCTCTCTCACACACACACACACACACACACACACACACACACACACTGTTAAGCATATTTATATTCCTTGAAATTTTATCTAGATGTGTTAGATAAATCAGATTAGATGTTTTGTCTAAATTCAAAGCAAATTGGCTCTCCATATTGAATAAAGCCATGGAAAAATCAGACTTTGTTCAGGATCATCAAATCAAGATTGGGACTCAATTTATGGTATAATTTATATACTATGGTGTGTATAAAGACAAGCTACCAGAAATGGCTGTGGCAGGGTTAATGTGTTTCTATTGCATGTTTCCTGTCTCAATTGTGAGATCAGTTATAACTCTCTGGCCAAAGATAATAGCTAAAGTGTAACAGATGCTAGATGTTCCACAGCTGAGGTGAAGTATTTCCTTTCATCATAACCAGTAACTGATAATGACCCCCACAGTTGGAAATGGTAAGGACATGAGTAGATTTCTAATAATATTAAATAAATAAACTTCTCATTGTAAATTAAGAGCGACTGTTACTAGGTTCATCGTTTCTTTTTGAAAGATATCAAAATTGAAGGTAAAATAAATCCAAGTATGAGGTTTTAATGGGTTTTTTTTTCCTATCCAAATTTTTAAGAATCGGTTTCAATAGCAAGTCAGCAACTGGAAAACAGCCTACTGAGCTCCAGATTGATTTTCAGATTACTAGACTGAACCCTGGACAGAGTCAAAGGTAAGATTCAGAAATTCATAGCTGTCATGAACTTTCATTTGAAATGGATGAAATTCCATTTTAAACTTTTAACGTCCTTCAGTGGGATGATCAACATATGCGTAAGTTTCCTTTAAATATTACTACAGGATGTGTCAGATCTTCATGACTAATTCACAGTATAGTTTTCCTAGTGAAAAGATTGGACTTTGGTGTTTTTCTGCAAAAGGAATGTTTACACTTGGGAGATTAAACAACAATTTTAAAACAATAATAAACAGGGGTGTATTTGTTTACCGTTCAAAGACCCAGTTTGAAAGGGCAAGATATGCCCCTGTTCAAACAGCTCAAACAAATATGAGAGTGTTTTTTTTTAACCAGATATCATGTTTCAGCTTCAGATAGCAGCCAGGTGAACTCAGAAAAGATATTATTATTTAAAGGTATCCCTAGTAATTGCCAGTAGCACATCTGAGCCTGTCTGAATAAATGTTTGTATTTCAAATCTGAAACTATGCACGGTCCACTTATCACCAATTTCTACAAAAATAATAGCCACAGAAGTCCCCCTTGATAGAAAACTGAGTTGGTTACATAAGAGACAGGATTTTTGTACTAAGCACTGTCAAAGATGAGTTTGGAATGAGAAAGAGTTATAGTATAAGGGATTTGGCCTGATATACTGTAGGTAGTTTCAATTTATTCCTATAAGTGCCCAGATCTTTGGTCAGTTATGTGGAAAAAAGCTATACCAAGGACACTTCTAAAATATCTGAGTTATTTTTTTCCTCTTTCAACTTTCAGAAATAATAAATCAATTTTGTAATTCATATGGGAAGTTGTCTAAGGTGAAAGCTATATGGAAAAACAGAATTTCTCTCTCAGACTCAGGATTTTTCTCTTTTTCTCAGACTAACATGTGTTAAAGTTATTATTTCATAAAATATATGTTTATTGTGCAGTTATCTCAGCCTGCAGGCTTATAATTCTCCAGTATGTATAAAACAGTGCATAACTATAATCCACAGAGGTTGCAGGTTTATTTAAATCCCCTGACTGTAAGGAAAATACCTAAACAGCAGAATGTAAATAGAAAGTTATGCTCTATGTAATGACCTCAAAACTATTTCTATAGCAAATAACAGCACTTTTGTCTAACGTTCAATTATGTATGTTATCACGACTGAAATTCTAGCAGAGTTATTGAATTCTCCAGCTTTCTAAAGCTGCAAACATAGTTTCTGAATAAATCATGCAACTATATAAAGATGTTTTAATCACCAGATGTATTTTGGTTTCTCAGTAGTACAGATGATGTACTAAGGCACATCTGGTAAGTAACCTGTCCAGCGAAGAACAATTTCCCCCCTGTAACACACATGTGAGCAGAAAATGTTGTACAGTCTCAGAAGTCCATTCTCATTTTTCAAAACCCAGCCCTCACCTGTGGCTGATGAACCTATTTGTCTGGAAATCACATCATCATATTTCCTACTCCCATAAGCAAGTATGTCTACTCTTCCAGTAACCAATATATTCTTCAAAAAATTCTCTCTCTTGCTTTCTAATTTTTTCTTAGTCTACTAAACCAACATTCCATCAAGTAACTAAAACAGATGTCAAGCACCCAAATCTTAGAAAGTGTCAGAAAACCTTGTACTAATTTTGTTTTATTCAGTACTGAAAATGATATCAATAGAAAGGTAAAAAAAATCCCAAAACAACAACCAGCGATCAGTCACAGTTTTGACCTTTTCTGCACAAATCATTAATACTTTTTTCTATCTTTGCTAACAGAAAAGTTACAAAAATGCATTTTGAATATTCTGGTCAATAATAGGGAGTTATTAAAATGGATTAGAATTGTTCTGCATATTATATTTTCCTTGGAGTGTTAGTATTTTGGATTTTCTTTGTAAAATACTGCAGACGTTGGAGTTAAGATTAATGGTATGAACTCTACGCTCCTTCAAAGCCTTATAAGGCATGAGTATCATGAATAACTCTAGGATTAGTCATAGCTATATAAAGCAAAATATCACTTGTATCTTATTTTCCACAGCTCCTGGAAGAGGTCCTTTGCTAGAAAGTGAGAAAATGTGGGGATGAAATGAAAAGGCAAGATCTCACTGAAAATTGGATAAAATACTTTCTCCTGAGGTCACTATGGTAGATGTTGTCAACAGCCATTACAGCCCCTAGAAGTATCTCTGTACATATAGGTTCCATGTAACATCTTTCTTTAGTCATAAGTCATACGTTTATTTGTCAAGCATATATAAGATAAAGGTAAAAGTATAAACATAATTTGAATACATGAAAAGAGTAAGTAAAAAGAAATATTAGGACAGGGATGGTAGGCACGCTAGTGCACTTATGCACGTCCCTTACAGACCTCTTAGGAATGGGATGAGGTCAACAGTAGACAGTTTAAGGTTAAAGTTTTGGGGGTTTGGGGAAGAAACTACAGAGCCAGGTAGTGCATTCCAGGCATTGACCACTCTGTTACTGAAGTCATATTTTCTGCAATCGAATTTGGAGTGGTTTACCTTGAGTTTGTATCTATTATTTTCTCGTGTATTGTTGTGGTTGAAGCTGAAGTAGTCATTGACAGGAAGGACATTGTGGCAGATAATTTTATGTATTATGCTTAGGTTAGACTGAAGTCGGCGTAGATCTAAGTTGTCTAAGCCCAAAATTTGGAATCTGGTGGCATAAGGTATTTTATTGCGGTTAGAGGAATGAAGGACTCTTCTTGTAAAATATCTCTGGACTCTCTCGATTGTATTTATGTCCAATATACAGTGCAGGTTCTAAACAGATGAGCTGTATTCAAGAATTGGTCTAGCAAATGTTTTGTATGCTCTAGTTAGTAGTACAATATTATCAGAGAAGAAGCTATTTTAATGATCCTGTAATCCCTTGCAGGATCCGTACTCCGTGCGCCTTCACTGTTTAGTCATGCCGGTCACATGACCACGGAGACTTCTTCAGACAGCGCTGGCTCTTTGGCTTAGAAACAGAGATGAGCACCGCCCCTAGAGCCGGAAACGACTAGCACGCATATGCGGAGGAACCTTTCCCTTAATCCCTTGCATCGGAGTGGAATCAGGCGACTGAATGGATTTTGTGCTTGGGATGAAAAAATGGTTTTGCTGATTAGATAGATTTGTTGTTATGGAAATGGCTAGTTATATACTAAGGTGTAAAAATAAAAAGTGGAGGTTGTAATGCTGTTATCTTATACTGGGGTAAAAAGAGTCAGAAGTCAACACCTTTTTCTTTCTCCCTTTGTATCTCATATTTCTTTCCATCTTTCTTTTTTCTTCCTTTAATTTTTCTTTTTCTTTTTATTATATACACTGATAAAACAATAAAAGTTATATAAGAGTGTTTACTTTACTGGCCAGATGCCCTTCCTGATGCCTACATAGTTCTCAGCAGACCAAAGTCATTGCATCCAGAGAGAAAAATACCTGCTGCTACCTAGAATTGAACTCACAACCTCCCGATTGTGAGGTGACAGCTCCACCTCTAGGCCACCATGCTGCTCACGTAAGCCAATTACATTATATCAACAATATATAGCATTAGACATTTTCTCCTTGACTGTTTGCCTTTAAGTAGAAAAATGCTTGATGAATGTGTCCCATAATAACACTAAGTGTGAAAGTTATAGGACTGCTGGACATAAGGCAGTGTTGTATCTCCTGAAAAGATATCTGTATCCAAAAGACAATTATATACTAATAAATATGGTTCAGATTTCTAGCTGGAATACATCAGATTTCTTTATTGACATTAGCATTAAAGATGCAAATTTCCAGCCGCTGACAGGCTAGTCATATACGTTTTTTTTCTAACAGGACTCATCAAAATAGCTCCCAAGAGCTTTTAAAATTGCTAAGGCAGCTGTGTGGTTTACCTTAGGAAACAAAGGGGAAATCATTGATAGTCATGTAATAACATTCTTGTAGTAATGTAACAGGATAGTGTGAAGATGTTTACATGGAGGGGAAAAGGATTTGCTTTTTTTATATTGTATTTTTCCTGTTAGTGCAACAAAAGTTATATAAATTGGATAGATAATAACTATGTGTTTTGGGGCCTTTTCATATGAGATTTGCATAGAAGTCCTCAAAATGTAAGCTTATTTTCTTGTTGCTATAATATGTTTAATTCTTGCATTTTTCTTTAGAAGGGACATGACTACACACTACTTGCAGATCAAGCTGAACAGATGCTGGCCAATTTTTATTCTATAACAGGCCTGTCAAACTGGCAGCCCGCAGGCCGCATGCGTCACATGCAGGCCACACCCATCCCGGTTCCGCTAAAGCAAAAAAAGTTACAATACATCACAACGACGTGATGCGATCGAGTTTGACACCGGTGTTCTATAACATATCTTCAGTACTTTGGTTAGATTGCTAAAATGGTATCATTGTGATTCAGAGAACTGATTCATCACATCATAGACTTCAGAAGTATAAATGAGTACTTTAATTTCAATCATAATAACACAAGGGCTATCAGTAGATTCAAACTCAATGTAATTCGTTCTAATCTTGATTGTAGGAAATATGACTTCTGCAATAGAGTAGTAAATGTCTGGAACATTCTACCTGATCCTGTTGTTAGTCTCGCTAATCCCCATACCTTTTACCTTAAACTGTCTACCATGGGCCTTTCATGTTTCTTAAGAGGTCCCTAAGGGGGCGTGCATAAGTGCACCAGCGTGCCTACCATCCCTGTCCTACTGTCCCCATTTATATGTAATCATTCTATGTGTTTATGGCTATGTTTTGCCTATTTATATCCTTTTATTCGTGCCAATTTTTTTCATGTGTCCATGTCTATGTCTATACTGTTACTTGTTTCCTTGTACTTGTTGACAAATAAATAAATAAATAATAATAAAAACAAAGGATAGCCTGATACTTCCAGCTTCATCACCAATCTAAGATTGATGGTGTACAGGCACCTTGATGCAACATCAGCCCAGTCTTTTTCATATAGATGTCTTGATGCTTGTCATGAAAGAAATACAGGTATAA
Source organism: Pituophis catenifer annectens (assembly GCF_029215685.1). Lineage (NCBI taxonomy): Eukaryota > Metazoa > Chordata > Lepidosauria > Squamata > Colubridae > Pituophis > Pituophis catenifer. Next base: position 60,757,076 of record NW_027256888.1, read on the forward strand.
GATTATTCTATTATTGTACATGCTAATAGCAAATACTGTTATCAACATGTCAGACCTTATGGACTTTCAAGACCTACTGACATGGTCCAGAAATTCATCTGCAAAGTAGCAATTGAAATATCTGGAGAAATACTAGAAATTTTGAGCACAGGTTTATATAATTCCTCACTCAGAACTTCTTATATTTTAAATAATTGTATTGAAATAATTACAATATGATGGTAGTATATAACATACTATAGAAGTAATATAGAAGAGTCATATAAGGAATTTATATATGCAATTTTTAGATGCATGCAGGGGTTGAAATCCAGCAGGTTTTGACAGGTTCTGGAGAATTGGTAGCAGAAAATTTGAGCAGTTCGGAGAACCAGTAGTGGACATTTTGAATAGTTCAGAGAACCGGTAAATACCACCTCTGGCTGGCCCCAGAGTGTGGTGGAAATGGAGATTTTGCAGTATCCTTCCCCTGCCACGCCTACCATGCCACGCCCACCAAGCCACACCACACCCACCAAGCCACGCCCACAGAACTGGTAGTAATAAAAATTGGATTTCACCACTGGATGCATGCCATATAATTTAAATTTTATATACAGTAGACCCACAAAGTATATGGAGATAATAATTTTTAAAGTTGTATGCCACCCATTTCTCAATGGTGTAATGTGTATGAACATCTATGAGTAAATATAAATGAGCAGAATTCTCAGTATGAGAGTCATTAATCTATAGAGTAAAACACAGTGAAAACTTAAATTCACCACATCCGTGTTCTAACCAACAGTCTTTCTCATTATTGTACATTTAATGCTGGAATTTAATAAATAAAATAAATTTGTTCTAGAAAGTCAATGTCCGAATTTAAATCTGAAACAAAAAGGTAGAAATGTTTGCATGGAAACTTGTGCTGTACAATGAACAGCCGTGATGAATCTGTGAAACAACAGTGGTTTCCAGCTTCAATGAAAGTCCTTCTAATATGACAGCAAATCAACACAACACATTTCACTATTGTTTGCAAGCCAACAGAATGGAAGAAAGGCCTTACTAAACAAGGTGACACATTTAAAAAGAATAATAAAGGCAAATTACTTTTAAACATTACATGACATTAACATTATAAAGGGGAAAAATGATATTTTTATTTGTTTGTCCTGCATGGAAAAAAATAAAGTAGACAGTCTCGCTAGTCTCGATCTACATATATAAAAGCGAAACCACTCACGCCGCAATCACGAAATCTCCAGAACAATAAACCTACAAACTTGAAATTTGGTACGTATGTTCCTCTTGGTTTCTAGGTGCTCGTAGCCTTCTGTGGGGCAAGCCTAAGGGACAGAATGGGATAGGAGAGGAGAGGCTTCTGTGGCACAGGCCTGAGGAAGATAAGGGGATAGGATAGGAGATGTTTCTGTGGGCCAAGCCTGAGGGAGAGAAGGGGATAGGATAGGAGAGAAGGGGGATAAGATAGGAGACATTTCTGTGGGGCAAGGCTGAGGGAGAGAAGGGGAGAGGAGAGGCCGATCATAACTACTCATTAATTTTCAAGCTATAAGTTTCGATTTATCAAGCCCAATCACATAGTTTCGTAGATGAGCATGGATATTCAGTTAGTTTATAATAAAATTAATTCCATTGGACTTCACTATTAAGATTGCTGTAGTTGTTTTTTTTTTAAGAACCTTATTTTATGTTTCAAATAATTGTCCTAGCCTGCATGTTTCTGTCTGTTGTTTAACTTGCAAGATCTGAATGTATTTGATGTCACCTTTTTCAGGAACCCCACTGAACAATCCACAGAAAACACACAATTGAATGCCAAAATGGATTTTTCAGCTTTCTAGATTTTCTAGATATTTTATATTCTTGTATTCTCTCTCTCTCTCTCTCTCTCTCTCCCTCCCTCCCTCCCTCCCTCCCTCCCTCTCTCTCTCTCTCTCTCTCTTTATGTATTGATCTATTGGAAAATAATACATTGCTTCTTGCAGAGACCAAAGGCAGAAGTTTTATTTTATCTGTTCCTTACCAATTTCTTCTCATATTTTTTTTTTCACTAGTTTTTTTCCCCATCAAAGCTCAGTAAATGAGACTACGTAGGCCAGCCAAAACATTTAAATAAAGTTATTGCCCCAAATGAAAAGCGCCAATCCAACATATAACACCATACATTTAAAAGCGCCCCATTCCACATGTGAGGTCTGTGTTTCCTTTCCTCAGAAAAGGCCCACCTCTCCACCAGGCCTTCAGTGGTGTAGAGATGTGTAATAATGGCTTTCCAGGAATAACAGGTTTTGCATCAAGCACTTCTCAGCTTGCCCTGGCAAGCAGCCTACTTAGTGACTTGATCTATGGCATGAGCCTATTGGCTTTCTGAGATTCCTAATTGAACCCAGTCTTGTGGCTGGACACTTTTCATCCAATGTGTTGGCCACCTGTGCATGTGGTGGGAGAAATTCAAGGCATGCCGAAATCCTTTCCCCAAACCAAAATTGTTTGTCAGACCCCATGCACGTCTGGGGAGAAAATGAGTTTGACGGCATTCAGCTAGATTCCATGGTATCCTTTCAGCAGAACATCACAGGGAAATAATACCACAAGAATACATAATGCATGAAACAGGAAAAGGAGTAGAAAGAATAAACATGTCTTAAAATGCAGTTAATCAAGCCATCCAGTTACCAAAACCAATAATTATTTTGGATTCTGTAATGTCTTCTTCAAAGGAAAAAAAAGGGGGGTGGTTGAAAGCCTTACAGTATTTTGAGTGCACAGAAATGTCAAACATGAGAAAGTTGAAAGAACTCCTGTGGCATAAGTGAGGATTACATGGTGTGTTTTTTTAAATAATCCATAACTTTGCAAAGTAGATAAAGCTAAGAGGTGGAGATTTTATGATGATCACTCAATGAGTTTCCAGTTCTAGTCCAATGCTCAGTTATATAAGGGTTGTTGGTTTTTTTGCCTGAAAAACTCATTTCAAGGCAGAACTGAATTTTAACTTCCATTAGAATTCTGAATAATTCAGATGTAGCTAATAATAAAGCCTATAAAAGTTCATAATGACACTTTGGAATAAATCAAAGCAAAGATACACCTGTCTCCATGCTGTTATGCTTCGCATCTCCATATAGCAAACATTTTAGAGATTTAACCAATTAGCTTCTTAAACTATTCCAGTATAATGGAATTTGTAGGAATATTAATCTTGATTTATTAGAAATTTGCCATTTGGAAAAAAAGGATTAATGAGACAACTACCAAGGTAATTAAAGTACATATTTTCTTCTTTAAAAATCCAAAAACCAATTTTTGAAGGTCCATTAAAAAAAATTGAATTTAGAATTTAACCTCTACTCCCTAAATAACCAGGAATTATTTATGTCCGGTTACAATTACAGATTTTTAAAAACATACACAGTGAGTGTTGGAATTTCATAATTATATACACAAACACAAGGCATATATTGTTTCTTAAATATAGGCTTCCCTTTCTGGAATTGAAACAAACACAACCCGCACTTTTTTTTCTACCACTTACATCAAACAAATATGCTAATCTTGAATTAATCTTAAACCAGTTTCATTCCTTAAAGAAAAAATGGTGGGTGCTGTATACCTTCCCAATATCATTTATCTTATCCTTTGCTCCAATTTTGTTTTTGTTTTTTTTTAAAACTTTGACACTTGGCCTTGTTTGACCTTAAATTTTTAGGTCTTTACAAATAAACTGCTCTCTGTTTGAAACTTCTTCACTACCACTAATTTTCTAGCCAAAAATTCTCCTTCTGGATAATTCTTCTCTCTCACTGGAATCTTGTTTGCTTTGAGCCTCAGTCCTTTAAGTTCCACAGAAGCCTACTTCATAACTGTGTTTGCACAACACAAATTATCCATCCACCTACTAACCAGGGGTGGGTTCTATTTACCTTTACTACCAGTTTGCAACGGGATCGCGCCTGTGCACATGCGAAGCAAGCGCGCACGCCTTGCACAGATCGCCAATGACAACTTCTGGGGTGGTGGGTGGGGCCTCCTGCCAGTTTTACTACTGGTTCTTGTGAACCAGTCCGAATCTAGGGCAACCCACCACTGCTACTAAGTCAGTTAATAAATTCATTTTTTTTATGTTGGCAGGACTACCATTCAGGGTCTGTTACAAGTAGTCTTTGACTTACGACCACAGTTGAACCCAAAATTTCTGTTGTTAAGTGAGACATTTGTTTTGCCCCATTTTATGACCTTTCTTGCCACAGTTGCTAAGTGAATCATTACAATTGATAAGTTAGTAACCTGGTTGTCTATGGAGATTCTCAGTCATCCAGGTCATGTTGTCCCAAAGGTGCTTTTTTCAAGGCAACTGGACTTTCTGGTTTTTCTTAGTAACCTGGTTGCTAAGTGAATCTGGCTTCCCCATTGACTTTACTTATCAGAAGGTTGCAAAAGGTGATCACATGACCTTGGGACACAGCAGCAGTCATAAGTATGACCCAGTTGCCAAGCATCTGAATTTTGATCACATGATCATGGGGATGCTGCAAAGTTCGTAACTGTGAAAAATGGTCACATTTTTCCGTGCCACTGTAACTTTGAACAGTCACTAAATGAACCGTTGTAAGTTGAGGACTATCTGAACATGACAACTACATATTAGTCCTACTTAAAGAATGTTAGAAGGCGTCCCAGTTCCTTCCATAGTATTCATTTTTTTTCCCTCCAAAAGAAAAGTTTAGAGATTAATGGGACATTTGTGAGGGACAGAGTTTGAGCTACTAATTTCTCAACTATCCTTTACTATGTGCCTATTGTTTACCAGCTGTTACTCAGCTATTGTCTACTAAGTTCCTTGTTAATTGGCTAGAGATTTCTCATTTCCAATTCATACCTGCTGAGTGTTCTAGTTAGTTTTGTCAGTGTAAAGATTCTTTTCCACAGCAACTGTAACCAAGGCAGTTACAACTACCTTGGACCCAATGTACCATAAAGCGTAACAAAACTAGGCCACTGGCCTAGTCAACTGCATTATCATCTAGGAGATTATTCTTAAAACATAAGCCTTTCAATTAGCAAATAAAAATAAAGCATTTCTCCATAGAGGGATACGGATTTTTATTAAAACAGCTTGAGGCTGTAGGACATCTTGATGCTGCAGATGGGTACATGGTGTGCTTTTACTTATTCAAAATGAAAACAATCCTGAATTTAAGACAATTCTCCCAGAAGTCAGCTTTTATAGAAAAAAAATCTCCTCTGGTGCCTCGTCTGTCTTCTCAGCAAATCTTGTTAGGAAATGAGTATTACCTACCTTGTTGGGTTGGCAATATATAAACCATCAATATAGCTTTAAGACTGCTGTATTGCATCATACTGTGTCCTGATTGGTTAGCTCTGTAGCCAATCTCCTTAAGTGGGAGCTAGAAACATGGTTTGTTTCTCTTTGCTGTTCTTGCTCTCTGATATCTCTGTATGCTACTGTTTGCAAATCCAGAAGAACTGTTTATTGTGAATGACTATGACGACTGGTAAGAAGATTTGTTATCGGATTATCCCTGGACTGTCATTTTGCTATCTCCTGCTTTATATGTATATGACCTGGACTGTTTATTGGACTGTGCCTTACTATTTCCTGAAAGTAAAAACAACTCAGTGTATCTGTGTGTTGACTGTGTTTATTCGTACCTACTCTCAATCGCTTTCATGTGTACACCCTTGCTATTCAAGGGTTACTCTGCGAATTCCTTAACAAATCTAAAATTATCTTTCTACTTTAAGGGTGCTACTGATCTAGACTGTAAAAATCCAGACAACCGCTAGGTGACAGAGAAGAAATGTAGGAACCCCTATATACATAGTTTCCAAAGTTTATACCCAATATAAGTTCTGGTCCTGAATGAATAAACACACACACACACACACACACACACACACACACACGCATGTGGAAAACCCATCTGTCTTATTCTCGTTTTAATAATGATATTCCTTTTTTGGCAATTATTATAAGACCTCTAAATTTTGGAAAGCCTGATTCACATTTGAATAGATCAGATTTTTTTTCAGACTCAAGAGATATATTCCAGAATATGTCCCTGGATTTGTGAAAAGGCATTGCTATAATAAGTTTACTATGTCATGATTATAGTGATGATTCTTTGCAATAATTGTGACTCTTCACATACAATGGACAGTTTTCTATGGATAAACCAAAAAAATACATTTGTGAACTTCCATTATTCTATACCCGTGATGGCGAACCTATGGCACACGTGCCACAGGTGGCACGCGGAGCCGTATCAGTGGGCACGCAAGTTCAGCTTCGCCATCTGATTTTCAGGCCTTCTGGGCCCACTGGAAGTTGGCAAATGGGCCATTTCTGGCCTCTGGAGGGCGCCTGGGGGAGTGAGGAAGGCCGTTTTCGCCCTCCCCAGGGTCCTAGAAAGGCTCAAGCCTGGGGAGGGCAAAAAATGGGCCTACCGGGCCCACCATGCCATCGCGTGCCAAAAGCGGGGGGAGCATGGGGGAGGCCCCGTATGGGTGTGGGCACACACGTGCGTGACCACATCGCGCTCCCCCCACTTTTGGCATGTGATGGCAAAAAGGTTAGCCATCACTGTTCTATACTATTAGATTAAAATTCTGTTCTCCGTAATAAGCCTATTGAACTAATAATTTCTAACTGGATACAGAGAAAAAAGCTGGAACTATATCTGGCAATCTATTACTCTCAAAGTTTATAAATATTATCAAAACTACCGGTATTTACCCAAACAATGATGAAGAAGTATTTATTCTTCCATTAACCTTGTGTTTAAAATATGACAGTCATCCTCTAATAATGCTAACTATGCTGGCATAACATTAATAACTAGGAGCATAAGGTTGAAATAAATATAGCCATTCACAACAAATCTATTAGGAAACTCAATGCAATGTACAACCTGAATAATAAGCATAACTGATCAATGCATTCCAAGGATGATGAATGATTTCCATGATTCTATAAAATGCATAAGCTTAAAATAGCAGCAAAGGATTTATTGCAAGCTTCTATAAAATGCATAAACTTAAAATAGCAGCAAAGGATTGATTGTAAATGTTATAATAATATAAACAATGCAAAGCTTGGTAAAAGTTTTCTCCAATCAGGATTGGCCCTTGCATGAATTAGTAGTAACATACAATCCAGTGGTGAAATCCAAAGTTTTTTACTACCAGTTCTGTGGGCGTGGCTTGGTGGGCATGGCTTGGTGGCTCTGGCAGGGGAAGGATACTGAAAAATCCCCATTCCCTCCCTACTCTGGCGCCAGCCAGAGGTGGTATTTGCCAGTTCTCCGAACTACTCAAAATTTCTGCTACCGGTTCTCCAGAACCTGTCAGAACCTGCTGGATTTCACCCTGATACAATCCTTTCCTATGTGCAGTTTGAATGTGGATGAATTTAGGGAATGGTGACCAAATCCTGCCTAATTTGGAGGCACATGACCTAGTTAGTAATTATTAAAGTTCACTTGTTGCCAATGATAGTTTTAAGGATTCTTCTGATTTGACACCACCAAGTCTATGCAATATGATAGAAAAGAAATTGAGGAAAGCTTTCCCCCCACAAAGAAACTAAAATGGGAGCCATATATATCCAATATCAACCACATTGATGAAACAGTGATGAACTGTGTGATGCTGGAACATAGTGCAGAACCTGACCTTTCATGCTTGCACAGATTAAAATTCAGATAACCATTCATTGGCATCCTTCAATCTCAAGAGACTATGGTATCGTGCTCTGGAAAGAGGTCCTAAAACAGCATCTAGTGTGACTAGATAACCAAGTAGTTTGCATTTGCATGATGCATATTTTGTCATTTTCTTCCTATGTACCGTCTTACAGAAGCCTACCAATTTTAAAGGGTTATAAAACAGTGGGCTGCAAGATTTTTTTTGTACTTACCTTCTGGGTTCTGTGTAATTAAATTATGTGTGCATCCTGTATTTCATTGTTTAATCAATGTCGGCCAGAATAGCTTTCCAGTGCTTAGTGTTCTCCAAGTACTTTGGAAGGCCCGGCCAAGTTAGGAAAAGCTGGGCTGAAATCTGTTTCATTTTTCTTTGAAGTGGATTCTGTGATAACTCCTCAAATCCAACATTGACTTCATCGCCAGCCTTTGTAATGTTGCATTTTTCGGCTATTAGTATGCATCTGATCTTCTTAATTCCACATCCAGTTAATAGCTCTTGTTCTGCTTCCCTAAGGCAGAGATGGATTGTGATTATCCTTTTTATTTCAGCAAAATGATGTGAACAGAGCCTAATTAAAACATATGTGTTATAGATAGGGGAAAGACGGTGAAACATTTACTTCATTCTTACTGCACATCATAATCCACTCGGAGAAATATGAAGTTAATTTACATTTTACTGTGGATGTATTGGTTAGTTAAAGTAACTAAGGATAATGAATCCTTAGTAATTAATTTCAGAGCTGAAACAAGCCAGCAGTTTTTCTAAACAGTGGTTGAAAGAGAACAATTCGAATGGGTAGGGGGTGAAGAATAGATTTGGAAAAGTGGTAATTTTAATTAACCGGGAATGGCTTAAATCCATAGATAATTCATTAGATTCAATTATCTGAAGCTTCATAACAGATGGTTTAGTTATGTGTGCTGAGTGATGCTAAGAGGTTTTTCCAATGTCCCAAAGCTACAACCTACATGAAACTTTTTTTTAATGTAAATAATATCCTAGTAACAAAGAAGGAAAATAACTCCAAGGACTGTGTGTAAGAAGTTTGATCTGTCATGGCCGCAATGGCATTTCACATTTGACATGCTGCAGAAATCTTTGAAAAGATTAACAGGCCGAGGGTTAGCAGACTTACCCGCAACCTCAGAGCCAATGTACCTGGATAGTATCACAAAGTCTGTTGTAGTGGAAACATTGCGTATCATACTGACCACATAATTGTGGCATGCAATCCTAATAATGCATGCAGCCAATTGTAAATGAAACCAAAGGAAATATATGCTGCATTACTTTACACCATTTAAATATCCATTTCTTGCCAAGTTCTGAGTAAGACAGGCATTGTCATTGCTTGGGAGTTGGGGGGGGGAAGGCTATGGTGTTGCTCTCTGTAGCTCAACAACCAAGAAATGCAGGAAAAGGTTTTAGGCCATTTGCCCTTAAATGGAGTTTAACAACTCATGAGTTTGTGTGAGCTCATTTCAATTATTTCTTTGGCTTTACAAAGAAGAATTGTTTCTTGTACATCTTGCTCAATAGTAGTAACCATGAGAGGGGTCTTGGAGTCCTAGTGGACAACCATTTAGATATGAGCCAGCAGTGTGCAGCAGCTGCCAAAAAAGCCAACATAGTTCTGGGCTGCATAAACAGAGGGATAGAATCAAGATCACGTGAAGTGTTAATACAACTTTATAATGCCTTGGTAAGGCCACACTTGGAATACTGCATCCAGTTTTGGTCACCACGATGTAAAAAAGACATTGAGACTCTAGAAAGAGTGCAGAGAAGAGCAGAGAAGAAGATGATTAGGGGACTGGAGGCTAAAGATATGGAGAACGGTTGCAGGAACTGGGTATGTCTAGTTTAATGAAAAGAAGGACTAGGGGAGACATGATAGCAGTGTTCCAATATCTCATTGGTTGCCACAAAGAAGAGGGAGTCAAACTATTCTTCAAAGCACCTGAGGGTAGAACAAGAAGCAATGGGTGGAAACTAATCAAGGACAGAAGCAATTTAGAACTAAGGAGAAATTTCCTGACAGTTAGAACAATTAATAAATGGAACAACTTGCCTGTAGAAGTTGTGAATGCCCCAACACTTTTCAAAAAATTAGTACATACTATATTTTTCAGAGTATAAGATGCACCTTTTTCCCCAAAAAAAGAAGGTGAAAATCTGGATGCGTCTTATACTCTGAATCAGTGATGGGTTGCTCCTGGTTTGCACCAGATCGCAAGAATCGGTAGTAAAAAAAATTAATAGTTCAGAGAACCGGTAATAAGATTGGCTGGCCACGCCCCTGAACCAGTTCCCGGCCCGGTCGCCGTTCGCTTACCCCGCCCACTCCCAATCTATTGCTGCCTCCTGAGTCCCAGCTGATGGCTAGAGGGAAAAAAACTGTTTAAACTCTTGCCGAGGGGCTTCAAAGGGCCACCCTACAGCTGATCAGTGTTAAAAGAAAACAAATGAGTAGACTGGTGCCTGCAAAAATAGAAAAAACAGCCCTTTACACCTTCAGCATAGGTTAATTAGCACAAGTTGATTAGATCTGCCTCCGGACTCTTAGCTGATTTGCTCTCAACTGTTTTGCGCAGGGCTCTGTTGTTGCTAGCTGCAGAGTGCTGAAGCAGATTCCCCCCCCCCCCCGCAGCTATGCTGAAAAAACAAAACTGAAAATAAAGCAGGATCTTTGCTGCAACATGACAAAATGAGGCAGAGAGATTTCTTTTTCTTTTTCCTCACCAAAAAAGGTAGGTGCAAAACTGCAAACAATGGGAACTTTAGGGAAAAAGAGGAGAGTTCAAGATTTTAAAACACAAAAGAAAAAAAGTTCTATTTAACTAGGGAATTGTAATAATTGAGATACTATTAATTCTATATTGTGTTGAAAGCAGAAATGGTTAAGTTGTGGTTTGGAGGAATATATGGGGGAAATTATTTGGTTTATTATTATTGGTAAATATAATTAATTGATTTGTAAGAAATTGGATTGCATGGAAATAATTGGAATATTCATGTTCATATTGATTAATATACAAAAAAGATAGTTATATAACTAATTGATTTATATTAATATTTATAATAATTTATAAATTTATTAATATTTATTAGTAATTAATTGCATAATTACATAATTAACCAATGTAAGGATGGATATAAAAATAGATGACAATGGGAAGGGGTATAATATAGAATAGAAGGGAAAAATTGAATTTGATTAAGATTAGAGATGAGGATGAAGGATAATATTGGGTTTTTAAAAAAATAGATGAGGAATAAATATGGCAAAAAGAAAATATAGAAATTGTAAATTTAATTGAAATGACTAAACACTGGTTAAATTTGTGAACCAGCCAAATACTCTGTTCAAAGAAAATACATTGTATGTTTGTATGTGTGTTTCTAATTATTGCTATTTATTCATATTTGTTCTCTTTTATTCTTTAAAGTTTAACAATTCATTCTTTATCTTAATATCTTTATATTTGTTTGGGATTGGCTTTCTTCCCTTTCATCTTTTTTATTGTACAGCAATCTTTCTCCTCAAACCTACCACCTCGCTCCCTTCTTTCCTTCTTACTTTCTCTAACCCCCCTCTTCTTCTCCTCCTTACTTCCTCTTCCTTTCTCCTTCTCCTCCTCTCTTCCTCCCTCTCTTACCCTCACTCCTACTCTAATTTCTCTTCCCTTCCTTCATCCCTCTCTATTGCTGTATCCTTTTATGTATATGGACTACTCAGAGGGCTGAAAAAGTTATTTTTGACTGGTCCTCGCACTTTTGACCAGTCCTCAAACAACTGTCATCACATTTTACGTTTTTTGCCCTATCTTATCACCATGGTGAAGAGAAGCAGTTGTGAAATGAGTGACATGGTTGTTAAGAATGTGCACGGGCATAAATGTGAGGATGGTCATAAGTGTGAGGACCAGTCAAAAGTGCGAGGACCTGTCAGAAATGACTTTTTTCAGCCCTCTGAGTAGTCCCTATACACATAGCCATGGCCACCCGGTCACATGACCAGCTAGCCACGCCCACCCAGTCACATGACCTCCAAGCCACACCCACAAAATAAGCCATGCCCACAGAACCAGTAGTAAAAAAATTTAGAACCCACCCCTGCTCTGAATGTAGTCCCGCCCAGCCTCGGAAATGGAGATTTCAGAGGCTGAAAGAAGCTTCTGAAAGAAGCTTCAGAAAAAAAGCCTCTGAAAGGCTTTTATCTAAAATAATATGGCAAGCAACAAAAGAAGAATCAGTAAAGGTTTTAACAAAACTATGCTAACAAATCTGGAGAATGACACAATAACCAACAGATCGGAAGAGGTTAATTTATGTACAATACCAAAGAAAGGAGTTCAAACAGAGTACAGATAGTCCTTCAGAATAAAAGCCTCTGAAAGAAGCTTCAGAAAAAAAGCCTCCAAACAGAGCTTCAGAAAAAAAGCCTTTTTTTCTGAAGCTCTGTTTCAGAGGCTTTCAGAGGCAGAAAAAAAAGCAAGGTACAGACCAACGAACCTGATGCTAAAATTCATCTTTGGGAACAGCTGATTAGGGATATTCCAGGAGGCCGATCCACCCGCCAATCAGCTTTTTTATTATTTCCCTCCCCAAAAACTAAGGTGCATCTTATATTCCAGTGCGTCTTATACTCTGAAAAATACAGTACTTAGAAATTATCCAGTTTATACAATGAAAAGAAAAAAAACACATGCTTATGTTTATATATTCTCATGCAAATACTTTTTTTTTCTAATTGAAGTATTATGAATCAGAAATATTTAAATATGTTAAATTGGAATCAGAACAATATACCTATTACGAAGGAGGGAATATTTGCATAAGTACAGAGAACCATCTGCCTGCTATATTTCAATGCGGGTCACCTGGAGGTGGCTGGCTGCCAAGAAAGTGCTTAGAAATCCCCTGTGAAGCCAAAGGTGAAGTTTCTCCAGTTCTGAAGAACCTTTCAGCCTCCGAGGTTAAGCATATGATTGCAGCTGCAGCAAGCAAAGTCTGCAGAAGTGGGAATTGCACATTCACTGCGTGAGATTTTGATTTCAGTGTGCTTTGTCAAGCCTTAATATTGTTGTCTATCAAAGGTGTAGGATGGGAGAAAAGCCCCTTTAAATCATCCGTGTTTAGCTTTTTTTTTTTTTTTTTGAAGAACATAATCTGGTTTAATCTCTTAGGCTGAAGAAGAATGAACTCTACCTTATTTTGATAAATGGTATCTCACAAGAATGTAGGGCTGAGGAAAATGCACTGTTCTGCCCCAGCTACAGATCCCAAAGAACACAGCACACACAAACTCTGAACAAAACTTAGTTTACTCAAATAACACAGTTTTAGCAAATGCCAGCTGTTAATAAGCATTCTTAACAGCCTGCCAGAATTCCACAGATAAGATAGTCAGAATCTTACTGGAGTTGACAGAAAGCCCAGAAGCAAGGTTGCAGAGAAATCCCAACGCAATGATTAGCGAACTAAAGTTGTTTTCTGCAGCTTGTTGCAAGCTGTGTTCTTTCTTAAATAGGCTAAGGGAGTGGCCAATTAGCCCCAAGCCTTACTCTCGAGGAGACCTCCTCCTGAGGAACCACTCCTGCCTTTTGGCAGCTCTGCCTGCCCATGCATTGAGAAGAGGCTCCTCCTCTTCATCCTCTTCACCTAAAGGAGCCTCTGGAGGTTCTAAAGGCCCTGACTGAATGCCTACCTCTGGCACCACATCTTCTTCAGCCTCCTCACTGTCCGACTCGAGCGCCAGCTGCACAGGCTGCTGGCGCAGCACCACACCAGCCTCCTCGTCATCGGGATCAGCAACAATCTGCGCAGGCCACTGGCGGGCCACAACAGTGCACCAGGCCATATGTGCACTTGAAAAGGCTCAGGATCCAAAGTATCAACAAGACAGCATCAATTCTATCTACTCATTTCATGAAATTACCACTTGCCGAGAAAAGACATAGCTCATTAGAAGACAACTCACTTGGCCTGTTCCTCCTTCTTCCATTGTCTCCCAACAAAAGTATGGGCAGAAAAATAGCATGGGACTGGAATATTTGAAGGACCACTTTACTTTAAGGATTTACTGTCCCATCAGATCTAGGAAGTTTTCCAGTGGGTAACATTTATTGAACAGGTGATTTGGCAGGATGCATAAAATGTGCTTTCTTGGTTGTAGCACGTGCCCCTGGAACACAATTCCATCTGAGATTAGATTGGTCTTGAACCTACTGTCCTTTCATAATTTCATGAAGTTCTTTCATCTTTCTCCCAAATATGGGAATCTGGAGGTACTGAGCTCATTAGTTGTGTTAAATGGTCATTTATAGATTTATCCTTAGATGTTATTTTTTGCTACTTGCTTGGTAAACTCTTAGATGTTTATTTTTGATATGTATTATATGGATGTTTTCAGGTGTTAGCCACCCAGAGTTGCCTGGTGCGATGATGCCATTTAAAGTAAATAAATAAATAAAGTTGTCAAAGTCTGGAATGCCCTACCTGATTCAATTGTCTCAGCTACACATTTTCACAGTTTCAGTCACAAATTGACTTCTGTGGACCTTATTCATACTTAAGTGATCAGTAGAGGGGGCGTGCATAAGTGCATTAACGTGTCAATCGTCCCTGTCATTGTATTTTTATTCTCTTATTCTTGTTCTTGTTTTTGTTTGACAAATTCCAATAAATGAATGAATGAATGAATGAATGAATAAATAAATAAATAAATAAATAAATAACTCCAATAGTTTCTCAAGGTTTTTATTAGCAAGAACTGTAGCATTGTACTGAAAGAATCCATGGAAGGACTCTTCCTTGAGACCTACACTTGAAGCTTAACTGAATTGTGACAACCCAAATAGACGGAAGAATATGGAAGAGTTGATTGTACAAAGAAAAGCAGAACAATCGTTCACACTTACTGGCAAACGCAAAATGAAATAAATGCAGGGTACTCAACTCATAACAATTTCTCTGAAATTATTTATAAATAATTTATTAATAAAAGCAACAAAGATAATTAGGGGACTGGAGGCTAAAACATATAAAGAACGGTTGCTGGAATTAGGTATGTCTAGTTTGATGAATAGAAGGACTAGGAGTGACATGATAGCAGTGTTCCAATATCTCAGGGGCTGCCACAAAGAAGAGGGAATCAAGCTATTTTCCAAAGCACCTGAGGCCAGGACAAGAAGCAATGGATGGAAACTAATCAACGAGAGAAGCAACTTAGAATTAGGGAGAAATTTCCTGACATTTAGAACAATTAATCTGTGGAACAATTTACCTCCAGAAGTTGTAAATACTCCAATACTGGAAGTTTTTAAGAAGAGATTGGATAGCCATTTGTCTGAAGTGGTATAGGTTTTCCTGCCTGAGTAGGGGTTGGACTAGAAGACCTCCAAAGTCCCTTCCAACTCTGCTATTCTATTCTATTCTATTCTATTCTATTCTATTCTATTCTATTCTATTCTTTGAAATAGTTTTTAAGCAAACTCTCTTTAATCAAAGAACTAGTAGAAACCTTTTAAGAATAAATTCTTAAATTTAATTTAAATTAAATTAGAAAGTCCACTCCTGTCTCTAGTGTTTCCAAAGAGGACTGCAAAAGACTCCTATATGGAAATTTATAGAATCCTGGCAATTAATTAAGATAAGCTTGACAATACCATATTTAAAAAATTCCTAAAACCAACCAGCTCTTCTTTTGAAGTATAATGTTTTTATATGATCTCTCTCAGCATCAAAATTTTTCTAAAGCCTTAGCAATCGATTCTAAGCCAGCAGAAAACACAGGAGTATTTCCTTCTGTAGTTCCAAGCAATGCTTTTCCATTTTCAGCTTTTTCAGAATTTATGTAAATTTATGTTGATGAAATGCATATTTTTCTATATGGACATCTATATTTCAATTTTTTTTCTCAGTGAGCTCAATTCTTAATACACCATTTTTAATGGAGTGCAAAGAATACATTTAGGATGAAAAAGCTCAGATAGGTGGCAGCATCTAGCTGATTTGGCTGATCATAGAAAATTAAGTAGGATCAGATCTGGTTAGTACTTGGATGAAACCACACTCAGAATTCCCAGAGCTGTAGATTAGATAGAGAGATGGAGAAGGGGAAGGAGAACTAAACTGGAAGAAAGTCACAGCAAGTAATTTCCACTGTTGCTACAAAAATGATCTTGATATGTCTAAGAAGTAATAGGCATTAAGCTTGATTTAAAGGAGATGTCATCTGTTTTTAAGGAAAGCCTTTTTTTAAGATTCAGTGCTGATTGTTTTCTAGCCGAAAAGAAAAAGAAAAAATAGAAACATGAAACAGGCAGTTGTTAGCAGCCCAGAATTGTATCTGCAAGATGAGTGGCCATTTAAATATTAAATAAATAAATACAACAATAAATTGGGGTGGGGGGGGAATCCACTGAAATCTGTAAGAAAAAAATTATTTTATTTATTTTTAATTATTAAATTTATATGCCACCCATCTCATCATTAGGTGACACGAAGCGGCTTTCAACAAGGTAGAAATAAGATTGGACATTAAAAAAACTAAGACATTAATTTGTGATTGTTTATTCCCACTATTTGGTTTTATTTTATTTTAATACAATTAAATATAGATTTAGCTCTATGCAGGGGGAAATGAACTGGGAGTTATGCAATATCTCTCTTTAATTTGAGTCTTGCCCCTAATTTATTCACAAAGTCTTCTTCTGTTGACTGAAGACATTTGTTCTTAAAATGTGTGTGTATGTGTGTGTGTGTGTGTTTGCGTGCATGGATATCTGTGCGAGATGGAATATTTTTACTGAAATAAAACATTTCTGCTATGAACAAGCTGATTTTTTTCCATATAAATTGTAAAACTGAACTGAAAAAACAGCTTGGGTCATCGGCACTTCTGCAAATTCTATACTAAAACATTGAATGGAAAGATTATTAATGGAACTCGGTGGAAAAGATTAAGATTTCCCCAGTGAGAAGTATTTGGACATGGGCCTAGCAAATGTCTTAGGAAGGATGCTTCCTTTCCTGAATAAGTATTTTGAGATGGAAAAGGAAAGATACTATGATGAATCAAGTCAAGTGGAGAGAATCAATTTTAATGTGGAAGTAGCTGGACAAATATCTTAAATCTTCTTTCCATAATTAAGAAATAAGAAAATTTAGTGGGCTCTAAAAGTAAGCACAGCAAAATTAACAGGCTTCAATGCAGAAGTGGGTTTCAGCAGGTTCTGACCAGTTCTGGAGACCCGGTAGTGGAAATTTTGAGTAGTACGGAGAACCGGTAGTAAAAATTCTGTCTGGCCCCATCTATTCTCTGCCTCCCAAGTCCCACCTGATTGGGAAGAAATGGGGATTTTGCAGTAACCTTCCCCTGGATTGGAGAGGGAATGGAGATTTTACAGTATCCTTCCCCTGCCATGCCCACCAAGCTATGCCACGTCCACCAAGACACACCCACAGAACAGGTAGTAAAAAATTTTGAAACCCACCACTGCTTCAATGCAATAATGTTTATGAATCAGTCATCTAAGCAGTATATCCTTATTGGAATTTATTATATTAATTAATTTTGACAACCAACTCTAATAAAAAGCTTTAAGTAGACAGGCCCTTACATGTTACAAGTACTTTGGATTGCATCACAGGTAGCCAGTGCAAAGCTTCCATGTAAATATACATTCATGGTGATGAATGCCAGCCTGCCAGCAGCTCATTTGGAATTTCAACCGATTGAAGTTTCCAAATTGTCTTCAAAGATAACCTCATATAGAGAAGATTGCAGCAATCCAAAGGAGTAGTAAAGTAGGCATGAGTTACAGTAACAGATCCTAATGGATTTCCATAAATCTGTGGAGGTCACAGGTAGCAATAAATCTTCTGGGATAAGATGTTATTGGAGCACAGAAAAAGGCTAGATCAATATCTTTCAATATCCTGATCACAACACAACTTTTCCAATACAAATATGATAAGTCTGCATAAGTCTGTATGTCAGACCAGATTTTATCTAAACCATCTATGATAATCATAAAGTTCATGAATTCTCTTGTCTTCCCTGATCTAGTCCCAAAGGCATGGAAGTTGAAGTCACACAATACCAGAAAGCTAGTTATTTTGAGTTTCTTCCTTATACCTTTCCCAGGATTGAGTTGTCATTTATTATCCTTGAACAGGTCCTATATATTTTCTCCCCATTCCTTTACAAATATGTGGACAGACGATTTGCTCTTCACAATTTTTACAATACTTACATGGAACTGCTGGGGCAAGTCATTTGCCATCACATATTGTCATAACAATATGTTGATGATACCTACTTATAGGTATAGAAGAGCTGTAGTGACACAGTGGTTAGAATATGGTATTGCAGGCTAATTCTGCCAACTGCCAGCAGTTCAATTCTCAACAGCTCAAGTTGACTCAGCCTTCTATCCTTCCGAGGTTGGTAAAATGAGGACCCAGATTGTTGTGGGCAATATGCTGACTCTGTAAATCACTTAGAGAGGGCTGTAAAGCACTGTGAAGCAGTATATAAGTCTAAGTTGCTATAGCTATTATATATCTCAATCCCAAGCTAAACAGCTGATACAGCAGAAACCTCGTCCCATTGCCTAGAGGCTGTCAGGATTTTTATGGGGAGGAACAGAATTAGACTTGCAAGATTCTGTTGGTATAGCCAATCTCAAAAAAAGTATTTTAATCTTATTGTGATTTCTTGGTCAGGTCTATCTACTGTGTTTTCCCGAAAATAAGATCCTGTCTTATATTTTTTTGAACCCTGAAATAAGCGCTTGGACTTATTTTTGGGGAGGTCTTATTATTTTGGGGTGCGTGAAGCAAGACGGGGCTCTTCTTGCCATCTTACCTGATTTCCAGCTCTGTCTCCCTAACCCTAACCAGAGGAAATGGCGGGAACCGGCTGCGCATATGTTTAAATATTTTTGGGCAGGGCTTATTTTTGGTGGAGGGCTTATTTTCGGTAGAGGGTTAATTTTCGGGGAGGGCTTATTTTCAGGGAAACACGATAGTAGGACTGACCTCAATCTTGCAAATTTGATGATGACGGCACCATATTCCTCTTCTTATACTACAGTGAATTAGGAAGGAATCTGGGTGAGCATCTTCTGAATATTATCTGTCTGTTGTAAACTTGCAATATGTTTTCCCCTCAGATGCCCTGGTAATGGTAAAGGTATATATTCAAGAAGAAAAAAATCAGCCATTATTTATATACACAATACAGTTGAACACTTGCTGCAGTCTAATTCTTAGCAATTGTACAACAAGGCCAACTCAGAGACATCTCTGCAGGATGTATCTATGTAATGTGAATAATTAAGCATCACAATATTGGATACAACTCTTCTGTCTTCATAAGATAGAAATTCTGGCAGTGTGTTTAGCTCTTCCTGCAATGCTGCTGTAAATCTGATAAGTGCAGCTAAATTACTTTTATAAATATTAAGATGCAGTAGAGGTCTAGTACATGGCCCTTGGTCATTCCAGGAAGGAAGACAATGTGTAAACAGGCAACTGCTGGTGTTCTTATGCAGCTTTTTAAGTTAAATCTGGAAGCAAATGCTTAGCTATCTTGTTTGTTAAAAAAGAAAAAGTACATGCACCAAAAACGATCTGATTTTTTTAAAATTAAAAAGTATTAGCTTTAAAGCAGTGGTGAAATGTAAAATTTGTTACTACCAGTTCTGTGGGCGTAGCTTGGTGGGGGGGGTAGTAATATGACTGAGTAGGCATGGCCAACTTTTTTTTTTTACTTTTAAAACCATTTAAAAGTAAAAAATGCTTTTAAAGCCTCTGATGATTCCAGTTGACTTGCCTGATCAGCAGAGGCTTTCTTTTTTCTTTTTTTAAAGCCTCTGATGATCCCAGATGAGCTGCGCGATCATCAGAGGCTTTTTTTTTAACTTTTAAAAGCATTTTTTCGACCAAAGAGGTTGCTTTTAAAAATAATTTTAAAAAAATTATGTGTGGCTCAGCTGGGCAATGGGGGGGGGCAGGAATTTTTGCTACCAGTTCTCTGAACCACCCGCCTCCATCGCTACCGGATCGGGTGATCCGGTCTGAACCGGGAGCATTTCACCCCTGCTTTAAAAGTACTGTTTAAAAGACAGCCTTTTGAAAGTAGTCAGTATAATGAACTAGACTTCATGTCTGCTTTTAGTCTTGCAGCTCTTTAATTCTTGATAGTTTCTTTGAGAAAATGGTAGGTGGAACAAAAAGGAATATTAACAGGAAATATACTTTAATGCGTTGCCTATGCTCACCCTTGTCACGTTAGATGTAGGCATAGGTTCTTTGCCTCTATTTTTGGCCATTTATAAGTTCATTCTAGCTGGAACGCACTTGGGCTAGGGTGAAAGAAATGCATTGTAATGGCATGGAAAATCAAACAGATCATTTTAAATGTCAGGAGGAAACATCAAACTTCCAAAGAGTGATTACACACAGCAAAATAGAGCTTTTGAATGGGAAAGATTTTAAAACATTCTGAAAACTACCTTGAAGTGCCCTTTTAAGTTTGATGAAGTCCTGCAGCATAACATGGAAATATTTATGTACTGAGGAATTAGGCAATGCCCTCTTTTTTCCCCTTTTCTCCTTGTTCTTTCAAATTCCTAATTGTTTTTGAACTCCTGACACAGTTAATTAGGCACTAAAAAAAATACAAAAAGAATTCTTGCTGGCATTGGCAATCTGTAGCCTGTGTGTGCATGGGTCATGTTTTGTTAACAATCACAAAGCCCTGTTCTCAATTTTCTCCATTCTTTTATATAATAATAGTGTTGGCTAAGCCTTCAGATATATGGTAAATTGGATAAAAGCCGAAGCTCTCACTCTTAATGGCTTTTTACAATTTCAAAAATGGCCAACATGAACATAATTTGTTCCTTTGTTCCTTGAGATGGTAGGGATCCAACTGAATTGAATTGTGTTGGACTTACAGAATGACTTATGAGGTTTAACATTATCAGTATGTCCTTTGACACACTGAAACAAACCACAAGAAACAAACAGACTAGGTGAAAACCAAGAAAGAAAGAAAGAAAGAAAGAAAGAAAGAAAGAAAGAAAGAAAGAAAGAAAGAAAGAAAGAAAGAAAGAAAGAAAGAAAGAGGGAGGGAGGGAGGGAGGGAGGGAGGGAGGGAGGGAGGAAGGAAGGAAGGAAAGAAAGAGAGAAAGAAAGAAAGAAAGAAAGAAAGAAAGAAAGAAAGAAAGAAAGAAAGAAAGAAAGAAAGAAAGCCTAGAGAAACCTGTGGAACAGACTGGAAGAATGCCAAAAGAATGCGACCGAATGCCAGGACAGTTTGAAACAAGGCCTTCCCCATCAGTGATTTAAACTAGACATACCCAGTTCCTGCAATCGTTCTTCATATGTTTTAGCCTGCAGTCCCTTAATCATCTCTGTTGCTCTTCTCTGCACTCTTTCTAGAGTCTCAACATCTTTTTTATATCGTGGCGACCAAAACTAAATGCAGTATTCCAAGGGTGGCCTTACCAAGGCATTATAAAGTGGTATTAACACTTCACGTGATCTTGATTCTATCCCTCTGTTTATGCAGCCCAGAACTATGTTGGCTTTTTTGGCACCAGACATGAGACCCTTCTCATTAAGTTGGACTCTAGAGATCAGTTGGGATTGTTGTTCTTCTGCCAACACCTATGCCTAAAAGCTATCACTCAGCCTGAGCTCCTTGATTCTATTTCTAGTTAGCAGGTTTATGGTTCTGGGGGATTTCAATCTGCCTTTGTTAGGAGTGGGTCTGAGATAACTCAAGAGTTCATGGGCCTCATGACATTCATGGATCTATCATACACCATTCATCACCCAACAGTAGTCACATTCTAGATCTGGTCTTCCTGTTGGATCAGTGGCTCCAGTTATGTTCCCTACAGTGTAATCTGAAATTGAGAAAGCTTTTGGTATATCCCTTGTTATGGTCAAATCATGCTAGTGGCTTTTAGTTATGGTTAATTCATTGAGAGAAGGAATTGTGCCTCTGCCTCTTAAATAAATCATTGCCAGACCCCACCATTGGTCCATGATCTAACTTTCTATTTTTGAGGAATGTGGTTGAGAAGATGATTGCACAACAACTTCAGATGGCTTTATATAAAGCAGATTATTTGAACAAATAATCTGCTTTATATAAAAAATAATAATAAGGAATAAAAAATAAATAAAAGTTTCATTCTCCCAAGTTCCATTGAAGAAAATAGAGATACAAATTTAAATAACATAATGACCAGAATAAACCATAATTCATACAATGTTTAGTATTCCTTCTTTATTATTGACTACACTTTGTGAATATGAAGTATTCTGGTGATATAACAGCCTTTCCCCAATCTGTTGATCTTTATATGGGATGGGTTACAATTTTATCATCAAAAAATGGAGGTCATAGGGCTGAATTGTGATGCCCTAATATGTGCCCAACTCTAAAAGTTCATCACTTTTAGTTTGTTCATTTTTAGATTAGAATGCAAGTTTTGACCCATCTGATCTGTAATTGTTAATACTTTGCTCTCCTACCTTTCAATTATAATGCTGACTCCCTCTTGCCAATCATTACATTTGTGAATAAATGATTTACACATGAGTACTATTGTTGGATTCAAAGCAAGATTAGAATGCAAGTTTTGACCCATCTGATCTGTAATTGTTAATACTTTGCTCTCCTACCTTTCAATTATAATGCTGACTCCCTCTTGCCAATCATTACATTTGTGAATAAATGATTTACACATGAGTACTATTGTTGGATTCAAAGCAAGAATGTGCTTCAGTAAGAAGTAAGACCTATATTCATCAAGCTGTGTCTACCCTAGTCAAACTTTTAAACCATTATTGGAAAAATAATGGGCTGTTCCATTCTGAGGGATCATTTGACTCTGTTCTCTCTTAGATATTAAATGAGGAAGACAAGTACCTTCTTGATAGAATTTAGGAATAATACAAACCTTATTGCAAAGTTAAACTTGGAAGGTACAGATCAGCTGAAATCACTTAAAACTAATCCTGCCCCATCTAAGTGAATGTCTTCCAGCTCTCCAGTGATTTTCAATTTTAGTCAATGAGCAGCTATACCAATAGGAGTACAATTACAATGCTTTGCTGATGATGTCGATGTAAAAGTAAAGTCTACATGACGATTCTTCACATAGTCTAAACTGATTCTTCTTAATGTCACATTGCTCTAGTTATTTGCAAGCTTTGCAGGTTGTGCTCATGTTAAATTTCCTATATGTAGTTTAATTAAATTTCCTATATGTAGTTCAGTTAAATTCCCTATATGTAGTGTAGCAGGGGTGGGTTCTACTTACCTTTACTACCGTTTCGCAATGGGCCGCATTTCCTCCCGATCAGTTGGGACTCGGGAGGCAGAGAATATGGGGGCGGGGTCAGTCAGAGGTGGTATTTACTGATTCTCTGAACTACTCAAAATTTCTGCTACCGGTTCTCCAGAACTGGTCAGAACCTGCTGAATACCACCTCTGCCGTGGTGGAGTTTACTAGCATCTGTCCCACTCAAGAAGATGTGGATGATCCTTTTCCAGAGGCATGCAATAGTATTGATTGATTGATTAATTGATTGATTGATTTTATTGATTAGCCCTTGGGCCATATCAAAGTGTGAGTTCCAGAAACAAATTATTACTAAAATTTGATAAAAGCAATTTAAAATGGAATTGGATAAAATACGATTTAAAATGAAATTGGAATAAAATACAGTCTAAAATGAAATTGGAATAAAATACAATAATTCAAGATATAGATAAAATATGATAAAATTATATTTTGGTGTCACCCCAACAATCTACCCCAATATGTGCTCACTTCGGCAGCACATATACTAAAATTGGAACAATACAGAGAAGATTAGCATGGTCCATGTGCAAGGATGACATACAATAGTACCAGATGAGATAGATGGGACACATGTTTAAAATGAATGATTATTAGCAGACACAATATTAGAAATTATTAGAATGTTATAGGGCCTTCTACTTGAGCAGGGGGCTGGACTAGAAGACCTCCAAGGTCCCTTCCAGCTCTAATCTGATGGAAGGAAGGAAGGAAGGAAGGAAGGAAGGAAGGAAGGAAGGAAGGAAGGAAGGAAGGAAGGAAGGAAGGAAGGAAGGAGTGCCTTCCGCAGTTGTTCTATAATGTACTGGAGTCTGAGAAGAAACCCCAAAGTCAATCATACAAGTGCTACAAAGATGCTATGAAAGTCACACCACTGTGACTTCCACTACGAAGCTAGAAGCTACACTTGCTGACAGAACCTGCTGGTAAGTGCTGTGCTATGAAATCTCCGTCAGCTTTGAGGACAGGTGCCTCCAAAAACTAATAAAAAGCCATGAGCAACATCACAAAATAACATCCACAGTTGCTACAATGTTAGACTTCCACCTCCCCATTCTAGACTCTGCTTTTAGACTGGGACTGAGGAGCTCCCTCCATGCCAAAGCGGAACTGCATAACAGAGTGTCTTCTTTGAACCCAAAGGACTACTATAGAGAGAGAGAAAACTCTGCCAAGCATGGTCCTTTCAGGAAATTCCTGATTTGTCTCGCTGATAAGTTTCTCATTCAGAGGATGGACAGAGGCACAGAAGAATCTATTATCCTTGACTTCAGGTTTATACAGTAATTGAGGGAGTTAAAGAGGCAGAAACTCTGGAGGAAAGTCATAATCTAACGCTGGAATCTCTGAAACTAAAAATGAGTGTAATCAGACATGTATCTTGGACTTCAGAAAAACACATTTTCATAAATATAATAATAGGATCCTTTAGCAGGAGAAAACAATGTGAATGGGAGCTTAAGATGAGTGGAAATGCCTAAAAAAAAAAAGTATTAAAATCGTAACTGGAAACCATTTTAGTGAGGGCAAATATTGTGGAAATCAAACCAAACCAATTTGTTTATGGAAAAACAAGTAACTACAGGAATAGAAAAGAGAATAGAAAACAGATACAGAGATGCAGATCAGAATTGTAGAGCTGGTGTCAGGAAAATAAATGATGGAGGAGGAGGAGGAGTGGGGAGGAGGAGCGGGAGGGATGGTTAATTATATTCAAAATAAATAAAAAGAAAAAAAACATACTACTGTATTTTTCAGAGTATAAGACGCACCTTCCTTTTTTGGTGAGGAAAACAAGAAAAAGAAATCTGCCTCTGCCTCCCAGCAATTTTGCTTTGTTGCAGCAAACATCAAACAGCCTGCTTTATTTTCATTTTCGTTTTCAGCATAGCTTGATTAGCACAAGGAAAAAAAAATCTGCTCCAGCAATTTACCTCCTTGCAGCAAGCAGCAGAGGCCCCGGCAAAACAGCTGAGAGCAAAACATCTGATAGTCAGGAGGCCAATCCAATCAACTTGTGCTAATTAGACTGTGCTGAAGCTGAAAGGAGCTGTTTCTTCTTGCTGTTTGCTGCAAGGAGGTAACTGCTGGGAGGCAGAGGCCAAAGGGTGGGGGCCAGTGGGTGGGCAGAACTACATTCGGTGTATAAGACGCACCTAAATTTTCACCCACTTTTAACGAGGAAAAAGGTGCATCTTATACTTCGAAAAATACGGTAACGGTTTGATGGAAAAGTGTATGGGCTCTTCTTCACTGGATGTTAACATGTGGAAGCTAACTGTCTGGGATGGTTTGATATGGATTCCCATATGAACAGGGAATTGAACTTAATTGCCTAAATGCTGTCCTGCAAATCTGTATTGGTATGATCTGCAAATCTCCAAGATCTGTAGGCATCGTGTGTCTGTGGATAATTCCCTTGGCATCCATCAGGCTCACCTCTCCATCCCTTTGTTTTAAAGATCCTTTATAAACATTTTCAACAAGAAGTCGACCTCCCTAAAATACTGCAGCCCTGTGCTTTGTCTGGAAATGTGCTCACGGTAAACAAAAACAAACCAGGCCTAAAATTCACAGGCTCTATGGCTTTCTAAGAAAATATTAGAAACTAGGAATTGTCACTGACAATATGTCCCGCTTTTCACAGAAAAATAGAAATCAAATATTTATTTGGATGGAAATTTTTGACCACACAACGATCTGCAAAAAATTGTCTCCTCTGCATATTTTATCTAAATATGTTATGGGGAAGTGAGCAAACTAATGGAATGTAACAGAAAGGTGATCCCAGCTTGCGATAGTTAGAGAAGAAAAAAAACTGCATAGTTTCTGTGAAAATTACCATGGTGAAATTAAGAAATGTACATTAATGGAATATTATGAGAGAAACAGAAGTCTGGCTATTGAACAGCCAATCATATGGCAGCATTTGAAACTGTATCATTTGCGGATTCTCAAAAAGTTGCTCTTGAACTCATTCTGTGCCACCACACAAGTTTATTTAAGCAACATGGAAATACCTCAAGGGGGGCATGCATCCTTTAACCTCTTCTTTAAAAAGACTCTAGGGCTTATGAAAAAAGAAGGGAAACAGACAAAAAACTATTCTTGATGTACAGAACACACTAAATTATAAAGGCATTACAATTTTACGATGCTCTCAGGATTAACAAGAAGTCAGATTTAATTCTCTGCAGTTATAATCAACAAGATTTACAAAAAAAAATTAGGGAGTGTAGCAAATGGATAATGTATGCCAGAAAGGCCAATCTTTTGTTAGTTAATGAATAGTTTATGTAAATGTCCTAATACCCAAACTATGTGGACAGAAATATTAATGGCCATGAATTATCTTCTTGGACAAGATATATATGAGACTTTGAAAATGATGCCTTTGAGCTTGAATAGAATAGAATAGAATAGAATAGAATAGAATAGAATAGAATAGAATAGAATAGAATAGAATAGAATAGAATAGAATAGAATAGAATAGAATAACAGAGTGGGAAGGAACCTTGGAGGTCTTCTAGTCCAACCCCCTGCTTAGGCAGAAAACCCTATACCATTTCAGACAAACGGTTATCCAATCTCTTCTTTAAAACTTCCAATGTTGGAGCATTTATAACTTCTGGAGGCAAGTTGTTCCACAGATTAATTGTTCTCACTGTCAGGAAATTTCTCCTTATTTCTAAGTTGCTTCTCTCATTGATTAGTTTCCATACATTGCATCTTGTCCTGCCCTTAGGTGCTTTGGAGAATAGCTTGACTTCCTCTTCTTTGTGGCAGCCTCTGAGATATTGGAACACTGCTATCATGTCTCCACTAGTCCTTCTTTTTATCAAACTAGACATACCCCATTCCAGTAACCATTCTTTATATGTTTTAGCTTCCAGTTCAGGGGTGAAATGCTCGTGGTTCGGACCGGATCGCCCGATCTGGTAGCGATGACGGCAGTGGTTCGGAGAACTGGTAGCAAAAATCCCTGCGCCCTCCCTCCCATGCCCAGTTTTTAAAAGTTTTTTAAAAAGCCTCTGATGATCACATGGCTCAGCTGGGATCGTCAGAGGCTTTTAAAAGCATTTTTTTTCTGCAACCTCTTCGGCTAAAGAGGTTGTAGGAAAAAAAATGCCTTTAAAAGCCTCTGATGATCCCAGCTGAGTTGCCTGATTGTCAGAGGCTTTTAAAAGCATTTTTTTTTCTGCAACCTCTTAAGATTGTAGAAAAAATGCTTTTAAAAGTAAAAAAAAAAAAAAAAAAGTTGGCCACGCCCACCCAGTCACATTACCCCCCCACCAAGCCATGCCCACAGAACCGGTAGTAACAAATTTTACATTTCACCGCTGTTCCAGTCCCCTAATCATCTTTGTTGCTCTTTTGTGCACTCTTTCTAGAGTCTCAACATCACACTACCTCATGATAACAATAAAAATGAAACATGAGATTTCACTTTGAATTTGCCTGGTTAAGCAACTTTATGGTCATAAAGATATATACAAATGCCACAAATTGTGTTATTAGTAGAAGTAAGCACATGGTAAAGAATATTGACTGTTATGTGTGTTCTCTCAGGCAATAGATCATGGTGTTTGATTTTGCTTGCAGCTACATAGTTCTTTTTTGTTCAAAGAAAAAGATAAAAACCCAATTACGAATTAAAGACCAGTGGACAAGGTCTTCAGAATTATTTGAAATCTATTGAACATGTGAGTTGTGTAGGACGATCTGAAGGGATTTTCTAACAAAAATGCTGGAAAATTCAGAATAATATAGCTTGAGCAGCTCTACAAAGGGAAGAACAAAAATGAGGAGAAACTCACGGCACTTAGAACAAACAGAACTCTGAATAACTTTGTTTGACTGAAAGGTTAACATCTGTAGCATGGAGAGATTTAAATATCTTAGAAATATATAAACATATTTCTGAAAAGGCCTGAAATAGTCCCCTTTCTAGCATAGTTTGAGCCCTTTGACCTCACTTGTGACCCTTTTAGCATCATTTAAAGAAGTGGCAATGTTATTCAGAAGATATCAAATTAGCAAATACACTACTTAAGTCACGGCAAGAATAAATTAAGTGTGTTAGAATAAAATAAGCTGGTGCTGTTCACATTACATGAGAAATAACCCAATAATTAACCGTTTACTGAAAGATTAACCTCATCTGATATTTCTTCACATGTGAGGAATTCATCCCAGTTGCAGCATTGTAAAGGTATCACATGAAACAATACATATTTATAATAGCTAATTTTGATAGGTTTCATCTCTTTTTTCTCAGTTATTGTCAGAAGAAAAAGAAATGACACACACACACACACACACACACAAAATACCAGATACGGTATTTGCTTTCCAACTATTTTAACTGTCTATTTAAACAGATAAAATCCAGAAACAGTTTTTCTTAATTCTGTTAAGTTACATAAATGAAAACTTCATTGTAATTCCCCTTCAACTATTCCTTTAGCAAAAATGCACTTCTTTTTATAAAACCTTAGAAATGTTGACAATTTTTCAGTTTCAGAGTGAACTCTTGAAATAAGTAACATTCAAATTCACAATTACTCCAAACAACTCCAAATGATTGCAAATGTGAAATGATTACCTCTAAATGCTTAGTTATTTATCTCAAAATTTCTAATTTAATGCTTTCCGAGCATTCTTATTTTGAAATTTTGTTTATGGTGTGTGTATATCTGTATGTATATGTATATATTATATTTTAAATATCATTAGCTGTCAACTTTCAAATATTGTCAAACATTGCTTATGGACAATAGTATGAGAAGATTTTAATCACAATCTTCAGAACAAAAGTCACTAGGCAAAACTTTATTACTTTAGAAAAAAAGAAAGAGACATAAGAAGATGAGAGAATTGCTGGAGTGATTTTTTTTTTAAAAAAAGAAGTTTATAAACTTATACATTTATTTGCCCATAATTTGGTTTTAATTTTGGAGAACCCCTTAGGAAAATTAGATGTCTTAATTGAAAAACTAAGAAAATATGGTACATTTGCTGGACTTATAATTAATAAGGAAAAGACAAGAATACTGATGAAGAATATGATGGTTAAGACAAACAAGAGTTATCTATAAAAACTGGTTTTGAGATTGAGAAAAAAATGAAATATTTGGTATTATCATAACATGAATTGTTTGCTACTTCAAAATAACTATGTAAAAATATGGACTGAACATATGGATTTAAATTGGGAAAAATTAAAATTGTCATTATTGGGAAGAATTTCTCTGGTGTTACTTAAAACATTGTTCTTATTCCAGACTATTTATTTATTTATGACATTTATATAGCTGCCCATTTTATGAGAAATTACTCTGTACAATATACAATAATCAAAATATGAACAATACCTATTTTGAGAACTTATGGATCATTTAAATAGTCGCAAAAAGATACATCCAGATTTGTATAACAGGGGGGAAAAAAACAAGGGTTAAATATTTGTATGTTGGGAAATCTTTAATATAAGATTATCCAAGATGCAAAGGAAAGAGGCAGATTGGGATTACTTGATTTTAAATTTTACTTCACTGCCTGCTATGTAAAAAAAATGAAGGGACATTTTATCGTGCCTGGTGGATTTGTGAAAAAGCAAAAAGAAATTGTGTGAACCAAACAAAATTATTATTTTGTAGAAAATCCTTTTAAAATACAGAGACACATATTGTTATTAAAGATCTCTTCCATGTCATTCCTTGTCAGTCGTCATAGAATGAAATATTTCCTCTACAATGATGAGTTTATACTCACATTGGGATCTTTCTCTTTATATTTTTCCCTTGTTCCTCTTTCAGTCCATGGCAATGTACATTAAAATTAGAAATGCAATTTTGAAATCTTTATATTTACTTAGGAAACAAATCTTTAGTCACTGAACACTATAATTAGGGTGGTTCTTTGGGCGCTGGGAGGATATCAATTTCTAAAACACAAAATGATCTTAGGTAGTTTGGATGAATTCTACAACAATGTTAATTACAATGAAATAAAACATAATAAAAGAGATTAAGTATGATTATGGAAATTGCTATGGTATCAAGGAATGAAAAGATATACACTCCCTCCCAAAACAGAGAAGGCAAAGAAACAAGATCATGTTGTAATATATAGAAAACAGCAGTGTTTTGGAACTCATCATTAAAGTTTTGACACATTGAATAATCTTTGTCTTTCGTCTGATCTTTCTTTTCCTTACCACAGTAAAAAAATCTGTTCATAAGCAGAGACCAAACACAGATTATCACCACAAGAATGTGAGTCTGGGGTGGCACTAATTTTCCATCCAAAAAGAAGAATTTTATTTGCCACACACAATTCAAACTCATGTTTATGTCATTAAATCATATTATACATTGCCAAATCATATTATCAAGCTTATGAACATTAAAGCAATAGTAGGGCAAATATGTCCTATTTCCAACATAATATTGTCCTTCTCCTCCTTATTACAGCCAAAGTCCAGGAATATTAAATAGTACTAAAGATAGCAACATGAAATAAAACATCGGATGATATCAAGGCAGTCAACAAATAAATTGAATTTTAACTATTGGAGGCATTGATGGGTGCTTTATTTTCACTGTAATACAAAGTATTTTGCTACAATCAGGATTATAGAAGATTTCAAGTCTGAGAAAAGTAAAGTGATATAGAAGCTATATGTTCTTCTAGGGTGAAGCTGGGGTAAACTTAAGCATTGTGGATGTTCCTATAGATTCTACAATTTCACAACACATGTTGAACTGTTTGAATATTCCCAGTTTCAAATGGGCAAACTTATTTCTGCATTGGATCTTAGAATATACCTTTTACCCCATACCTTTTACCTTAAGCTGTGGACCTTTCATGTTTCTTAAGAGGTCCCTAAGGGGGCGTGCATAAGTGCACCAGCGTGCCTACCATCCCTGTCCTACTGTCCCCATTTATATGTAATCATTCTATGTGTTTATGGCTATGTTTTGCCTATTTATATCCTTTTATTTGTGCCAATTTTTTTTCATGTGTCTATGTCTATGTCTATATTGTTACTTGTTTCCTTGTACTTGTAAATAAATAAATAAATAAATAAATAAATAAATAAATAAATAAATAAATAAATAAATAAATAAATAAATATTTTCCCTGTAATACCGCCAAAGGCTAATCCAGGAAAAAAAACTTGTATTCACCTGGAAAACAGAAGTGAGGAGAGATGACTGATCAATTCACAGAAGCCCTTTGTCACCTAGGCCCACTAAAGCCAAACCAGAGTTTCCCATTCAAACATGATATCATTTAATTGTTGCATATTTGGCATGACAGGGAACGAACAATCCTTGCTAATAAGCTAACTGTCATTAATATTTGTTTTATGAATTTTTTTCTACTTTGATGGAAGCTCATCAGCCAATGTTAAAGGAGTAAACATGAAGAGAAGACCTGGAGCTTTAAAAAAATCATGTAATATCAGCTGTTTTAGACATAGCGGGGACAATAGCTGTATCTCTGAGCGTATCAAGTGTAAATCTCAGAAATCTGGTTTGAGCCACCTCAAGAACATTATTCCTAATAAAGATAACCGTCAACTCTTTTTAACATTCTCTGAGGTGGCCAGTTAGCATGAAAGAAAAAAAAATATTGAACTAATCCCACTTTAATATGAAAGATATTTAGTATTTTCAAAAGGGATTTAAAGAGTAATCTAAAGAGATGAGATAATAGGAATTCTAGTCCTGCAAACTTCGAGAGGACCATGTGGAAAAATTTTGCACTAGGTTATTTTCAGACAAATTAGAGGAAACTTGGATATAATCTGCAGGCTGAGAAATTTGCCAAGTGGTTCAAGAAGTCTTGTTGAGACCCACCCCTCAAACATTATTGTGCCAAAGATAGCTTATTTATTCAAGTATCTACTTAAACATTGCTAGAATATGATTCCAGCATCTCTTACAGTTGGCTATTCCTTTTGGAATTTATGGGATTGAAATGCCTCAATAGATTCCCTAGTTTGATTTATACAGCCAGCTATATTTCCCATTTATTCACTTTTTTTCTGAATTATTTGACTATGACCTGTAAAAGCATAATTATAAGAAAGAAAGCCTGGGAGTGGTGACTATATCAGAATGACGATTGAGACAGAAGAAATTATTTCATATAAAGGGATGTATTTCACTTGTTCTTTACTCCTTGCTTTACTTTAGCACAGGGCTGTCAAACTCGCAGCCTGCGGGCTGGATGCGTCATGCACTGGCCACACCCATGCCCGGTTTAGCAAAGGGGAAAAAAAGTCCCGATACGTCATGTGATGCCGCCATGATGCCATGAGTTCGACACCCCTACTTTAGCACAATGGTGCAAACCTCGGTCTTAAACAATATTTTCACGTGTGTCTCAGTTCTACCC
The DNA here is from genome assembly GCF_029215685.1 of Pituophis catenifer annectens. Classification (NCBI taxonomy): domain Eukaryota; kingdom Metazoa; phylum Chordata; class Lepidosauria; order Squamata; family Colubridae; genus Pituophis; species Pituophis catenifer. The sequence goes on from NW_027256888.1 coordinate 60,789,617, forward strand.
TGGATAGCTTTGTACAACTACAGATTTTTTATTCTAAAAGTGGAAGGTAATCTTGAAGATTTTCTCTATTCCATATTTTCAAGTTTTCAGAGATTCTGATTAGGACACCTCTGAAGTTATCTTAAATGTATAGGATTCTGTACATAGCTCTTTGGATCCCAGCCCATAATTCTTTCCACCATCTGGCCAGGATTTCAAAAATATTTGCTTAATTTTGTTGAAGTTGATGGTAAAACCCCTGCCAACTTTAATGGAAACAGCACCAAGCCTGAAATTTAAGTTTCAAGGAATGCTAAACTATGAAACAATCTTTTTTATTTTCTTTTTTTACCCTTACAAAACAATTTTATTCCTCATAAATCATCTATATGTATGTCACTTTCCAGAAATAGGGGTTTTCAAGCAGCTAGGATGTTTATAGATGGCGACAAAGACAGACAAATGTTATTAATTTTATCTAACTCTAGAGAAATTAATTTTAAAAGCTTGCCAGAAGATGGCTTGCTGTGCAGCAGGATCTCACCCAAAAATATTTCCTTGTTCCTGTTCTCAGAAATGGCTTGAGAAGGCAATGGCACCACGTTAAAAACAATAGTGGAAACTCTTTGTCAAAGTGTATTAGAGACTTTGCTAACTGTGCAGCTTGAGAAAGAAATTGAGGCGGAATACATCCTAAGAGCACTGCACACCAGAACAACTAGACACAAGAACAGTTTTTTCCCGAATGCCATCACTCTGCTAAACAAATAATCCCTAAACTCTGTCAAATTATTTACTAAGTCTGCACTACTACTAATCTTCTCATCGCTCCCATCACTGATTTCTTTCCACTTGACTGTATGATTGTAAATTTGTTGCTTGTATCCTTACGATTTATATTGATACTGTTTCCTGATTGCTTTTTGTACCCTATGACTATCATTAAGTGTTGTACCTTATGATTCTTGATGAACGTATCTTTTCTTTTATGTACACCAAGAGCGTATGCACCAAGACAAATTCCTTGTGTGTCCAATCACACTTGGCCAATAAAAAATTCTATTCTATCTATTCTATTCTAAGGAGGAGGCCCATGGATGTATTTGTAGCAAGAAATACTATGAACATACTAAGAAAAGATTGCAAGTGATGAAACTCACAAAACTATGCCACTGTGAAAATAATATGGAGCAGGAATGTATGATTGCCTTCACATCAGTCAGTTCCATCAATGGTTCATAAGACCTAATGATCAAAAATCTTAGAAATAAGGTAGTTCTGATTTTTTTTAAAAAAAACAAAACTGCTTTTTCAGGAAAGAGAAGTATCTTCTTCTCTGCAACAGACACAAATGTCCCAAAGGTGCTTTTTAAAGAGACAAGTGGATTTTCTTGTTTTTTTTTTTTTTTTTTTTTTAAGATGTTTCATTTCTCATCCAAGAAGCTTCTTTAGCTCTTTGTCTTCCCCGGAACTCAGAGCTGAAGAAACTTCTTGGATGAGAAGTGAAATGTCTTCAAAGAAAAACAAGAAAGTCCACTTGCCTCTTGAAAAAGCACCATGGAAAACCAGTCATGGACAATCAGTCATGACCTGGATGACTGAGAATCTCCATAGACAACAGACACAAATCCATTCCTACAGAGAGTTAAGAAATTGTTCTTCCAGACTAGACTTGCATGAGTTCTAGAAAAAGAAGGAAGACCCATCAGTGCAAAACAAAAGCTGCAAAATGAAATTTAAAAAGACATCCTTAGACAAGGACCCTTCATTATCTTAAATCTCTTAGTGTTTCTTCAATTGTAGTTGCTTTTCATATTCTATTTTTCTCTAAAGGCCAAGGCAGACATGGCATCATGATACAACAGGCAACATCACTTCTCCAAACAGCATTCATCAACTATCCCTGACTGTTTGCTGACAGATGGGTTTGTGTCTGGAATTGCTAAATCAGTGAAAAGCAAGCCCAAAGGAATCCATTCTTGTGCATGAACCCAATTCCCACTTGATATCAAATGCTGTCTTGGTGGCTAGTGATGCTGCAGCTGTGCAGAGAAAGGGCTGTCTTTGGACAGGTGTATCATATAACAGCATCTTTTTGGCATTACTTGAACATGGAACTCCGAGAGGAAACCCTTCTTGTCTAGATCTGACACTTCCTGCATAATAGCTTCCAAATGAATGTAACAAACATAACTCTTCTCCTTCACCTTCCCTTTCCATCTCTACTGATGATTGAAGCAAGCTCATAGATGGTAAAGTAAACTGAACTTTACACAGAGGAATAGATATCCTGTTTTGAGGAAAAGATAATTCAGGATGATGTGCAGTTTCAGTATCAACAGAGACACACTGTGGTGCAACAACATATTATAGTCACTGGTTGTTTTTTTTTCCCTGTCCACCTTCACTATCTTTGAACAATGGGTGGGAGAGAGGGAAAGGCAGCTTTCAATCAAATGGCTGCAGTGATCTGCTTCTTGTAATGAAGCTACTCTGAAAATCAGCCAGACGAGGATGATGACATTTGTAATGTAGCACATCTAGAGAATATCAAGTTTGGGAAGATCACTAGTACTGTGTTTCCACGAAAATAAGACCCTGTCTTATATTTTTTGAACACTCAAATAAGCGCTTGGCCTTATTTTTGAGAAGATCTTATTATTTTGGGGCACATGGAGCAAGATGGGGCTCCTTTTGCCGTCTTACCTGACTTCCAGCTCTGCTTTTAAATATTTTCGGGGGGAGGATTATTTTACTAATAAATAGTTTTTATTGAATATAAATATTAAAAAAGACATACGTAACATATACACAACTAACATTTATACAACATATACACAAAAAGAATATAATTTCTTCTTAAGCATTTTTTCAGAGTGACGTTCTACACTTCTACTTATAATATATTCCTTCACCTTTCTGTAATCTAATAATATTTTTATTACATATATATGTATCAATCAGTAATATATCCCCTATATTTTTTGTATATTTCTAATTTTTAACCAATTATACCAATTATTCCATATTTTATAATAGTCTGATTCTTCTTTTTCTTGTAATTCTTTGGTTAACCTATCCATTTCAGCGCATTCTAAAATTTTCCCTATTACTTCTGTTTCACTTGGTATTTTTTCTTGTTTCCAATTTCTTGCGTAGGTTATTCTTGCAGCAGTTAATATATGAATTGTAAGATATTTGATATCCTTAGGGTATGATTTGTTAAATATTCCTAATAAAAATGTTTCTGGTTCTTTTTCAATCTGTGTTTTTGTTATTTGTTCCAACCATTTTTTGATGTTAGACCAAAATTTCTTTGCTGCCGGGCACGTCCACCATAAATGATAGAAAGCCCCTTGTGCCTTTTTGCACTTCCAACAAATTGGGCTATTTTTAGGTTGTATTTTTGCCAATCTGGTTGGAGACATATGCCACCGATAAAACATTTTCAGTTGATTTTCCTTGTACGCCGTTGCTTTCGTTAACTTTAGGTTTACCTGCCAGAACTTTTCCCATTTTTCCAAAGGTATTGTGTGTTTGATATTTTGAGCCCACTTAATCATTGTTTCTTTGACTGTCCCTTCTTTCAATTTATAGCGTAGGAGAAATTTATAAATTCTACTAATTAATTTATTTTCTGAATCTAATATAATTTTATCTATTTCTTGTTTTTGATTATAAATTTCATATGTTTTTATATGCTCTCTATATTTGGATTGTATTTGAGTGTAAGTCCACCAGTCTATTCCTCTGTGTAAATCTATCTCCAATTGTTGTTTTGTCATTAGTTTGCCTTGATAGTCAATTATATCTTTATATCTAATTATTTTTGTCTTATCTGTTAAATTTGGGTGTCTAATTGATTCAGCCGGTGCTAGCCAATTTGGTATCTTCATATAATGTTGTTTTTTAATTTTAAGCCAAATTTGTAATAATGAGTTCCTTATTGTATGTGTTTTAAAATATGAATGTGTTTTGTATTTCTCATCCCACATAAAGGAGTGCCAGCCAGTTTGAAGTTCGTGTCCCTCAATTGTTAAAGTTCTAGAGTCCTTTAATTCTATCCAATCTTTGACCCACGATAGTACTGCTGCTTGGTAGTATATCTCCCAGTCAGGGAGTGCAGCTCCTCCTCTATCTTTTGTATCCTGAAGCAGTTTAAATTTTATTCGTGGCCTTTTCCCTTGCCAAATAAATTTAGATGTTATTTTATTCAGCTTTTCAAAAAACGGTTTATCTATTTTAATTGGGGTGACCTGAAACAAATATAAAAATTTAGGTAATATAATCATTTTGATGGCCGAAATTCTTCCTAGGAATGAAATGTGTAAATTTTCCCATTTTTCTAAGTCTTTCTTTGTTTGTTCTAGTAATTTATCATAATTGTTTTCTTTAATTGCTGATGTTCTTGTAGATAAGCAGATTCCTAGATATTTTAATTTTTTTGTTGTTTGGATTTGTATATTATCTATCAAATCTTTTGTTTGGATTTCCGTAAGGTTTTTAACAATTAGCTTCGATTTACTTTTATTAATTTTTAGTCCAGCCACTTCTCCAAATTCTTCTATTTTTTGGAACAAATTAGGTATAGATTCCATAGGATTTTCTGTCAAAAACACTAAGTCATCAGCAAAGGCTTGAACTTTGTATTCTTCTCTATTAATCCTTAAACCTTCAATTCCTTGATCTTCTCTAATTTTTTTCAACAGGGTTTCCAATGATAGAATATATAGTAAGGGGGAAAGTGGACAGCCTTGTCTGACTCCTTTTGTTATATTAAATTTGTCTGTTATGTCATCATTCATAATTATCCTTGCTGATTGCTTGGTATAGATTTCTGCTATAATTTTCCCAAATTTTTCCCCAATTTGCATATTTTGTAGTTGTTCAATCATAAATTTCCAATTTTGGTTATCGAAGGCCTTTTGGGCGTCAAGAAAAACCAACACTGCCTGCTTCTCCGGGTGTGATTCATAGTATTCTAAAGCATTAAGTATTATTCTCATGTTGTTCTTTATTTGGCATCCCGGCAGAAATCCATTTTGGTCTGGGTGTATATATGTATTTAATACTAATTTAATTCTTTCTGCCAAGATTGCTGCAAATATTTTGTAATTGGCATTCAATAATGAAATAGGTCTATAGTTTTGTATTAACTGGAGATCTGTGTCTTCTTTTGGAATGAGTGTTATTATGGCTTCTGTCCATGAATTTGGTATCTTGGCTTTCTCCATAGCTTCATTATATAATCGCAACATATTCTCTCCCAATACTTCTTGCATTGTTTTATATATTTCTACCGGTAGCCCGTCGGGACCCGGTGTTTTATTGTTTTTTTGCTTTTTCAGTACTTCAACTAGTTCTAATTTGGTTATTGGCCTATTGAGAGTAATTCTTTGTTCTTCTGTGATTTTTGGCATTCCTGATTTCTCTATGTACTGTTTTATTTTATCTTCCTTTATTTTCCCCTGATTATATAGATTCGCATAAAATTTCTTAATAATATCTTTTTTGGCCTCTTTACTATGTTGAATTTCTCCTTTATCATCCTTCAATTGGTATATCATTCTTTTTTTCTGTTCTTTTTTCAGTTTATAGGCTAGCCATCTGCCCGTTTTATTTGCGTGCTCGAAATAGTTTTGTTTCACCATTTTTATTTTTTGGGCTAGTTCTATTTGGTTTATCAAATTCAATTTATGCTTAATCATTTCCCATTCTTCTCTTATTGTTTTGTTCTGGGGCTTTTCCTGGAGTTTTTGTTCTATTTGTTTTAGGTCTTTCTCTAATTTATCTAATTGTTTTTTCTTCTCTTTATTCTTTTTCCTCGTATATGCTATTACTAGACCCCTTATATATGCTTTTAAAGTATCCCATGTGTTTTGTAAAGAGGTTTCCTCTATTTTATTTATCTGAAAGAATATTTTTACTTCCTTTTCTAACATCAAATTAAATTCTTTTTCTTTACATAATCTTTGGTTCATTGTCCATCTCTTACGTCTTCTTTCCCCTTTCCAGTTTATGAATAGTGGATTGTGGTCTGCCCATTGGTTTGTGCCTATCTCAATTTTTTCTACTTCTGTTTTGATACTTGGGGTCATCCATGCCATGTCCAGTCTTGACCAGGAGGTATGCGGATGGGAGTAAAAGGTGTATTGGGCCTCTTCTTCATGTGTTTCCCTCCATACGTCTGCTAAGTTTAGTTCTTCAGCCATAGTAAAGAATTCTTTTGGAAGTATTTCTTTTTTCTTTTGTTTTTTTTTCCCAGTTTTGTAGTCTTTCTTTGCATCTACTATTGCATTATAATCCCCTATTACACAAATATCATCATATTCTAATTCTGCTAATTTTATATGTAGGTCTTTAAAAAAAACCTGTAGTTTTTGGTTAGGTGCATAAATCCCTACAATTAACATTTTCCTTTTTCCTATTTCTAATTCAACCATCACCACCCTACCTTGCTCATCGGTATAAACTAGTTTAGATTGTATTTTTTCTTTTACGTAAATCACTACTCCTTTTTTCTTTTTTGGGGCCAGAGATAAATATAATTTTCCTAATTTGGGGTTTTCTAGGATTTTTTGATAATCTTTTTGAATGTGTACTTCTTGCAGACATATCACATCTGCTTCTAATTTTCGTAATTTTGTGAAAATTTGATTCCTTTTCTTTGGGGCATTTAAGCCATTAATGTTTACCGAAAAGAGTTTGATCTGTTCATCCATTGCCTATTATATCTGTTTTTTGGTGTTTCTTGTTTCCATCCATTCTCTAGGTTTTGCACCTTCTCTCTGTTCTCTCTCTTTTTCTTGCCTCTGTCTTATTTCTTTTTCTTCCTTTGTTTCTATTGGTTCTTCTTCTTGACTTTTACTATCTGTTTCCTCCTTACTTTCCTGTTCTACTTCTAGTCTAAAATGTGTGTTATGAAATTCTCTTGCCTTTTCTAGAGTGTCTATTTTATATCTTTTGTCTTCCCACGTAATTAAGATCCCCTCTATTGGAAGCCATCTATATATTATCTTGTATTTGATCAATAGTTGTGTTAAAAACTGATATTGTTGTCGTAGATTTCTTACTCTTCGGGGTATCTGTTTTAAAATTATAATTTCTTTTCCATTATAGATCACCGTTTCTTCTCTAGATTTCTTATAGACTTCATCTCGGATTGATTTTTTTAAAAATTTAACATGGACTTCTCTCGCCAATCTGTGTCTTCTTATATAATTTGTTTGTACACGATAAGTTTCTTCCAATTGTCCTTTTATTTCTTCTGGCTCTTTTTGTATCATTCCTGCAATAATCTCCACCATCTTTCCTTCTAAATCCTCATTTTTTTCTTCTGGAACGTTTTGAAAACGCAGGAAGTATGAGGCCTTTTCCATTTCGAGCATGGCCAAGGAGTCTGACATTTCTTTGCTTAGTTGTAGGGTTTTTTGTTCCATTGCTTCTACTTTTAATTCCACGTGATCTATTTTTGTTTCCGTTTTCCTAATTCTCTGTTCATTTTCTGCTATAGAATTTTGAATGCCCCCAATTTTATCTTTCATGGTCTTAATATCTTCCTTAACTTCTCCTAATTCATTTTTGATCTCTGCATGGAACGTTCTCATTTCTTCCTGATTTTCAGCTATTTTTTCTTGTGTTTGAAGCAGTGTTTCCTGGATCTTTTGAAACATATCTTGTATTACATTAGGTGCCATTTCCAGTTTTTCTTTTTCTTTTTCTTTCCCCATCATGCTATCTATTTTTGTTGTGAGGGGGAGGGAGTCATTACTAACGTACTAGTTGTAGGTTTTTTCCCTGTCTTTGTTATGGTGGATGTTGTATACATTTTTAATATTCGTGTAAAGCTTTCCAACCTTAGCATCAATTATTAAGTTATTCCTTAATATCACTTTTCCCCTCCAAATACTACTTATACACCACACAACTTATATATAGTTATATTATATTATATTGCCAGTTATCTCGATTAAGCAATTAATTCTTGTTCACAGTATAAATCTATTTACTTATCAATCAAGATTTTAATTTAATTTTCTTATTTTCCTAATTAGCAATCTTTTCAATTACCCCCTTTTTCAATCAGTCTATCTCAGAGATACAGTCAACTCATCTGTTATTTTATATAAAAATCAGTCTTTCGCTTTAACAATAATTCCTTGTCTAACTACAATTCCACAATACAATTTATAGCTATAAAAATATTGTCAATTTATATATTTCTTTCAAATATTAAACTTATTAACTAATTAAACAGTTCAAAATTAATAATTCACTTAATTTTTATTTTCTTTAGTCCTTATTGTCTTCTTGTTTTACCTCTCTCAGTCTGTTCTTTCACAATCATGAAAAACGCAATCTGTGTTGTTTCAGTCTTTCTTTTTTTAATTTCTTCTCCCAGTAATCGGATCTCTGCATTCAATTTTCAAATCTTTTTTTTTTAAACTTAAGTTCTTATTATCCAAAGTTATTTGTAAATCCAGAGTTCGAAATCCCGACAGATCTTCTGTATCCGTGAAATTCACCACTTAGTCCGGTATTTCAGTCTCTGTATTCGGTTTCCAATGTTTGGGGTTTGAATCAGTTATAATTCCCAAGATCAAACAGCTTGTCTCTATATCTACAAAGTCCACAGGCTGCTCCCTTTGATCAGCTGTAAAGGTCCGCAGTCAGACCGCTTCGAGCGCTATTTCTCCTTTTCTGATGTTTTGCTTAGTCATTCTATGGGATTCTCTCTTCTGCGCTGTAGTTATTTCCCCTTTTTACCTTCTCCTCTTGTATCGCCGCTGTTGTAACTCACTTGTCTTTCTCTGATTCGATTGCATGTCCCGTTTGCCGTCTCTATTGTAGGTGATCTATCTGACAGTCACTCAGAATTGCTTCCACTTTTTGCTTCAATCTAGGCGGGCGCCATCACTCCTGTCCGCCGATAAGGCCGACTTCGTCTCCACCAATTTAAGAGGTTGATCGCTCGACCTCCCTGATGAGGATTATTTTAGTGCATGCGCTCAAAAGCCCAATTGGGCTTATTATCAGGGGTGTCTTATTTTCGGGGAAAAAGGGTAATAACTATGTGTGCAAAAGATCATACTAAATATTAGAATAAAATTAATCTATTTCAACAAATAAAATACATTTACAACCCATCAGAGTTATTGAAAAATAATTGTGTGTGTGTGTGTGTGTGTGTGTGTGTGTGTGTGTATCTTCCGGTGGATGTGTGTGATCAAATGCCAATATTTGCCATAGAGTTCATAAACTTTGTTAAATAGTTGAATGCTTTTAAGTTGTGAAGCAATTTTTTTTTTTAATCTATATGAAAAAGTGAGAGTGAAAATAGGTATAATTGAAGTCAAAACTACTTTGGAAGTAATGCATGTCTGAAACCTCTGACAAGTCTTAAACACCACTTTTTAATACAATCCACAGAATAAGTTTTAAATATCTGCAGTATATTTGTGTGTGTATATATATGTATGTGTGTGTATATCTATATATATACCTCTATCTATCTATCTATCTATCTATCTATCTATCTATCTATCTATCCACACACACACACACATATAGCATATGCATATATGTATATAGAGAGACAGAGAGAGACAGAGAGACAGAGATTTAATTTGTATGGTCATCTACCTTACCAAGTGACATTAGGTGGGCAAACAAACAATTAAACATAACATAAACATTAAAACACATAGCAGCCAAGAATAAAGCATCCACCATAATGATTACATTAACCACAAAACAGATCCCTGCACATACTGAGGGCTCTAGGTGAGGTCATGAAAGGCAGCAGGGTTGGCGCCATCCTAATTTGTGGAGAGAGAATATTGCATAAAGCAGTTGCTATGGCAGAAAAGGTGGGTCTTCTAGGCCAAACTCCTGGCCCACGGGCTGGGAGCATCATGCACTGGCCACACCCACACCCGGTTTAGCGAAGGGAGAAAAAGTCCTGATAGTAATGTGACGCCGCCGTGATGACGTGAGTTTGACACCCCTGTACTAGGCCCTGTCAACTAGTATTCTTTAACTGACAGAATCAATCTGGGAGAGACTGTTCCTCAAATTTTGATCAAAGCATTGCTGAAGTGAAGAGTCTTTTTTGCAATAGGGCAACCATACCATTTTATAAAAATGCAGTGTAAATCTAAATAAAGGACAGCTTCATTTTTAAGAGTTTGAAGCACTCATAACCTCACAGGTAAATTTTAACACCTTGCACATTCAGGTTCTTTCCAGACTGTAATTACTGTGTTGTTCCACTTAAAGTTTGAACTTTAGCACCCCATTTTTATGGGGGGTACCTAGCAGCCTGTATGTCATGTCATCACTCTGGGTCAGCTTCATTATGAGCTGTACAGTGACTACTTCCCAATGGTTTTCAAGCATGATTGCAAATGGCATCTATAGAAATTAGAAGTCATAAATCTGTAAATCACAGGTGTCAAACTCGCCGTGTTACATTGCCGTCACATGATGTTTCATGATGTTTTTTCCATTCACGGAGTTGCGATGGGTGTAGCCTGCATGTGATGTATCCGGCCCGCGGGCTGCCAGTTTGACACCCCTGCTGTAAATGCAGCAATATATCATTGATTTAAGAATAGTTTTTGTTGCAATATTTTCAGGATCAGACTCAATAATATTAGTGAGAGTTAAAGGTTTAAATATACTTCCTTTTATTTACAATAGGCATTCTATATTCACTGAATATTCACAGATAGAAGCGAAGAAAAGGGTGTTGGTAGCTCCTTATATATACAATGGGTGGAGCTATGAGTGGGAGTGGTGAATTATGAATACATTAAGAAGTGAAGAATAAGTTAACCCCTGATACCCCATTCATATACTATTTATACATTAGAGAATAAGGCATTTACATCTGACAAATCCCCCTCTAAATGCCGATTCGTTATACAACACCAATTACACTCAGATTCAGGACAATACAAGACATACAATTTAGAAGTCAAATATTTGTGCTGCTTAGAAGGTAAAGGCTTTGTCAATATGTCAGCTAATTGTTCTGAAGTATCACAATGCACTGCTTTAATAAATCCATCCTGAGATAATTGTCTCACATGTTTAAATTTTATATCTATATGCCTGGACCTTTGTCCAATGGCATCAGATCTAGATATTTCAATGGCTGCTTTATTGTCTTCATGCATAACAAAAGGCAAAGCAGGTTTTTTCCAAACATCTGAAATTAAATCATTAAACCATACAAGGTTATTTGCAGCTTTGGATAAACAAACATATTCCGCTTCTGTCGTTGAAGTGGCCACTAGTTCTTGTTTACCGGTGTACCAGTAAACTGGACAGTCATTTAAGAGAAAAATATAACCAGATGTACTTTTTCTGTATGAGGTGTCTCCAGCCCAGTCCGCATCTGCGTAACATGCAAGCTTTGGTTCTTTATTATCATTGGGTTCTAATATTAAACAAAAGTCTAGTGTACTTTTCAGATATCTTAAAATTCTTTTAACAGCTTCCCAGTGATACATTGTTGGTTTGCTGACATGTCTGGATAATAAATTGAGTGGTAAGGCGATATCTGGTCTAGTCCAATTAGATATATAAAGAAGTGAACCTATGATTGATCTATAAAATGTGTTATCCTTGAATTCAGGGGAAGATTCATCAGTATTTCTAAGAAAATCAGTTTGCATAGGAGTATCACAAGGTTTGGCATTGTTTAAATTGCATTTATTTAAAAGTTCTATGATCTTATCTCTCTGAGTAAGTTTGAATCCTCTTCTAGTTTTATTAATTTGGACACCAAGATATTTGTTCACTTTACCTAGAGATTTCAACGAGAAATGTTCATTTAGCTTATTTACAAAAATTTCTCTTCTCTCTTTGTGTTTTCCTATATATACCATAACTGCGTATGTCTAAGATGGCGTCCCGGCGCTGAATCCCGGATCCTTGGGGGGCAGTGCCTCGGCTTGGGGGGACTTCGGGGGGGTCATTTTGAACAGCTATGACCCCCGTTTGGGAAAGAGAGCACCTGGGGATCCCATTGAGAGCTTTGTTAGCTCTCCGGACCATCCCAGCTCCGAGGAGGACGACGTTGAAGCGCCAGCGGGTGAGGGCGTGAAGGATGCGGCCTGCGGGGGCGGCACTAGCACCGGCGGCTACGGGCAGTTGCGGCGGCGGCGGCGGTGGCGGCCCCCTGACGACGGCAACGTTTGAGGCCCCTACGGAGGTTCCCCACGCCCCTGGATGCCTCGAGGAAGATCTAGAGGCAGGGGGCGGCTGGGGGCGTCCGTGGGGAGGCCGATGGCGACGGCGACGATGGTGGCGGCGGCGGCCGCGGCGGCGGCTGCGGTGACGGCAGCGGATGTCGGGGCGGCTCCCAGCGGCTTGCAGACCTGAACTACAGCATAGGATTCTTCAGCAGCAGCCTTAGACTGAGCTCTGGGAGACTGGAGAGTGTTGGACCCTTGGGGGAAGGGTTACCTCCATGGGGACCCAGAGACACCCCCCTAGGACGAGCTGGATGGGGGGGGAACGAAATAGGGCCGCATTATCCATCAGATAATGGTTGAGGGATTGCAGGGGTCGGAAAAGAACTACAAACCTATGCGGCTTGAATTTCCCCTCCCTCTTCCATCCTTTGGACCGAGTTTAGGCCTATGGGCCTTACTACGGTTGCAGCTACCCATCTACTTTGGCCTGCTGAATTATTCCAAATTTTCCCCCTTTTACATCTAGTCTGTCTGAACTCCCTGCCATGTAAAATCTCTTCAACGTGAATTTACGAACTTAAACCCCCTTCTGAGCAGGATACTTGGACCCCCAGATGCTACTAATCCCAGGAGGGATACTGGTTCTATGGACATAAGGCCAGTGGGAGGCGGACTATGGCTATCTTCACGCCCGGATTTCCATCAGAGTTTCCATGGGTGGCCTAGGTGAGAGCATGGCTGCCCTGGAACCTCCGGGGTCGAAGGATATGTACCTCCTTGGCCATTGTCGTGAGAGGACAATGGGCTTGATGGCCTAACCATGGACTAGAATTCTCCCTATGTCTGTAACATCAGCGGTACTCCCTTCCCTTGGACTCTGTCTCCCCTGATTATATGTATTCGGTGTCGGAACTCCTCGCCCTGCGAGATTCTCCCCACTCGCAGGTTTGGCCCTCCACATTATCGAGGGCCTATCTCGATGACGGACTTTGGAGTCCAGAGAGATGGCATGGAGCAAGGAAGAATTTGTGGGGTTTTTTAGGGAAATTTTTTAAGATTTTAAGGGGTTCTGGGAGGGGGGTTTGTAATGATCTTTCTAGAGAAATTGGGAAGAAGACTCTGGGGGATGGGGGGGGAAATCCACCAGGGTCAGAGCCGAGCCCGGCACAGGGTAACGATTTGGGAGGTGTTGGTCGAGGGACTGGGAAAGGGATGGGGGACGATACCTATGAGGTCTGTACCATCAGCACGGTAGATGGGAGGGGCAGATATGGCGGGAGCAGGGGACCATATCATGTGTTGGGGGCTCGCACTCGCTGTTTGAGAGCAATTGCTTGCCCCGGTCCCCATGGCTCCTCTTGGAGACTAGGTGGCTTAGATACTCAGGATCTGGGCCTTCGGCTGATGTTATGCAATGCCAGGTCCGTGGTTAATAAGGCCCCCCTCATTCACGATCTTATACAAGAGGGAGGAGCGGACCTGGCGGGTATTACGGAGACCTGGTTGGGCCCGGAGGGTGGCGTCCCTCTGGTTGAAATGTGCCCACCAGGCTTCAGAGCATTCCATCAGCCGAGGGCCCAGGGGAGGGGCGGGGGGGTGGCGGTTATTATTAACGAGGATCTGGATCCAAGGGAGACCACTGTGCCTCAGATAGCCGGATGTGAGTCCCTCCTTGTGAGGTGGGGCCGTGGGGTTCAGATGGGCTTGTTGCTTACGTACCTGGCTCCCTGCCGCGTGGCAACAGCCCTTCCTGAGCTACTCGATGTGATAGCCACGGTGGCAGTAGATACACCCAGGCTTTTAGTCATGGGTGATTTCAACTTGCCATCTGTCGGTGAAACGTCTGAGGTGGCTCGGGAGTTCATGGCTTCCATGACGGCCATGGACCTGACCCAGTTAGTTCATGGCCCTACTCACAGGGGAGGTCACACTCTGGATCTGATTTTTGTCTCTGGCCAGTGGTTGAGTGGTCTTGTTATAGGGGATATAGACATGGAACCCTTGTCATGGACTGACCACTCACTCCTTCACCTAGATCTTCGAACCGCGACCCCTCGCCGCAGGGAGGCGGACCCAATTAGATGGATCCGCCCCAGGCGCCTGATGGATCCTGATAGGTTCCAGACGGAGCTTGGGCCATTTCCTGAGGATCTAGCACATGACTCGGCCGAGGACCTGGTAGCCGCCTGGGATCGGGCGGCTGGTGGGGCCTTGGACCGAGTTGTGCCTTTGCGGCCTCTGACCCGATGCCGATCCCGGGTGGCTCCTTGGTTTACTGAGGAGCTGAGGGAAATGAAGCGCCGGAAAAGACGCCTGGAGAGCGGTTGGAGGGCCAGTCTCGCTGAATCTGATCGAACACTGGTAAGGTCGCATATTAAGGCCTACCTAGTGGCGATAAAGACGGCAAAGTCTAATTACTTTTCCGCCTCTATTGCGTCATCAGGGAATCGTCCGGCTGCCCTGTTTAGGGTGACCCGCGCCCTGCTCCATCTGGGAGTGCGGGAGGATCCCTTAGAAGGCAGGGCGGAGGATTTCGGACAATACCTGTATGACAAAATCGCTCAGATCCGGGGGGATTTGGACTCTGACTGGGTAGATCAGGGCAGGGTGACGAGGAACAGTCTTGAGAATGTTATCTGGGAGGAGTTTGATGCTGTGACTCCCGATGATGTGGACAGGATTTTGGGGAGACTTAGTGCGGCCACATGTTTACTGGACCCGTGTCCCTCCTGGTTGGTACTGGCTTCCCGGGAGGTTACACGAGGCTGGCTCCAGGGCGTCATTAATGCTTCCTTGAGTGAGGGTCACTTCCCCGCTGCCCTGAAAGAGGCGGTGGTGAGGCCTCTCCTCAAGAAGCCGTCCCTGGATCCAGCAATATTGGCTAACTATCGTCCTGTCTCCAACCTTCGCTTCATTGCGAAGGTTGTTGAGAGTGTGGTCGCGCAACAGTTTCCACAATTCCTGGAGGAAACATCCTATCTGGATCCGTTCCAGTCGGGTTTCAGGTCTGGGCACAGCACGGAAACGGCATTGGTCGCGTTGGTTGATGATCTCTGGAGGGCTCGGGACAGGGGTTATTCCTCTGTTCTGGTCCTATTAGATCTCTCAGCGGCTTTTGATACCATCGACCATGGTATCATGCTGCACCGGCTGGAAGAGTTGGGGGTGGGAGGCACCGTGTTACGGTGGTTCTCCTCCTTTCTCTCCGACCGGTCGCAGTTTGTGTTGGCAGGGGGGCAGAGGTCGACCTCGAGGCCTCTCATTTGTGGAGTGCCGCAGGGATCGGTCCTCTCGTCCCTTCTGTTCAACATTTATGTGAAGCCACTGGGCGAGATCATCCGTGGCTTTGGGATGAGATACCACCAGTACGCTGATGACACCCAGCTGTACATCTCCACCCCAGGCCACCCCAACGATGCCCTTGAAGTGATGTCCCAGTGCCTGGAGGCTGTGCAGATCTGGATGGGGAGGAACAGGCTCAGGCTCAACCCTTCCAAGACTGAGTGGCTGTGGCTCCCGGCATCCCGATATAGTCAGTTGACTCCATCACTGACTATTGGGGGCGAGTCTTTGGCCCCCACTGAAAGGGCTCGCAATCTGGGAGTCCTCCTGGATAGGCAGCTGTCTTTGGAGGAACATCTGACGGCTGTTACCAGGGGGACCTTTTATCAGGTTCGCCTGATTCGCCAGTTGCGGCCCTTTCTTGATCGGGATTCCCTGTGCACAGTCACTCATGCCCTCGTCACCTCTCGCCTTGACTACTGTAACGCTCTCTACATGGGGCTCCCCTTGAAGAGCACCCGGAGGCTCCAGCTGGTCCAGAATGCAGCAGCGCGGGTAGTGATGGGAGCAACATGGCGCTCCCATGTAACACCACTCCTGCGCGAGCTGCACTGGCTCCCGGTGGTCTTCCGGGTGCGCTTCAAGGTGTTGGTTATCACCTTTAAAGCGCTCCATGGCATAGGGCCTAGCTATCTCCGAGACCGCCTGCTGCTACCGATGACCTCCCATCGACCCGTGCGCTCCCACAGAGAGGGCCTCCTCAGGGTGCCATCAGCCAAACAATGTAGGCTGGTGGCCCCCAGGGGGAGGGCTTTCTCTGTGGGGGCTCCCACCCTCTGGAATCAGTTGCCCCCGGAGATAAGAAGAATCCAGGACCTCAATGCCTTCCGTCGTTCCCTGAAAACCTATCTTTTTCAGCAAGCCGGGTTGGCTTAAGAAGAAATTTTTAAAATTTTTAAATTCTTTTAATTAGTCTGTGATTTTTAATTTTTTGGGCCAAATTTTATATATATTTTTAAATGTTTTAATATTTGTATTCTATGTTTTTTATCTTGGCTGTACACCGCCCTGAGTCCTCAGGGAGAAGGGCGGTATATAAATTCGAAATTAAATTAAATTTAAATTAAATATATAATATGTCATCTACATAAATCAATACAAATTCAATGTAATCATCACCCTTTTTGACAAAGAAACAGTTATCAGCAGTGGTAGCATTGAAGTCCATTGTTTTAAGTACTTTTACTAAACAATCATACCATCGTTTACCAGATTGTTTTAACCCGTATAAACTCTTGTTCAACAGCCAAATTTCATTTTTGTTTGTGTATTGACTGTGAGGTGCTCTTACGTATATTTCCTTATCTAGTTTTGCGTGTAGATACGCAGTCTGTATGTCATATTGAAATACATCAAGATTGAGTGCTGATGCTACCACTAGAGCTGTTTTGACACTCTCTGTTCTTACTGTGGGGGAATACGTGTCAGTATAGTCCTCCGGATATTTCTGTGCATAACCTTGTGCAACTAATCTAGCTTTGTATAGAGTATTGCCTCCTTCTAAGTTCTTAATTTTATATATCCACCTGGTACCAATAATTGTTTTATCTTTAGGTGCAATTGCAGGTGTAAATACATTTAATCCTTGTAAACTTTCCATCTCTTTCTTCATAGCTAATTCCCATTTTTCTTTTTCTTCACGAGGGAGTTTTAACACTTCCTCATATGTGTTAGGTGTTATTGGCTCACCATCCATATGCATTATGTAATCCTTATATTTATTTGGCATTTGATTTCTGTTGTTCCTAATGGTTCTTTCAGGTTTACTATTGTTGTCATGCAAGTATCTTGCTTCCTTTTTTGTTAGTGTGTCTGTCTTTATTTTGTGTTGGCTATTTGTCCAAGTTTTGGTTTTGTTTTTATATTTGTTGATATTTTGTTTTTCTATGGTCCCTTTCTCATGAGATTCTGTATCTTTGTATTTATTTGGAAATATTTCATTAAGATGTAATTTAGACCAGTTGGCCTGTTCATGGAACACAGCTGTTCTGGATACTATAAATTTGTTATTGTTATCAATGAATCTGTACCCTTTAGTGCCAGTCTCATATCCCATAAATCTGAGTCTTCTGGATACGTTTTCTCCCTTTCTTCTCAACTGCTTAGGTATGTGTACGTCTGCAGTGACTCCAAATATGTGCATGTGTGCTAATTTTGGTTTCCTATTATACATTACTTCATATGGTGTCTTATTTACAATACTGGACCAGGTTCTATTTTGTGTGTAATTTGAATAATGTAAGGCTTCTGACCAGAATTGTTTGCTTAAGCCAGCATCTTCCAATGTGCATCTAATCATGGTTTGTAATGTGGAATTCTTCCTTTCTACAATTCCGTTCTGGAACGCGGAAAATGGACTAGACGTGTAATGTAGCATCCCTCTATCTTTTAACCATTGGGAGAATTCTTTAGACATGAATTCACATCCCCTATCTGTCATAATTTGTTTTATTCTGATATTGTGTTGTGTTTCTATGCGTTTGTAAAATTCCTTAAATTTTTGAAAGGTTTCATCTTTGTGTTTTAATGTATAAACAAACCCATAGCGGCTATAATCGTCTACTATTGTCAGGAAGTAACGTTTCCTATAAGTGATTGATGGAGTTAATGGGCCAACTAAGTCCATGTGTACTAAATCAAAAATTTTGTTAGTTGACCTAGTAGATTTTCTTGGCCTGGGACTAGTTTTTAGTTTTGTAGATTTACATACTGAGCATTCCAAATAGTTTTCACAATTTTTTATTTTGACACCTTCTGCGTGTTCAGTCATTTTTTGTACTACAGGAAAACTGGCATGTCCTAACTTCCTATGTAAGATGTGAGCACACTCATCATGAATTGGCTTACCTATTTTTGGTTTTTTTTCATTGTGTGTATCTACGTGATCATGAGATATTTTACATTCATCATTGTCACTGTTACTAATATTTTCATCATCTGCTTCAATGCAATCTTCCATATTTGAATCAATGTTATGTAACCATTTTTCCTTTGTTATCAGATAAGGTAGGCCTCCTTTAATCATCACAGTGCCTATATTTATTTTATTCTTCTCCAAAGTCGCTTTTCCCTTTGAAAAAACTATATTAATGTCAGAATCTCTACTTAGTTTTATGGCACTTAGTATGTTATGAGGTATTTCAGGTATTAACAATACCCCCTCTATTTTTCCTAGACCAGGCAGGGTTACATTCCCTCTACCTAATACTTGAACCTTTTCTTGGTTAGCTACCTTTATTACAAATTTGTCTTCTGTAAATGAAGACAATATATTTTTGTTATTAGTGGTGTGATTAGTTGCTCCAGAATCAATAAGCCAATTATTGTTCTCATTTTGCTGTATTTTTGTGTTGTCTTGTTTATTTAATCCATTCAGTGAACCAGATTTTCTATCCTTTGAATTATCTCTGCCCCCTCTATTCTCTTTGTAATTTGGTGGGCTTCTATATCTATGTCTATCTATGGAAGACTGTCTATAATTGTATTTGTTTCTATATTCTGACCTATGTCTTTCCTTAGAAATTTTGGGACAATCTCTTCTATTGTGTTCCCTGGATCCACAATTGTAACATTTAAATGTTTCATTATATTTTTCTTGGAAAGCTACTTTCCTATATGGTTTGTGTTCTGTGTGATTGCTAGAACGATTCCTTCTTGAATTGTCTTCTGCTATCAATTTATTGGATAGACTTTCTATGGATAAATATCCTAGATTGATAGTGTCTAAATGTGACATAAAACTGTCCCATGATGGATCAAGTGAGTTGATAATAACACTTTTCATTGTTTGGTCTGAAATCACCTCCCCCCTTAAATGCAGCTCAGCTCTTATTTTGTTCAAAGATATTAAATGCTCACTTATGGAAACCCCTGGTTTTACCCTAGATGAAAAGAAATCCTTAGACATTCTTGTGGTGGTAGCTACACTGTCGCTGTGAAACAAATTAAACATGCATTGAATAATTTCTGAAACAGTCAGATTTGGCTTGATGCTATGATACATTGCAGGAGACACACTAGATATTATTAAGAAAAATGCTCTATGGTGTAAACAATCTATTTTTAAAGTCCAAGGTCTTTTTGGGGGACTAGTGATAAAAAAGAGTAAATTCTCCTTCATAAAGACAACCTGGAGCTGTTGATACCATTCTTGCAAATTAATGCCATCAACCCTTAGCTTTGGGAAGTCACTGGGTAAATTTCCGACATTATTTTGTCCATTACTTACAACCTGAGGTAGTCCGTGGTCTCGCAAGTGTAGAAAATTGCAAAACGGCATGGGGATGCTCGCAACGAGTCTGCATGGTCTTCTTGCCAGTTCATGTCTTCCCGGACCATCTGCGTAGTTCTGCGCATGCGCGTTGTCCATTTCTTCTTTGGAGTCGTCGTGGAAGGTTCTCTCTATTGCGGCTCGCTCGTTCTGTTCCTCTTCAGATGAGTCGGTCTCTGGTTCGATTTTGGGAGTTCTGACGACGGCGGCTGCTCTTCTTTTTCTTTTGGGGGCGTTGACACTTGCTTCGGTCTGTGGTGTAGGGCAGTATCGACAAGGCTCTCTGGGTTCGGGCGTCGGCGCTCTCGAAGTCAGGATGGGAGCGGGCAGGTCTTGAGGTGTCGGCTTGCTCGCTCGCTTCTTCGGTGGCTCTTTGGTAATTTTTAGTTTTGGCCCAAATGCAGCAAAAAGCGTTTTCATTGCTGATTTTATTTGGGATTTTGTTGAATCATCTTCACTTTCTGATTCTGATTCTTCTGAGGAGTTTGAAACTTCTTTTTCATTTTCGTTGTCTGATAACGTTTTTCGCACCAGGAATTTTGAATTGAGCATTTTGATTGGCTCTGCTTCGCTCACCTTGGAGGCCTGTTGAAACCAAGATGGCTGCCATTCAAAATTTCGCGCGGGATCACTGTTTTTCTTCTTCGTAATGACTTTCTCTGCAGTCGTATCACTCACTATTTTTGGGTCTTTAGACTTCTCATTAGTGATGTTTTTCTCTCTCGCTGCTCCGCTGTTCTTCAGCATATCTTGGAGGTTCGCGATGAGGCTTTCATCATTCTTCTGGCTCTTTAATAGTTTTAATATCTCTGACCTGAGTTCGTTATTCTCTATTTCGATTTCCTCCTGGTCATCATTTTCATCTATTATTTCTTCGTCTTCAGTGGTGTATTCTTCGGATTCTCTCGAAATTGCGTTTGTGGATTCGTTGATTATTTCTTGTTCTGTTTCCATTTCTTTGCTGTAGGCCCTGGTGTTGGGCCTATCTTTCTTAGACATTTTTAAGTTTTTATTGAGTCAATTAACCATCCTCTGCTACCAGCTTGTTGCAATATTTTCAGGATCAGACTCAATAATATTAGTGAGAGTTAAAGGTTTAAATATACTTCCTTTTATTTACAATAGGCATTCTATATTCACTGAATATTCACAGATAGAAGCGAAGAAAAGGGTGTTGGTAGCTCCTTATATATACAATGGGTGGAGCTATGAGTGGGAGTGGTGAATTATGAATACATTAAGAAGTGAAGAATAAGTTAACCCCTGATACCCCATTCATATACTATTTATACATTAGAGAATAAGGCATTTACATCTGACAGTTTTTTTCCTACAGTATGTCCATAATCAAGACAGAAAGAGTGAGGGCTGGAAGAGGACAGTAAGGGAAAAGTACAGTCCCAATAATACAATCTAATCCTTTCCCCCAATCTTTCTAAATTCAATGATTTATGGCTCTGAATTTAAGGAATGAATATTAAGGCAGTCATTTGGTGACTGAAATGCCTGCTATAAAACTCTACATGTACTTGAGTTGAAGAGTAAAGAGGGGAAAGGGATCTAACACAGATGTTAAAAGCAGGAAATGTCAAAGAAGGTCCACACATCACTGCGAACTTCCCAATAGTATTCCAGCAATGTACTTAGGATG
Source organism: Pituophis catenifer annectens (assembly GCF_029215685.1). NCBI lineage: Eukaryota > Metazoa > Chordata > Lepidosauria > Squamata > Colubridae > Pituophis > Pituophis catenifer. The sequence continues at coordinate 60,811,062 of NW_027256888.1, forward strand.
TGACCTTTCCATGGCTGCGCAGTCTCTCCTAACTACTTTCATAGTTCATAAAATTTTTAAACAAGTGCGTATAACAATTGCTTGACGAACATGTGCCACAGAGATCTTAAACCCAAGTCTCCTGGTCCATCTTTGATTTAGTTCACAGAGAAGCATTGTTATATATTTTTCCTGGTGCTCTTAATGCCCTAATAACATCTGTACAGGAAGCCTCTTGGGAGAACACTGGGACACAGTCAGATTTAATGTGTGTTACTTGGCCAAGTTTCTGAAAATGTGATGCTTCACTTATTTTCTCCTTGGAATAACACAGTTGAGTGCTTTGCTTTTTCTACCTTCACTGATGGTCACTTTCACTTACCTAACTCTGGCGGGAAAACAATTGGGTCATCAACACCAAAATAATACCTACATAGAGTCATAAATGAATGTTAAAACCTAAATTAATTTTCAGGTCAAAAGATCAAAATAGTTGACCAATTATCTTGCCATACTTTCATATGTGCTGTTATTACATACACCAGCATAAAATAATTTACAATTAGTAATTTTAAAAGTTAGAAAACATTTTAAAAGATACAGACACACACAAATCTAAAAAATACCTATGCAATGGGAGAAACATATTAATTGAATACAGCAAAACATAAAAGTTAGCTTATGGCTAATTGATCACAATACAAACACTCTTAACTGACAAGTTAAATAATCATTAAGGAAGGCTTGAGGGTCAGGTCATCATCTGGCAGATTCTCTGATTTTTCTTTCAATATTATAGCTCTTTCACCTTTTACCTGCTGTTATAATCAGAGCATTTTTGAGATATACCACAATCAAATATTTCCCTAAAGACTACCCTTAAAGACTTACTGCAAAACAGCCACCTCAAACTCAAAATTAAATTGAATTAAAATGGTCCCCCTAAGGGAGTTCTTCATTTCTCAGAAGAAAAATTTTGTTAATCATATTTTAAATATATATTCTGTAATTTCCCCTAGCATTAATGAAAAAAGGGCACACCTGTAAAAGTCTCTTAAATATATCATTTTCCTCCTAGTGTTGCTCAGTATAGTATCCTTAGTAAAAAAAAAAAAAAAAATCACACCAAAACTGGATGTAGCACAATTAGATAAGAGTATGCATTGCAAAGATATCATACTTTCAACCCAGATAAGAAGTAGAAGGTGGATGCACTTCTAAGCATTTTGGTAAGTCAGCCAAAAATTTTGGGGTAACAGAAAATAATTTATTTTAATGTTATTTTGGAAATGTCAGTTTAAGGAATTGCAATTCATGGTCTGAAGTAGAATGATCTTGCAGTCCATCAGAGCCGCGGTGGCGCAGTGGTTAGAATGCAGTACTGCAGGCCACTTCTGCTGATCACCAGGTTCAAGGTTGACTCAGCCTTCCATTCTTCCGAGGTGGGTAAAATGAGGACCCAGATACTGGGACAATATACCGACTCTGTAAACCGCTTAGAGAGGACTGTAAAGCACTGTGAAGCGGTATATAAGTATAAATGCTATTGCTATTGCTATCTTTCAAAACTGAAGGTTGTCCTGCCAGCTAAATTTTCCCAAGGTAAACTTACAACTCACTAAAATTAAACCTACTAAACTTTTCCTAAACTAAAAACATTGATTAAAGTTTTAATGTAGAAATCCTAGATGTTAGGTTTAAGTTTTTTTAAAACACTTTGTTCAATATATTAATTTTAAAGAATTGCATATTACAATAGTAAATTACCTGGGAAAATTAAAATTGCCTGGGGTGCAAAAGATAATAAAAAAACTGAACTCGGGCTCTGCTATTGAAAGGGCCAGGTTCTGCTAAACCACCTCAGAGTAGGATCTCTGTAAACAAACTTGAGGAGTAAGGACATATGTAGAGGGACAAATTTTTGGAACACCCTGCCCTTAAATTCTTTGGAGTAGGAGCAGGAAAAAGTAGACATATCACTTGCAGGAGAAATGATAGGAAGAAGGGAAAAAAGCTAGAGAAGTTCACATGCAACTGGCATATAAAATCAGAACATAATTACTACATCTAGTCCACTAGGCCATCTCTGCTTGAAGATTCCTATCTGGAAGAGATTTTTCTTCCCTGCATGAAAGATTCTTTTCTCCAACTCTTCCTATTCATAAAAGGTTTCTCCAAGCATTCAATTCAAACTGACCTTTTTGTAATTTAAGATCATGACATAGATTCTTGTTCTTTGCCCTATTCTGCTCAGTAGCAAGGTTTTATTATTTTTCTTTTCAAAAAATATTACTGTCTGGATCTAATTTAACCCAGGTTATCTAATCTAAGAGTTAATTTCATAGATAGAGAGAGAGGGAGAGAGAGAGAAGGAGAGAAAGAGAGAGAAAGAGAGAGAAAGGGAGGGAGGGACGGAGGGAGGGAGGATCCAGAGCAGAAGAACAAGCAGAAACAAGGGAAATTTTTTTCCTATATGGTTTATAACAGCAAAGGTTGTTTAAACAAAGTATTAACCATTTGACACACACACACACACACATACACACACACACACACGTTTGAGTGTGTGTACGTGTGTGTGAATGAGTGAGTGGGAGAGAGAGGGAATATATTTCACTACAAACTGACTCTAAGTATGTGTGGGGGGAAAAGGATTGACAAAATGTAAATATATCTGGAGCAAAGTGAATGCTCTGCATTGTACAGTACCATGAAATATTTTTTTTTAAACCACAGTGTGTGTGCACGTGTGTGATATTCAAGATGTTATAATGTGCCATACTTAAGATGTTGTGTACATTACTTTTCAGTTTTAAAAAAATATGTTGTTGGTTAACTACTTCGGCAAGTGGAAGAAACCAACATCTTACACATTCACTTTTCTTGGCTATATTTGCTCAAGGCTTCATCATCTCCTTATACAATACTAATTGATAGGGCATGGATGCCTTTGCAGGGGTAATATAACTGGACAGCTGTTTGAGTTGACAAAATTGGTAAGACAATTGGTAAATCATTGAACAATATACATTCAATATGTTTTCCTATCTGCATTAGTCAAGCAGTGTTCTAGGGTATCTTTTTCCTGAATAACCACATGTGTTCTTTCATTCACAACTATTCTTCATAAACAGATCTTCAGCACACAACTACATCTAATAAATACATTGGGGGGGGGAGTCCCTGACATTAATAACACCTGTTATTTTTCCAGATGTTCTCTTCCTTTTGAAAATTTTCTGAACATAAATTCTCTAATCTAATTTTCTCTAGTACACAATGTATATGTATGATTATATGTATATATGTTTGTTTGTGTGTATGTATGTAAATATGTATATATATATATACCTATACATGTACATGTACACACACACACACACAAAGAGAGAAAGAGAGCGAAAACTTGGGATACATCTTATAGTGTACATTAATTTTTAGCTGAAAGAAAATTCTGTTCTACAGGACGTTAAGCAATTTTGCAATTTTGCAAATCCATTCACATATAAATGTATGACATGTTTTTGGATAAACATATGTAAAATATTGATGTTTAACTTTTCTCTGAATCTTTTGAATTCAAATTCTGTTCTAAGTTTAGATATATCTTGCCAGTTTTGTACTTTGAAAGGTGGAAGAACAGAACATGCAAATTTTGGTGAAGTAATAATTTCTATACCTATAGTATTTTATGTTGGGTTTATTCTTTTAACAACAGAAACACATTTGGAATTAAAAATATTATCACCTTCTTTTCCTCCATGTAAGAAACATGATTGATTAGTTTTTGAAATAGAAACAGAATCCTGATTGAGATTAATATTTGGTTTGGCTCAGAAAAATTATTTATACAAAACCGTCAGGTTAAAGTGCGTATAAAAAAAAGAAAAGAGTGAATTTTCAATTATACTTTCTGGCCAATTAATGAATTCAGGTGCACATAAATGATCAAGCTGATCAGCAAAGCTATCTTTAAAACAGCTATTTTGCAACTTTTTTCTCAGTAAAATCTCATTTAGATGAAAATCTTAAAGTGCAAAGTTCAGGAATGATTAAAAAGTTTTTAAAGATTCAGTACATTATATAAAAAAAAATTCAATCATTTAATATAAATTTTACACAGTTTTTCAATCTAATCCATATTTACGGGACCGCCTGCTGCTATCAGTAGCCTCTCACCGGCCAGTACACTCTCATAGAGAGGGGCTCCTCTGGGTGCCGTCAGCCAAACAGTGTCGACTGGCGGCGCCCAGGGGGAGAGCCTTTTCTGTGGGGGCACCTACTATATGGAATGAGCTCCCTCCGGAGATATGGAGGATCCCAGATCTATGCACCTTCCGCCGCGTCCTCAAGACTTTCTTATTTCAACAGGCCGGCCTGGCCTAACTTCTCCTTTTTAACTTTTTAAATTGTAAATTTTAAATCTGTTTTAAGTATTGGGGTGTTTTAATTTGTCCCGGGCCAAATTTATTTAATGTGGTTTTATATTGTTCTTTTAAATTTTGTAATCTATGTGTTTTATTTTTTGGCTGTTCACCGCTCTGAGTCCTTTGGGAGTAGGGCGGTATATAAATTTAATAAAATAAATAAATAAATAATCCAAATTAATTAAAGAATAAAGACATAAGTAAAAAGCAATTTGGTCTGATTTTTCCCTGAATTAATCTAATATAAATTATAACACCAGTCACTACAGCATTGTCATCCATAATGAATGCTGAATAAAAGTTTTTTCCAGATTTTGGATTAATGTTTAGGAGATTTAAATATTCCAATTCGAAGTTTAAAAGATGACACTTTTATGATTGGTTTATACAACAAATTAATTTAGGCAAGAGACTGATTTACTTATATAGAGGACCCTTATATTCATAAGTCTTTGTATAGTATATGTTGAAGAAAATTGAGAAATTGAGTTCTTGATTACATGAATACAAATCTCTGTGTAAAGCTGAACACGTGGAAGCACTTTTGATAACAAATGCTTGAAGTCTGGGTATGTGTGACTATAATTCTTACAACACTATACTGTATATTCATATAATATATGACCTACCTAAAGTGATGAGGTCAGTGCATGATCTGCACTGTGGAAAAGCATTGTGTTTACAATAATGTGCTAAGGGCACTTTCAGACAGTGAGGCTTTTCATAGGCCAACTGTTCTCATTTTACATTTGAAATAGATACAGGGTTGGAATAGGATTTTCTGATTGTAAAGTTACCATGATGCTAGGAGCATTTGTATATATGAATTTGTAGCACTTGCAGAGAAAAGACAACCAAACTGAATGCTACATATGTGAACAGAGATGTCTCAGTTTATTAGGGCTCAACTATTGTCCAATTTAAAAAAAAAATCTAAAGAAGTCTACCTTTGCAATGACATTCTTTGCTTATGAATAAAAATTTCTCCATTTGCAAAAACAAAACAAAACATGCAAATGAAAGAAGAGAAATTTGTGACCAGGTGCAATTGCACATACTTAGCAATATCATTAGCATTATGAGGTAAGAACGATTCACCCTGCAGATGTGAATCACCATCTGGAATTACCTATTATATGTACGTTCAGCCTATTCACATGTGGGGGAATCATTCTCTGCTGCATTTAACTAGGAACAAAGGGGGTTAATCTGAAACAACAATAATACTAATAAGACATCCAATCAATGGAACAGTAGGTAGTAAAATTCTTCTACATTCTGAATATTCTTTACACCAGTAAGAGATAAAGTAACTTTTATAGTTTCTGCAGAAGATGTAATGTTTTAAATTAAAAATAGTCATGAATGCTGTGATATATTTGGCCACAGTTACTGATTCAGAAAATATGCCTGTGATCTAGTATTATTATTCAATTATTTTGAGCTGCCTATATTGTGAAGGAAATAAACTATGTTGTTGTCTTCATTTGGGAAGAGCAAATGCAGCCAGGCAAATGCATCCCACTTCCCCAAGGGTAGGCTCAGCTCATCCTTTCTCCCAAATGACAGTAAAAGTTGAGGGATGTGGTGGGCAGTGGCTTAATGATACTGGAACTGCCATCTAGAAATGGTCTGCAGTTCGGTGGTTTGAGTCCAGGTCCATGAGATGAAGCAAGCTCCAGTCGCTCAATCCCTAGCTCCTGCCCACCCAGCAGTTTGAAAGCATGCAATAGTATGAGTAGATACATGGGTACCACTTCAGTGGGAAAAACTTAGCTGTGTTCATGTGTGTGGAGAGCAGAAGTCAATGGTTGACCCAGTTGGATGTAAGGCATGACAACACGAGATGAGACCAGCGGAGCAGTCTGGAAGAGCCAGAAACCCAAACGTAACTAGCTCATTGGTCCAAAGTTAGCTCACCCCCACTCCTTCCCCGCTCTACCCCAAGGTTAGGCGTGCAAGTACCAAATGAAATAAATTAGCAATCTAGGACTGCATTGTGTCTAGCATGAGTAGAGTTCCCTGACATTGTATGCAATACGCTAAAAATAAATAATAACAGTAAAAATTTACAACTCCAGAAACTTGAGAGGAGATGACTAATTGAGCCACACTCTGGCATTTTAGGAATGTGCTGAAGTCCATAGGCAACTTCTATCAGGTGCAAGCTGTTTCATGTAGAGTAAGTAAGCACACTTCAGGCCATCACTGTTTATTAGAAAGTGAGTAATACAACAGGAACAGGAAATGCATCACAAGAACAATAGAGATGAATCCTACAATATGATATAGGAACCAACTACAATAGAGAGGGATGATAGAGCTGCATATAAGGTAGACATAACACCTGTAACACAAGCAACCAAAACCACTCGTGAATAGGCCAAGTAAGATATTTTATTTTCAATCACCTATATTACAAGAATCTCACCAGAATGCCTGCTTTCCCTGGGAAAAGGGAGATATAGACTTTATGTCACACGTTTCCTCCCCTGACATCTCTTTACTCTCCCAAGAGGGGCTTCCTCTCCTTCTGCTGGTGATTCCACCACATCGTCACCCCATATGCAATTATTACAGGCAAGGAAGAGCTATCAGCCAACAACCAGGGCCACACACAAAACATTGCATTGTGGTGCAATTCATGCCTGGACCTCAGTAACAACCCAAACAAAAGCAACCACAATGAGGCGGCCACCTAATGCAAAATATTTGGAGGAGGCAAAGATTATATGCCACTTTACAAACGTTCAGACTTCTTTTAAGTACTGAGTATATCAGTACTATTTAAGTAGCTGCATCAAGGATGGGAGTTAACCCAGCGCAACAGCCTATTACTAAGTTATACAAAGATAAAGCATTGTATACAACTTTATGTGTGTTGCACTGTATTCAATTATCTGCTACTTTGTACTTTGTCCAGTCCTTGGGAAACAAAGAAACTTCACATATATACAGGTAGCTCAATGGTTGTAATTCTTTTAAAGTTACTGGAGTTAGTTGGTTGAGATGTTTCAGAAAAACAAGAAAATCCTACTTTTAATTCTAGTGTATTTTTGTTGTTGTTGAGGAGAAAAGACAACAAACACTATTTCGTAGCATAGATTCCACCAAACATTTCAACCTCACTGAGGATTATCAAAAGAAACAAGTTCATATTTCATTCCTTCCACTCAAACCTCCAGGCATTTCTCATTAAACTTTGCTTGCCTCCTTTTATTGTTTCCAGCGATTCTTTCCTCAAACCTCTGGATCTTATTCACTTCAGTTCCCATTTTTCAGTTTTACTTTTTCTATCTGGCTTGCCTTTGTTGCCTTAGTTTCTCTAAGCTTCTGAGCCTAGATGAGATTTTAATATTGGTCAAACTGACAACTTCTTTTCTCACAAAACCAGACTTTCTGACATCCCTGTTAGGTTGAAATGCTTATGACATATAGCTAATCTCTTTTAGGGCCTTCCTCATCATAATAAGATCCAATACAATAAATCAGAAAATAAAATAAAATTATACAAGGAAGGCAGGCAGGCAGGCAGGCAGGCAGGAAGGAAGGAAGGAAGGAAGGAAGGAAGGAAGGAAGGAAGGAAGGAAGGGTTTGTTTTTTTTTTAGTTTTCTCAAACATGTCTAAAAAATTTCTTCAGATACCTTGTCTTGAAAGAGCTCCAGGATAAGATTGGAATGAAGCTAAGTTTCTTTCAAAGAGTTATTAGTCTCAAGAAAAGTTTACAGTCATTCCAGAAATGATTTAGGAAGTGATTCTAGGAACCAACATAAAGTTGGCTTTATATTAAATAGTAAGAACTACTTTATAACTATTAATGAGTGGATATTTCTAGCTTATTATGACAGAGTCTGAGGAAAGCCAAAAGCTATTTAGGATATAATAAATTCATAGTTATTATCTCTACTATTAGGACTTTGACAGACTCAGAGCATAGAAGTCAGACTATTCTAGGTAATATACAAAATACCTTGCTAGTGGAATCTTAGTTTCTCACTAATCATGATGAGCAGTTAGATTAGATTGGCTTCTGCTAGGCCTTAAAGATCTGGCTTTGTTAGCAGGATTGGGATCAGATATGTGGTCAAGGTTTGTGAAATGGTTGTACTAATTTGTGTTGGTGATTTGTTGTACCACAGATGTTGATTATATGGGTACTTTTGTTTTCGTTCTTCTGTGTTTTTTTATGCTGTTTTAATTATTGTTAGCTTGCCAAAGTCATGAATTTCACATATTAAAGAAATAAATTGAAACATTAAGCGGAAGAAAGAAAAGTCTGGTGTGCTATTGCACATGGGTTTGTGAAGAGTAAGATACAACTTAGGGACTGAACAACAAAATTGAAATAGATGAAGGGCTAGCAATACTATGCCAGCTTCTGCATTATAGATAATGCAGAATAGATAATATCTGTGCCCTTACAAGGTACATTAAAAATACAACAATTTAAACTTTTTTTAAAAAAAAGAAAGAAATGTAAGATGTAAGAATTGGCATCTTGGTATGAGATTTTATTTATTTGGTAAATTTATTGTCCGCCTATCCCATATACATGATTATGGGTGGCTCACAATTAAAATAGAATTTAAAAAATGAAAACACAATCAGAATTAAAAACAACACCAATAACATATAAATAGCAGCCAAGAAGATTCACAAACACTCAAAAAAGTGATCACAGAAGTTAAACATGCAATCATAGTCCCAGACTTGATGGTTAAAGCCAGATTTTTGTTTTCTAAGATCTTAGGGGGAAACATGTGATGTCAGGTATGAGATAATAAAAATTGCAGTTTGCCGGCCTCATGAACTTAGACAAACATTGTGGGAGAGAGGCATTTCTACCATAATTGATAACTCTTGTTTTAGGTGTTTTATAAGTATTTAGAGAGTTTTATTCCAAAGCCATTAAAAGCAATTGTGTTTCTAATATTAAATGATTAAAATAAGCTAACACAACCCACATCTAACACAAAATTTATAGAACTATTACGCCTGGAGGTGGGAATTAATGTTACCTGTTTTTCCAGAGATGCTAAGAGTGCACTTCCCAATTCTGCATTATTGAACTGGATATAGTTATAAAAGATCAGTGTTCCAAAGAGCCTGTAGTACAGTGGACTAAAGCACTGTTATTAACATCTGCTGCTTGCAATTACTGCAAGTTCAAATCTCACCAGGCTCAAGGTTGACTCAGCCTTCCATCCTTTCAAAGATAGGTGAAATGAGAACCCAGATTGTGGGGGCAATAAGCTGACTTTGTATAAATATACAAAAGTATGAAGGCTATTGCTTAATGCATTGTAAGCCACCCTGAGTCTCCGGAGAAGGGCGGCATATAAATTAAAGAAGAAGAAAAAAAAAAAGCAAATGAATGTAGAATTTTTAAAATTTCCTTTGCACTAGAAAGTTTTTTTTTAAAAAAACTTTCAATGTTCAATGTTTGAATTAAGTCTCCTTCCCAGTTCATAAAGTATTGATTGCAAACACTGTCATGAATACAAAATATTTAATAAAGCCAGAATCAGAACTGGAAAATTACTATGTTCTGGAGCAAATTTTTAAAAAGCCCTTCTATTTTGTGGCTTTGCATCCTCTAAGGATATCTTGTAAAATAAATTATCCCTGGTGGTCTATGTTTATACCCATTAGGCAAGCTATGCAAATCCCAAGGCCTAAATCCTTGATTTTACAGATCTATTAACTTGATGCCAAGAAAAACACAATATTGTGTGTGGAAATATAATCATATTTTATCCCTAGAGATAATTGTCTTCCCAGATCAAAGTTATGTTAGGGGTTAAGTTAGGTTTATTATCTTAGTGGAAATTGCAAATAAAAATGTAATTTTAAAAAGCAGATGCATAGGAACACTGGATAGCATGGACTTATGATTGTGCAAAACTGCCCTGGTTCCCAAATATATTAATCCATCCATCTTTAAAACACAAATGCATAAATATAAAATGCTAAAATTATTATATGACTATAGGTCATATAATTCGTGAATTCATAATGGGTGTTTTAAATTTTGGGGGTTTTAAATTTGAGCCGAAATTATTTAATAATTTTAATTATTTTTAACTGATGTCTGTCTTTGTGCTTTTAATAGGCTGTACACTGCCTTGAGTCCTTCGGGAGAAGGGTGGTATAGAAATAAAATATTTATTTATTATTTATTTATTATTTTTATTATAATAATATGAATAAAGAAAACATTAGATCTCAAACATGGTTTGAGCCCAGTGTTACTTTTAAAGATGTACCTGATACTGAGTGGTTTTCTTCAAAGTAAATTATTTGTACGGATTGTTAACAAACCAGAGTTAAACAACATCCATTGGCTTCAGAGCTGGAAGTAAAATCCTTGGTGCCTGGTGACTCTCCAAGCAAATACTTTGTCCCCCCCCTTTTTTTTTTTTACTCTTATCCTTTTTCCTATTGGGGATGGAATGAATGAACAAAGTAAGCTTACCATATCTGAGCCATAAAATGATGAATATAGGAAATAAATACAAAAAATGTTAGTTTTCTGCTAAGAGTCATCTGGATTTCTGCAGCCCAAGGACATCTTTTTAAAAAAAGAGTTGGGAGTACACCATGCATATTAGGGGTGTCCATGGGGCCAATAATAATAATTCAAGATGGCAATCAAAACCAGAGGGAGCTTTGATCACATCATTACATCACCATTTTAACTTTTTTTTTATCCTGGCTTGTGAATAGTCCTGGACTGCATGTGAACTGTCAACTTGCAAAGCTTTCAAGTTGCCATGAGCAGAATACATGAACTGTATTCTGGGCGACTGGGGGAAGCTGGCCATGTAATATTTTTCTTCCTATTCTCCTGCTGGTCCTCAGTTATTCCAGTCTGGGAAGCAGCTCAACATCTACGCTTTCTCACCATTGGAGATCCTCATCTGAGACTTTTGCCCTGGAGCCCAGAACTCTCCTCAAGCCGCTGTGAAGCATTCATTTCATATACACACACAAATGAAAGGGGGGAAAAAGAGTTCCACTTAATCACAATTCTGAGTACTGGTGAGCTCTTTGAGAAACCATACTCCTCTCATAGACCATCCATAAACAACAGCGAATTTGTTTTGAAATGTTCAAAAAGAGAAGACACTATTAAATTAAAACAAAGATTCAATGATGAGAGAAGGAACTGATGGCAAGCTGATCTTTCACAATGAAAACACCAAAAAAGGGAAAACAATAAGCAGTAGAAAGCTGGCCACAGCTACAAAAAATGTCTATCATAAACATGTACAGTTCTGGGAATATGAGAATTTGCAAATCTAGGACAGAACCTTTCATTAGCTTAAGCAGAACTCATGTTATATGCTTTTGTATAGAAACAAGTATAACATCAAAGGAGAGAACAAGGGAGAGTCATTAGTCATTAGTCATATGGGTTAAAAATTAATCCCACTGATGTTCTTCAGTGCGATTGAGCTAGGATTAATCTTCTATTGAAGAATAATTGCCCTGGATATAATATTCATGTTCTTTTCTAATCAGAAGACAATATAGCTAGTGATTTATAAAATTTATTTTATAAGGGGTTGATAAGTGTAGTAAGAGACCCAGTTTGGTGTAGTAGTTAAGGCATTAGGCTAGAAATTGGGAGACTGTGAGTTCTAGCCCTGTTTTAGACACAAAGCTAACTGGGTAACTTTGGGCCATTGAGTCTAACTAGGAAACAGGCAATTGCAAACCATTTTAAAAACCTTGCAAGAAAACTACAAGCACTTGTGTCCAGGTGCCAGGCAATTATCAGGAGTCAGCTCTGATTTGAAGAGCTCCCCCATTAAAAAAAAACAAAAAACCACCCAGTGTTATCTGGGTAAATCATCATCTGAAGTGATACACAATGGAGAACACACTTCCTAGAAGTTGAGGCAGGTATGTTCCATAGAGTGCTTTATCCACAAATTAAAATTTATTTTTCCAACTTGATTATACCGTTTTCCTTTTTGCCTCCCTAGCCCATATTTTATTTATTAATTGCATTAATCATTGCATTATTGATTCTAACAATTCTAAGTAAATATTATATACTTTATTTTAATGAACGGCGTATATGAGTGGTAACCATAGATAATAAATCAGTAAAATAAAAATTGAAAAAAGCTACTCGGATTATAGACAGCCAATGCAGTATATGGAAAAAGAAAGTTGCAGAGATATGTTATAATGTATTCACTTTATATCAGGGTGAATTATTTTTTATCAATCCAGGGGGATTTCAACCCAATAAAAATACACTGCAATTAAAAAGAACCAAATGAAAAGTCTTAAAAAGCTCATAGACTTTCATGCCCTAGTTACCTCCAATCTTGACTATTGCAAAGTACTCTGCATGGGGCTGTCCTTGAAAAGTATCCTAAACTTTCAATTGATTCAAAATACTGCAGCCCACATGGTTTTGTGCAGGCCCAGATGTGCACATATGGCATTTCTCCTGCAGGAGCTGCAGTGGCTGCCAATTTCTTTCCAGGTCTAATTCAAGGTGCTAGTTTTTACCTTTATAGCCCTACGTGGATTGTTGTCAGGCTATATGAAGGACTATTTTACTAGGCAAATAGATCGACAGATGATGCTGTTAATATGACTCTGCACTACATCCTACAACATCTTGAATCGCCAAAGACCTATGCAAGGGTCCTCTTTGTAGACTTCAGCTCAGCATTCAATACCATCATTCCAGATATTCTTCTGACTAAACTAAATCAGCTAGTTGTATCTGACCACACTTGTAAATGGATCATAAGCTTCCTAACAGACAGGAAGCAGCAAGTGAAGATAGGCAAAATCACATCAGATACCTGCACAATTAGCACAGGAGCCCCCCAGGGCTGTGTGCTCTCTCCACTACTCTTCTTTCTATACACCAATGACTGCATCTCAAAAGATCCCTCTGTTAAAATACTGAAGTTTGCAGATGATACAACAGTGATTGGTCTCATTCAAGACAAAGATGAATCTTCATACAGACTGGAGGTTGAACAACTAGCCTTGTGGTGCAACCAGAACAATCTTGAACTAAATACACTCAAAACCATAGAAATAGTGGTGGGTTTTAGAAGAAAACCTTCTGTACTACCACCTCTTACAATATTAGACAACACAGTATCAACAGTAGAGTCCTTCAACTTTCTAGGTTCTATCATATCTCAAGGCTTAAAATGGACACCTAACATCAAAAACGTCATCAAAAAAGCTCAACAAAGAATGTTCTTTCTGCGCCAACTCAGAAAGCTCAAACTGCCCAAAGAGCTGCTGACCCAGTTCTACAGCGGAATTATTGAGTCTGTCATCTGCACCTTCATAACTGTCTGATTTGGCTCTGCAACCAAACAAGACAAACACAGACTTCAACGGATAATCAGAACTGCAGAAAAAACAATTGCTACCAACCTGCCTTCCATTGAGGATCTGAATACTACACGAGTCAAAAAGTGGACTGTGAAAATATCTACAGACCCCTCACATCCTGGACATAAATTGTTTCACTTCTACCCTCAAAACGACGCCATAGGGCACTGCACACCAGAACAACTAGACACAAGGACAGTTTTTTCCCAAATGCCATCACTCTGCTTAACAACTAATTCCCACAACACTGTCAAATACTTTACTAAGACTTTATTACTATTATTCTTCTCTTTCTTACTAGTATCTATCTCTTCCCACTTATTACTGCAACTATGTTGCTTGTATCTTTCAATTTATATTGTTTTTATTTGTCTCCTAGTACTATTTGATAGCTTATTAGTAACCTTGACTATCACTAAGTGTTGTATCTTTTTATTCTTGATTAATGTATTTTATTCTCCTTATGTACACTGAGAGCATATACACCAAAGACAAATTCCTTGTGTGTCCAATCACACTTGGCCAATAAAAAATTCTATTCTATTCTATTCTATTCTATTCTATTCTATTCTATTCTATTCTATTCTATTCTATTCTATTCTATTCTACCCTATCTTGTTCTGTTCTGTTCTGTTCTGTTCTATTTTCCCCCGGTCACATCTATCCCACTCACCAGTGGCTAAACGATAATGGTGATGGGCCAAGCAGAAACTGTGGATCTGCCCTTAGTCTTTTTTCTCTCTTGGAGAACAAATCATAATGTAGATTTGTCAGAGGTGACAGACGTTGATTGAAAGTATTTTTATCTGAAAAGAGGTCCTGCCCAAAGGCAGGTAAAAGGAAAAGAGAAAGTACAAAAATTTGAATCTGAAGTTGTCCAGCAAGCTTAATTCTGCCAAACACCTAAGTTTTTGACACATCACCTTTCCTTCCTTTCTGACATGTATTATACTTCCCTTATTTAGCAAAAGCATAATCTTGTCATTTTTTTCAGGTAACGTGCAAGTGGACACAAATTGTTAGATGTGAAATGAGTATTGGGAAGAAAAATGAGATATTTCAGATAAGTAAACCTCTTGAAAGCATTTTTTCTTAGCAGGAACTAAAATTGAATGCTTATAGGAACCTAAACTTCCAAGCATGGAATACTCAAACTCGCTTTGTCATGGCGGTGTCACATGACGTATTGGGACTTTTCCCCCCTTTGCTAAACTGGACAGGGGCGGGGCCAGCATGTGACGCATCCGGCCTGTGGGCCACGAGTTTGACACCCCTGACTTGGAGGGAAACATTAGGCTATATTTTTAATGTAATCTGTTGAATAGGATACAAAATAGTTGCACCAGAACTTCATCTTACAAAACAGTTGCTGCTGAAACTAATTTTTGCCTTGTTTCATTGTGTGCAAAGCTCTCATTAGTTTGGCTTCTATCAGGAGGTATAAAGACAGCTCTCTACTCAAGTTGGTTTTAAGATGAAAAACGATGACGAAATCTTAAGATGAAATAAAAGCACTTAAAATGAGTGGAATCCAGATATTAACCAGAAGGAGCAAGATTACAAGGGGATTTTGAGTGCTTGTTTCTATCCTTCCTAGTAAGGAAAGAAAAAGCTCTATGTTGGAATAAATTGACTTTGAATAGCAGCATGCTGCATTTCTTCAGAATGCAACACAATCACACACTGAAATCCCTGGCTCTCAGGAGATACCCACCAGAAACCTTTGGGCTGCATCTCCAACCAGCTGCAAATAACCTTTTCATAGGTAAGTAGGATGTTTTACTCTCAGAAGAACAATGCTTCTGGAGGCCAGGGGTATACAGATCGAATACAGGGCAAAAGTGGAATGAAATCATCCTGAAAACTCATTTCTGTTCTGTGTGTCCAATTATCAACATCAGTTCGAGCCAGGAAGCCACCTGACCAGGCTTTTTAACCAAGAGATTTGCCAGAAAGAGAGTTAGGCATACTAAAAGCTTCAGACATAAAGGTCAGCCATAGGATAGAATGTTGGAAACATACTACAAGGAAGTTCAGAAAGCCTTTTCCTTGTTCTCTGTTAACAACAGGGAAAGCCAAGTCTTTTCTGTGTTATAGAGCCAAGGACGTGCAACCAAGAAAGGAAGACAATGATTTCTACCAACATAACAGAAGTAGAGCAGTAGCCGATCCTGAGGGGAACTGTATCAAGTGAAGAACAGGTCTAGCTCTTAAGCTTCTCTTTACCTGTTTTCTAGCCCATAAAATGTCCTTTAAATCTTGAACACCATGTGTTTCTACATCCTTTATGATGATACTAAATGAATGACTGGCTAGATTTCCTGGATTAAGAGGTGGAGCTAAAACTCACAATTTCTTGGTTTCTAGCCTGGTGCCTTAACCATAAATCAGTCTATATAATTTGTTTGTATTGATACTAAATTCATACTAAATTATATCTCGAAGTCATTCATACTTCAACCACATTTTCCAGACTTACAAAGAGAGTATGGCTTAATAAGAAGCTGACGGAACATACAAAGATCCAGGTCTATAGAGCCTTCATCCTGAGCACACTCTTGTACTGCAGTGAGTCTTGGACCCTTTACGTATGGCAGGAGAGAAAGTTGAACATCTTTCATATGCATTGTCTCTGACATATTCTTGGCATCACCTGGCATGACAAAGTTCCAAACAGCGAAGTCTTGGAACATGCTGGAATTTCTAGCATGTATACACTATTGAAACAGCAATGTCTACGCTGGTTTGGGCATGTTGTGAGAATGGCTGATGGTCGGATTCCGAAAGATCTCCTGTATGCAGAATTAGTGCAGGGAAAGTGCCTCAGAGGGAGACCGCAGCTGCGATATAAGAATATCTGCAAGAAGAATCTAAAGGCTTTGGGAATGGACATTAACAACTGGGAAACCTTGACCTCTGATCATTCAGCTTGGAGGCTAAAGACGCAGCATGGCCTTCTCCAATTCGAAGAGACACTTGTTCGGTAGGCTGAGGCAAAGAGGCACTCCCGGAACCAGCGAAATCTGGAGGCTGGGCAGGGGACAGAATGTATCTGCCCTCAGTATGGAAGGAATTCCCACTCTTGAATTGGCCTTTTAGTCACACTAGATGCTGTTTTAGGATGTCTTTCCAGAGCACGATACCATTTTTTTTTTTTGCTTTTAATTTATATGCCGCCCTTCTCCGGAGACTCAGGGCGGCTTACAATGCATTAAGCAATAGCCTTCATACTTTTGTATATTTATACAAAGTCAGCTTATTGCCCCCACAATCTGGGTTCTCATTTTACCTACCTTAGAAAAGATGGAAGGCTGAGTCAACCTTGAGCCTGGTGAGATTTGAACTTGCAGTAATTGCAAGCAGCAAATGTTAATAATAGTGCTTTAGTCCACTAGACCACAGTCTTTTGAGACTGAAGGATGCCAATGACTAAATTATATCTTGAAGTCATTCATAGCTAAGGGTTCTAATTCCATTCTAATTAACCTTTTCATTTTTATATCGAAATCATAAATAATATTTTAAATTTTGACAAAGAACTGATGAGACTAATCTCACTGATAAAAGTAAAAGAAACATGTATTATTTATTTTAAAAGTGTGTGTTAAATGTAGCACTTATTTATCCAAAACATTACATAATTTTATAAATAAGTAAATAATCAATGATATCCTATCTCCCATTCATTGAAAAATTGATTCTAAGATGAGGAAAATTACATAAATGAAATTACTATTAAAAATGAGCTAAAAGTTTGGTTTAATAAAACCAAAAAGTATAAATGTAATAAATATATTCTATTTTTTAATGACAAGTTTTGTTCTTTTTTTTTTTTAACGGTCATATTTTTACAGATTTTTTTTATTTCCAAACAGTTGATCAGGTGTGAGTCTCTCCACAGTATCTTTAATGAAAACTGCTGAAAATAAATTATCCAGAATCTTTAAATCTGTTCAGTCTCAAGCAAATTTCCTGTTTGAAATGACATCTCTATTATTACTTAATGGCTGTAGCCTTTAAATTCTTTCTTGGTTTGGCTTATTTCAAATCTGCATTTGGTTTGATAATTCCTGTTTGATAGTTTTTCATTTGAGCAATGTATCCTCTTTTTTAAACAAATCATTTTTCCTTTCATAGTTCTTCCGACAGTTTACCTGTCCTTTATATTTCTATTTATCCTTATTATACTAATTTGAAAGACACAGCTGCATATTTTTATACTATGTGGGCTATACTATGTCTTTAAGTAATTTGTCAGAGCCAGTACTTTAAAGTCTTATATAGATTTTATAAGAGTAAACTCTTATAATACCCCATATAGATGTCACTCTCTATTAATCCATTCACTATTGAAAAGGCTACAAATCGGGTGTAGGACTTTTTGGCTCGAACTCTTGGTGCTGCCTGTTTCTTCACCAGGGTTTCACCTCCGCGTTATTATGCCTCAGCACTTTGGGCCATGGCCCCTCTGTCCCAGTCCCTTCGCCGCGGCCCATTCGTCACACTACAGTTCACATTGGGCTTTTGGGCACAGATGACAGTTTGAAGCCAGCCAATCGGTGCAGGGGCTCAGGTGCTTTGGGAGTAGAGTGGGGGCTGCAGTTCAGAGGGACGCTCTGACAGTTCAGAGCCTCCTGAGGCGGCTGAGAGGAGCGTGGGGGAGGGATCCAGCCACAAAAGATGGGGAAGGGGAGCTGTAGAGGTTCCCAGGGTTTCTCCCTGTGGAAGAGGGGGCTTTGAAGTGTCCACTGCACCCAAAAGCCCAACGCGAACTGTACTGCAACAAATGGGCCGTGGCAAAGGGACTGGGATGGAGGGGCCGTGGCCCAAAGTGCCGAGGCATAATACGCAGAGGCGAAACCTTAGTGGAGAAACAGGCAACACCAAGAGTTTGAGCCGAAAAGTCCCATTCCGCTGCAAATCTGCTTGTATTAGTCTGTCTGTATAAATAAAAACCTGTGCTTTTGCCTTACGACTTCCAACACATTGAGCAATGAGGACATAACAGATGAAAAGAACCAATGGGGTGCTTCTCCTTATGCAATTCTAATTCATGAACAAGAGGAAAGAAAAGCAACAAAATTTTCTTTTAATATTTAGGCTTCTGATTTCTGCCATTTGTTTCTTTGGCTTAGTGAAATATAAAAACAAATTGGATATACAGAGTTAAATATCTGGTGTTTTGTGTGTGTGGAAAATGTTGCAACAATAGCCTACACTTGTTTATAATAGTACATTCCCAATAACCCAAACCATAATAAATTAACTTATTCTTTAACAATTCTTTGAGGCCTCAAGATGACTACAATAGCAGATTAGCTTTCAGGGACGTTAACAGATTGGCACAGTCTGTGTTTCCAGACTGTGCCAATTTTTAATTGGTGTTTCAGACTTAAAGTTAGGCAACTATCCAGAAGACTTCATTCACAACTCCATTTGGTTTCTGAAGCAATCCATTTATGGAACTGGAAATAGCTAGTTAGGCCTCAAAACCACATTTACATATTTGGTCAATGTTCTCCTTAATAGGAAGAAAATCGCCTTAAAAACTGCTGGTCTAGGAAATGCCAGTTCAACAATGAAATGATTAATTAGGGATTTTGAAGGATTTTGTTTGAAATATGAAAAGTGAAAACTAACCTCTTAAGTAGAAATTTATGAGCATAGTTGACCCATTAGAAAGTAAGGCCTTTGGAAAAAAAACGATTCTTACTTCTGAGTAATTATATCTGGGAGTATGCTATGAAAGAGATTTCCAACAGGTCTCTTACCAGCTCAGTTTTCAAGACATAAAAGATGATTTTACTGTGTGATAGTCCTCTGAGCAATTTAATATTTCATGTGTAATTTCAACTGATAATAGCCAGGCTTTTTAAAAACAAATATTTATGTTTGAGGAGGTCAAGACACCATAAATAGTGAAAATAAATTTCATTGAATTTATCCATTAGCAATCTTTACATTCATTCATTCATTCCAATTATATATATATATATGTTTTTCTTCTAGCCAGGTTTTCCCTACGTAGCCAAGGTTTTTTTGTAGCTCCAGCTCAGTAGAATCACATCTACTCGGTTCTGGGCTTTTTTCCTTTCTAACACCTAGCAAGCTCTAACTGCTAGGTGGGAGACCTAAATAGATCCATTTCTAGCTCGTTAGCTGTCATCAGTAGGCCACACCCATATCCTCCCTGTAAAGGTACAATATCAATTTTCTTACTTCTTTGTAGGGTTTATGTGTGTTTTTCTTCTAGCCAGGTTTTCCCTACGTAGCCAAGGTTTTTTTGTAGCTCCAGCTCAGTAGAATCACATCTACTCGGTTCTGGGCTTTTTTCCTTTCTAACACCTAGCAAGCTCTAACTGCTAGGTGGGAGACCTAAATAGATCCATTTCTAGCTCGTTAGCTGTCATCAGTAGGCCACACCCATATCCTCCCTGTAAAGGTACAATATCAATTTTCTTACTTCTTCGTAGGGTTTATGTGTGTTTTTCTTCTAGCTACAAAAAAACCTTGGCTACGTAGGGAAAACCTGGCTAGAAGAAAAACACACATAAACCCTACGAAGAAGTAAGAAAATTGATATATATATATATATATTACTCTTTTAAAAATAAATATAATTCTTATAAGGCAACTTGCATTAAACACACACTAAAAAATAGCAAAACAAAACAGCAGAATGATTCATTGAGAGAAAGTTGAAAATACGGTAGTATGCACCAGAGGATGCTAAATCTAAATTATACCATGCAATAATGGAAGTGCATATAAATTTGTAAACACATGGGTTTCTGGAATATTGTGGAGGACACATGTTAGACTATCTTCATCCCAGCAGCAGGAATTATGTGTTCCTATTTTAGCTATATAAAATGTAGTGACAGTATTACATTTTGTTCTTGGTGAGGATATGATCATATGAATTGTCATATGGCTTGTTATATGAATTTATATATTATACCAGTGATCCTCCACCTGTGGTCGATGGACCCCTGGAGGCTGCGATGTCACAGGCGGTCCGTGGAGGCTTGAAGAAATGTTAATATTTAAATCTAGAGTCAAGACTTGGAGATCTCTGGCCATGATCCATAGCTACAAAAGGTATTTAAAGGGGAACTATGGCAATGGTGAAATGTAAAATTTGTTACTACCGGTTCTGTGGGCGTGGTTGGTGGGGGGGTAAAATGACGGTGGGCATGGCCAACTTTTTTTTTTTTTACTTTTAAAACCATTTTTTCTAAAACCTCTTCAGCTGAAGAGGTTGTAAAAAAATGCTTTTAAAAGTCTCTGATGATCCCAGCTGAGTTGCCTGATTGTCAGAGGCTTTTTTTTCTTTTAAAAACATTTTTTCTACAACCTCTTCAGCCGAAGAGGTTGTAAAAAAAAATGCTTTTAAAAGCATGTGACGATCAGGCAACTCAACCTCTTTGGCCAAAGACATTGTAGAAAAAATGCTTTTAAAAGCCTCCGACTATCCCAGCTGAGCCGCGTGATCATCAGAAGCTTTTTTTTCTTACTTTTAAAAACATTTTTTCTACAACCTCTTCGGCTGAAGAGGTTGTAAAAAAATGCTTTTAAAAGTCTCTGATGATCCCAGCTGAGTTGCCTGATTGTCAGAGGCTTTTTTTTCTTTTAAAAACATTTTTTCTACAACCTCTTCGGCCGAAGAGGTTGTAAAAAAAAATGCTTTTAAAAGCATGTGACGATCAGGCAACTCAACCTCTTTGGCCAAAGACATTGTGGAAAAAATGCTTTTAAAAGCCTCTGACTATCCCAGCTGAGCTGCGTGATCATCAGAAGCTTTTTTTCTTACTTTTAAAAACATTTTTTCTACAACCTCTTCAGCTGAAGAGGTTGTAAAAAAATGCTTTTAAAAGTCTCTGACGATCCCAGCTGAGTTGCCTGATTGTCAGAGGCTTTTTTTTCTTTTAAAAACATTTTTTCTACAACCTCTTCGGCCGAAGAGGTTGTA
Organism: Pituophis catenifer annectens; assembly: GCF_029215685.1. NCBI lineage: Eukaryota > Metazoa > Chordata > Lepidosauria > Squamata > Colubridae > Pituophis > Pituophis catenifer. The sequence continues at coordinate 60,832,822 of NW_027256888.1, forward strand.
AAAAAAAAATGCTTTTAAAAGCATGTGACGATCAAGCAACTCAGCTGGGATCATCAGAGGCTTTTAAAAGCATTTTTTTCTACAACCTCTTTGGCCAAAGACATTGTAGAAAAAATGCTTTTAAAAGCCTCTGACTATCCCAGCTGAGCCGCGTGATCATCAGAAGCTTTTTTTTTTTACTTTTAAAAACATTTTTTTGGCCAAAGAGATTGTAGAAAAAATGCTTTTAAAAATAATTTTTAAAAAGCCTCTGATGATTGTGCAGCTCAGCTGGCATGGGTGGGGGGCAGGGTTTTTTGCTACCGGTTCTCTGAACCACCCGCCGCCATCGCTACCGGATCGGGTGATCTGGTCCGAACCGGAAGCATTTCACCCCTGGACTATGGTGAAGAAAAGGTTGAGAACCTCTGTATTATACTGTTTAATTAACCCAGAGCAGAATCCAGATTCACTAAACTTTGTAAAAAATTAAGAATATGTTTGGAGAGAATTGCCATTCCTTTCTAGTTCTATCGAAGTACAAACCTTTTCTATATACAGGTGAAAATTGCACAAATGGTAGCCTTCATTATAGCCTAGACTCTGGCACCAGAATGATTGCTTTAACAACTCTGAAAGCACTAGAGCCCTTGCAATGTGTATTTTGTAAGAGTTAAGACTCATTACTAATGGTAGTAATCCCCAGGAATCACATTTTTTAGGGCTTCCAATCTTAGCATTTGTGGTGTTGCTGGAACAACATTTAGTGCCATAAAATGTCTTGGTGAATTCTAAAAACAAATTGAGATTCACAGAATTCATTTAGCACTTTATTGAACAACCAATTCTAAATTGTTATGCAAGTAAAACAAAGATATAGTCTTTAATTTAAAAAATGATGTTTGGTAAAGTAATCAGTTTGTAAAATACAAACTGAAGCATTTTTTTTTTTTTAGATTGAAGTGCTTCGTATGTTTGTGTTTGCTCCTGAGAATGGATTCTAACCTGGCCAAGGATTAGTGAAGCGGGTTTTATAACTACAACAGAAAGGAAGTCTATTTGTAGGAAATATTTTATGGGAATAAGCAGACCCAAGCACCTAGCTTGCTGCATCCTAGTGTAAGAAAAATCAAAGAGCATATGCTCTGTGCATGTGTGCCTGGAAAGAATAGCAGAAGAGAGGAATGTTAGTTTAACAATCTATTTGACAAAGCACAGGCAGAGTGTTAGACAAAGAGGTGACAGAGAGTAGAACCTTATGTCTCTATCTACACCCTACTGCCCCCTTGTGGTCAGTAGATCACCCAACAACATATCATTCATACCAACCTCACCTGCGTAACTGCAGGAGAACCTTAAAACTGCACTCCTGTAGAGCATAAGTAAATTAGGGTTGCAATCCACACTTCTTACTCAAGGAAAAACAAAACGTAACACCCAGTTAACTCCAACTTATCAATGCCTGCTATCTAAAAACTCATCAACCCAAATGGCTGCTGCTCAGATGGACTACCATAGGAGTGTCAAACTGGTGGCCTTCATGTGCAGGCTATGTCCACCCCAGCTCCACGAAGGGAAAAAATGTCATGAAATGTCACGTGATAGCAATGTGATGTCACAAGTTTGACACTCGTGGACGATAGGAAATCATAGGATGTAGGTTGGTCCTTTCACAGAACTACTGGTATGCTCCAGCTCCTGTTGCTAAGGCATGCTGGCTCCAGATAGCCATAATTTAAAGAAACCTGAAGTAGATTTCATCTGGCTACCTGCATTGTCATTCCAATGGTGGGTTGCCTCTGGTTCGGACCGGTTCTTGTGAACCGGTAGTAAAACTGGGCTCCGCCCACTCACCCGGATGTTATCATAGACGATCTGAGCATGCGAGCAAAGCGTGCGCGCACACGATCCCATTGCAAACCAGTAGTAAAGGTAAGTAGAACCCACCCCTGTGTCATTCCATTACTAAAAGGCCAATCTGGGACATATATGTTATTGTTATCATTATTGCTGCTGCTGTCTGAGCAAGGGACACCAAGTCCCCTGCTGCCAGGCTACCACAAAGCCTACAGCAACTGTGCTATAGAAACAAAGCCTTGCATTGACAAACATCAGATCAGCAGCGTAGTTGTAAATTTCACTCCAGTGTTTCAGCTGCCAGCAGCATCTTCTTCTGCACAAACTCAGATGGCCCTCATTTTTATTTTATTTTTACTGGCTGCCAGAGCGTTCTGCTTTCCTGGTCTTCTGGGAGGGCACTTCTAAGACTCCAAAGAATATATGCAGTACTAGTGACTGTGATTGCCAGCTGTTGTTGAGACAGCTGTGGGCTACTGACAAACCTGAAATGGTCCCAGTCCAGGCTTTCAAAGCTACTCCTATATCCAATAGACTAAAACCTAATCCTCTGTGTTCCCTACAAAACATGCAGCCACTCTTGGTGCTATTACAAAGAGAGAGAAAGAATCCAGTAACTGGATTTGGTCAGATTCAAATACAGACAATTTTGAAGCAATTAAGTAGCCATAATTTGTTCATAAAATCATCTTAGCTGTGTTCTAGAAAGACACGAGTGGCCTTGAAGCCCCTATAATCTTCTGATCATGTGTTTAGAACAACTCCACTACCAAAATCATAGAAACAGGATGCTTTAAAAACATGTCCAGGATTAATAAATTCTTTGAGTTGGCTTATTTTACTTGTAAATCACTCAGTTGTTGTATAGATAATGAGATGATCAGTATATAAATTTAGTTAATAATAAACAATAATTCTGCAATGTCTCCCACTCTGCGTTCCTAGTTTTTTCCATCTGGATAAAAATGTTATAGCTGTCTATAATCTGAGTCAAATCATTATTTGTTCTGTTTGCTCTGACTGTTCATGAAAAGAACAGATAAGAAAAGATTTTTAAAAAACGAACAATAGAGACCTTACCTTAGTCCATTTGTTAAGAAGAAATCTGCTTGCATTCTGAAGAACTTTTTAATTGCTACTAAGTCATATACTTAGGGATGTGGCTCAGTGGCTAAGACGCTGAGCTTGTCGATCGAAAGGTCAGCAGTTCAGCGGTTCAAATCCCTAGTGCCGTGTAATCAGGTGAGCTCCCGTTACTTGTCCCAGCTCTGCCAACCTAGCAGTTCAAAAGCACGTAAAAAATGCAAGTAGAAAAATAGGAACCACCTTTGGTGGGAAGGTAACAGCATTCCGTGTGCCTTTGGCATTTAGTCATGCTGGCCACATGACCATGGAGACATCTTCGGACAGCGCTGGCTCTTCGGCTTTGAAACGGAGATGAGCACCACCCCCTAGAGTCGGGAACGACTAGCACATATGTGTGAGGGGAACCTTTACCTTTACCATATACACAGGAAGATCCTTGCAAGGATTGCCTTGTGAAACAAAGGATGCTACATATTCATGCTAGATGACCAGTTGCTAACATGTGTCTGTTGGAAACCCTCGTAACAGGATTGGCTCTTGTTTAATGAAAGCCACAAGCTTGTTCTTTACCCCTGTTGTCTCTTTCCTATTGATCAAGAACCCCCAGTCATGAGTAGGTTTTTTTTTTTTTCTACTGCTTGCTTTACTGAGATTCCTAAAAGAATTTATCTCCAGAGAGCCTGCAAGAATTAACATATGCAGGTCACCCATTAAACATTGTAAGACCATAGGAATGCTTAATCAACCAATAACAACACAGAAAAACAAGCTAATACATTGCAACCATCTGCCACTTTCTAAGTGCTGCCAGGAAAGAGGGAACAAACGGCAAATGAGCCAATAGTAGTAGTATCCCTACCCTTCCCAGTCACAATGCATTGCAATACATGAGGAGAGTAGAGCAAATGAGTACATTTGTTGTTCTCCAAAAGCTTTTTAAAATTTATAGCTAAGCCTTGGGTGGGCTCAAGAACAAAACTAAAGTCATTTGCGTGATTTAATTCTGTGGAAGATAAAAATGAAATTATGAAGAAGGGTTTGGGCTAACTTGTTGCCTACAGGGGTTTTTGTTTGTTTGTTTACTACTATACGATGATCAGATGTTGGGTTGATTTGATTATCAGATAAAAATTCCTTCACCTGGAATATTTATTTAATATAATATTTTTGTTAAAATGGGATAGGAAAGCTTATAACTATTTGTAGACCCATTATGTAAAGGGGAAGAGAAATTATCGGTTTTTTTCATTTTTTTTCTCATTATCCAGCTGGTGTAGATTCTATATGTTTAATGTTAAATTTATTTGATATTTGGGTCATTTTTTTTTCTTTTTTGTACATATCTTTTTCTTTGCTGTTACTGTTCGATGTAAGGTTTTTCTGTTTTGCAATTTATTCTTGTTGATAAAACAAAATAAAAAAAGAAATTATGAAGAAGGGTAGAGAAAATATCAGTTTGCCTTGAGGTTACATAGGAACTGCTCTGAGAGAAGAGTTGTGCAAAGTCTGAATGTTCTAAAAGTTCCACAAATGATACCCTTTACTGGGAAAAATGCTTTATTTCTGGTGAATAAAAATTTGCAACAGAAAACTTAATCATGTTAGACATGGCTTGGGGGCTCTACCATATAGATAGCACGCATGTTTGGGCTTAATCTGTATATCCAGAAAAAGATTCAATTCTTTTTCTCAAAGTTTTTTGCTTTGCCCCTTTTGCAATATCATCCCATGATAATCAGCTTTTAGGTATTCAAGCACACCTATGAAGCCAAATGTCTTCAAGTGAAATCAGGAACAGTTTAGTTGTGGTTGCATGCATATTGTAAACTATGAACAATTCAAAAGGATGGATAAATTGGTCTTAAAACAATAAAATGAAATTCACCAGTGTTAGCAGCATTCTTTTATGCAACAAATGGAAACTCTGAATATGCAAACATATCAAATGGATCAGAAACTTTGCTGTAGTATTGCTGAAGGGGAATAGAAAGTTTTAGCAGATGTTCATCTCAATAGATTTTACTCATATGTAAGACCACATTAAATTAAATGGGTTTTATTCCCTGATGCATAGATTTATAGCCAAAATACTGAACACAGTTTCAGAGTGTACGCATATTTAATCAAAAATAAAGAATATCTTCAGCTGAAATATTTAAATCAGTTTTCAATAACCTTATATCTTTAATTCTTCTCCCCCCCAAAAATTACTTTTGCATATCAATCAATGTGCTGCATATGTAGTCTTTCATCCATTTAATACATGTTGAGTGGCATAAAATGAAAAGCTTAAGAACAAACATTAAAAGTATATGACAAAGAAACTTCAAGTTAGACTTACAATAGGAGAATGTGGTACCTGTAAAACTTTTCAAGATGCCATCATAAATGTATGAGTGTTTCAAGCATTAATTATATCACAATTCATAATATTTTAAAATATATTAATTTATTAGCTTACATTAGCTTTCCTTCTGTTAAACTAAAGTTACCTGAAGCTAAAACATGAAGAAAATGCCATGGTACCATCTCTATATGTACAGTAGTCCACAAACATCTACAGAACATCTGGTTGAGGAAATTACTACTCATTGCATATTTTAACATTATTCTCAGGTTCTGCATCCAATTCAAAAGGGCAGCCATATGCTGACCTTACTTTTTCCCATCACACTTAAGCAAAATTATGTATAACTGTTTATTCCTTAGATGGTTTCCTTTAATTTTATACAGTATAACTGAATCGTGACACCTCATTGAATAGCTGCCCATCTCTAATGCACATCTTGCTAACTACTGGCAATGGAAGAAGAAAAACAAGTTAAATTTTTTTCCAAATGATTTTGGGAAACAATAAAAAGCTTGACATGAAGTTGACAATTCAGTAGCAGTTGCCTATTAATGTTAACATCTATTTCTATCATAATATTTGTAGGCATGGGTGAATAAATTGTGCTAGTGCATGCATCAGCAATTCCTTTTATTTATTTATTTTGCAGAAAACAGATAGTTAAAAGTTTGTAAGAGCTGCAGTCTTTCACAAATTGGTTCTCATGATGTCTAAGGTAAAGGTAAAGGTTCCCCTCGCACATATGTACTAGTCGTTCTTGACTCTAGGGGGAGGTGTCGAAGAGCCAGCGCTGTCCGAAGACATCTCCGTGATCATGTGGCTGGCATGACTAAATGCCAAAGGCGCACGGAATGCTGTTACCTTCCCACCAAAGGTGGTCCCTATTTTTCTACTTGCATTTTTTTTACGTGCTTTCGAACTGCTAGGTTGGCAGAAGCTGGGACAAGTAACGGGAGCTCACCCCGTTACGCGGCACTAGGGATTTGAACCGGTAAACTGCCGACCTTTCGATCGACAAGCTCAGCATCTTATCCACTGAGCCACTGCGTCCCTTGTTCATGATGTCTAGGACTCTGGAAATTAAAATCCAAAATTTAAAGAAGACATTTTATTACTTTCCTGGACTTCTCAAAGAGTTTTAGTACTGTGTTTGAGCCTTGGGCTCCAAATGTAATACGGGCCCCATTTCCTGGCTGTATTAATATGCATAATAAGGGTTTTACTTGGAGCCATATATATGTTTATTTGGTACCATTGTAATTGTTTTAATTGTTTTTAATGTTTCATGAGATATGCCACCAAGAGGCACTTGTTGAAATGGACATCTATAGAAATTAATCCAACAAAGAAAGAGAGAAAGAAATAAGGCTGGAGATGGTTGCTTTATTCCAGACAAAGAATTGCATGTGCAAAATTACACACGCGCGCACACACACACGCATCAAAGGAATGTAAATGAAGTCTTGATAGTACAGGGGTTTAGTGCACCCTGTTATTAACACAGCTGCCTGCAATTTCTGCTGGTTTGAATCTCTCCAAGGCTCAAGGTTGACTCAGCCTTCCATCCTTTCTAAGGTAGGTGAAATGAGGACCCAGTTTGTGGGGGCAATAAGCTGACTTTGTATAAAATATACAAAAAGAATGAAGGCTATTGCTTAACGCATTGTAAGCCGCCCTGAGTCTCCGGAGAAGGGCGGCATATAAATCAAAATTAAAAAAAAAAAAAGTGCTCATCCAGATTAAAGAGGATCAGATCAATTAAACAGACTGGCACAAGTTCATCAAGCAGTTCTATTAGCACAAGCCCCGTTAAAAAAATTTTAAAAGGTTATGCTAATTTCTTGTGCTAACAGATTTTTGGCCCATGGGCAAATAGCCTGATGTTTTGTATTTTCTTGGAATGCTTGTATTGATTACTACAACTTGTTCATCCGCCCCACTTCCATTTGTTGCATTTCCCCCCCCCCCCATACCACACAAAGGAAAACTTGCTTAGATGAACTTGTGTGCTGTATTTGGATGCCTCCCCTTATGTTCTTTGTATTTACTTCTGGGTATCGGAATATCAAAGTACACATAATACTCAACAATGAGAGAATGTTCTTTTCTCTAATCCATCTTTGTCCAACCTCATGCTCTCCAGATGTATTGGACTTCAACTGCCCTAATCCAAAGCCATTCAGGAAACAAGCTGAAGAAGATTGCTCTAATCTAATGATCAGAGGCTCCAACCAGTAAAACATATTTAGTTAATTAATCTGCATTCAATCAACCTTAGTCTTTCCCTTATTTAACCTCCTCAGACTATGCAAATTATTTCAGTTTTGTTAAAGTTTATTATTTTAAAAAACAAGAATTTCTCCCAGTCCTCATTTTTAGTGAACTAATCCATTCTGTACTTCTATAATTTGGACCTAAATGGATCTACCTATATACCCTTCACAGATGTATTTCTTCAAGACAAACATTCTATGAAGTCTATCTTAATATTTTCAAAATACAAATTTTAGTGTTTGGGGAAGAGAACTGGTTTTGTATTTTGTTGGAGAAATTTGTTGTGAAAACTCTTCAGATGTGTTTTATCAATTATTCTTGTTTTCTATTTAAATGAAGACAAGGTTCATTTATTTTATGCTATTTTATGTGATTTTATGCTCATGAAATAAAGGAGGTTGCCAATATAAAATTCTATTTTGAGTACTGGGCATCATAGTTATACCAGAGGTGGGTTTCAGCAGGTTCTGACCAGTTCTGGAGAACCGGTAGCAGAAATTTTGAGTAGTTCGGAGAATGTAGTAAAAATTGTGACTGACCCCGCCCCCATCTATTCTTTGTCTCCCAAGTCCCAGCTGATCGGGAGGGAATGGAGATTTTACAGTATCCTTCCCCTGGAGTGGGGTGGGAATGGAGATTTTACAGTATTCTTCCTCTGCCATGCCCACCAAGCCACACCTACAGAACCAGTAGTAAAAAATTTGAAACCCACCACTGAGTTATACCACTTCAAAATATTATTTATAGCTGATAAATAATTTGATAGTCGTTTCTGTTCATAAATCTTCAAAAGAATAATAAGAATAGAACAGAAGAAGCACAATTGTTCTCCCTATAAAGCAAAGTGTAAGAATTCTACATTGCTTATAATCAAATCTCTCTTGGTTCCAAGTTTAGTTAGAAAGGTATTTAGCCTTCATGGTTATATAGGTAGTCTTCGACTTACAACAGTTCATTTAGTGACCATTCAAAGTTACATCACTGAAAAAGTAATTTACGACCATTTTTCACACTTATAACCATTGCAGCATCCCCATGATCATGTGATCAAAATTTAGCTACTTGGCAACTGACTCATATTTATGACATTTTCAGTGTCTTGGGATCGTGTCATCATCTTTTATGGCCTTCTGACAAGCAAAGTCTATGGCTATGAAGCCAGATTCACTTAACAACTCTGCTACTAACTTAACAATTGCAGTGATTCGCTTAACAATGGTGACAAAAAAAGATTGTAACATGGGGCAAAACTCTCTTAACTAATGTCTCACTTAGTAACATAAATTTGGGGCTTGATTGTGGTAGTAAATCGAGGATTACCTGTTCCCTTTTATTCATGAACTTTGTCCAGTTCTGTGCATACAATAAGCATCCAGTTTTATGTCCCTCCAATTGATAAACTGTATCTTCCCTCCTGATTTGTTTCTGCTTTGCATAAAAAGAAAAGCAGCTAGCAGTAACATCCATCAATAGGTAAACAATGTGACTAGAATATAACATTTTAAAAAATGGCAGCTGGTTATAAAAAATTATTTAAACTATGAACAGATATAAATAAAATCAGAAATGAGACGGTGATAAGCCTCCTGGGAAAGCCAAGGGAAATCATCAAAACCATAAAAAAGCGAGAGTTAGAATATTTTGGACATATGATGCGACACCCAGAAAAATACGGCATACTTCACTTAATCCTCCAGGGAACGATGGAAGGCAAATGAGGTCCATGCAGAAGAAGAACATAATGGCTTCAAAATCTAAGGGACTGGTTTGAACAAAACTCAGCAGCACTTTTTCGTGCGGCTGCTGATAAAAATAGGATTGCCAACAATGATTGACAATGTCTGACGACGGATATGGCACAAGAAGAAGAAGAAGAAGAAGAAGAAGAAGAAGAAGAAGAAACAGATTAAAACACAGAAATGCAAAGTAAACCAACACATATTAGTCCAGTAAACCAAGCAATCAAGTTCTGGGAAAGTGATTCTGTAAGTTAGCTAAAAGCTATCAGTAAGAAAATTTCATATAAAATACTGTAAAACAGAAAAAAATAAACTGATACATCTCTTGTTTTTATTCACATTAATCATGCAAGTGATTAATGCAAGTGTAAGCCTCTTTTTGCAATGCATTTTTTCATGTTTTTATCAATGACAATCTGCACATTTGCTTGAGTAAAACAGTGAATGCAGTCCTAAGAATTTTCAAACATTAACTCACGATTTATAAAACGTTGCAAAAAACAATGAGCAACTCAGTTGGAAGACTGAAGTGTGTGTGTGTGTGTGTGTGTGTGTGTGTGTGTGTGTGTGTGAGAGAGAGAGAGAGAGAGAGAGAGAGAGAGAGAGGGAGGGAGGGAGGGAGGGAGGGAGAGAGAGAGAGAGGGAGTTCATATTGCAGAATTAATGTTATAAATGCTTCCAGAGATGCAAATACTGAAACAGAAAAACAATGAACAATATAAAAGTTCAGTTAAAGAAATCTGTCTAAATGGAGAAAAGGCATTATCAGAAGTCTAGCATTAAATAACAATAATTTTTGGGGGGTATTCATGGTATTTGAAGGTAATATTTATTTCTGGAATTATTGGCATACATTGTCCAATGCACATTGGAGACCCAGTTTAATCTAGTGGTTAAGCACCAGGCTAAAAAAACAGGAGACTGTGAGTTCTAGTCCCATTTAGACACGAAAGCTGGCAGAGGGAGTGTAGAGTGCAGAGGTGAGTGTATTACAAAAATTGTACAGAGTTTAACATGTTTACAATATTAGTGAGAAAAAGTCCCTTCCCATTCACAAGCAGTCCCAGTTAATATTTTCAAAATGTAAAGATTTACAGTTTGGATGGTAGAGAGAAAAGCGGAATGTAAGAAAATACTCTTTAATAACCCTTCCTGATTCTTCTCTCTTGTTGTGGCAGTTTCTTCTGAACCACCACAATCCTGCCATATCAGTCACACTCACAACAGGATTTGTTCATCAAGTTTTGTATTTCTATGGGGCTTCATAGGCTGTTGTGACTTATGGAGAAAGATGAAAGGAAGGACGTATTCTTAACGCAACTAAAAAATGACAAATCATTCGACGAGCATGTGAAATGTTTAAAAAACAAAGTGAAGAATAGCTTCTGGTGGTTCAAAGAATGCAATTAAAACAGATAGAAGTGAAACTGAGAAAAACATAGTTGGCTGAAATGAAAATATTTACAATTTTGTCTCCCTCCTGAGAAGGAGATTTATTTTATACTGGAATATTTTCCCAAACAGGAAGAATGCAATATTTATTTATTGGTTCGATTTATATGCTGCCCTTCTCTGGAGACTCAGGGGGGCTTACAATGCGTTAAGCAATAGCCTTCATACTTTTGTATATACCTGCTTAGTAGGGCTTTCGCCCCCCCCCCCCCCGCCCAAAGCGCTGTTTTTTTATATACAAAGTCATCTTATTGCCCCCACAAACCAGGTCCTCATTTTACCTACCTCGAAAGGATGGAAGGCTGAGTCAACCTTGAGCCTGGTGAGATTTGAACTTGCAGTAATTGCAGGTAGCTGATGCTACTAAACAGCACTTTAGTCTGCTGCGCCACCAAGGCTCAATATTTGTAACATTTGTTCCAAAAGCAGAAACTCCAGTGTGATGGACTTGTTGTATAGCCTCTGAAAATGCCTTACTTCCCACTTATTAAAACTTGTTATAGATTTGAATGAGTGGATTTCAGACTCCAAATTGTGATTAAATAACATTGGGTTATGTTTAATGGCACTTTTGCATTGACAGAATAATGCTAACTCATCAGCAGAATAATGTAGGAGATGACCAGGTTGAGGCCGAGGGAGGGGTCAACCATGTCATCAGTTTGAAGTCTTTTCGGCCCCAGAAGAGATCTAAGTCCAGCCCTCCTTGAATTCCATTTATTCTTATCTACCACCAATTTGCCTTCACTGTTAGTAGTTCAGATTCTTGTTTATAGGTAGCATGGAATAAACTTGTACTCATTTGAAAATCCTGGTTCCTGATTTCTTGCACCTGATAATTAAATGTTTAATACATACTTTCTCTCACACATCTCAAATCTGATCCGGAAGCTTGGCTTTTAGCTTTATAAGGCAAGTATTCTTCAACATAGCATGAGTAGGCAATGACCATCTGAAACTCAAGATTTGTTGAATAAAACGAAATCCACCATGTTAGCCATAATGACTTCTATTAACATACATTAGATGATCTTAATTGTCCATGCAGCTAGTGAGGTGTAGGAATTGTAGTCCAAAATGCCTGGAAGACATCAAGTTGTAAAAACATAGCATTAAAATTAGTTAGAAATATCATATTGCAGGGGACTTCTGAGGGAGATACAGAAAACTGAGAATATCAACATTGCCAGGAATATGTCTGCTTCTACTGATACACTATGGTTAAAAGATATTAATGAAGGAATGACAGATGTGGAATAAACATATCTAACAAGACAGGAAAAAATATGAAAGTAGAATTGCAAATGGCAGGCCAAGGAAATGATTGAAAAAAGCTTTACTGAATATAAAAAAAACTGACTGAAGTTTTAAAAATTAAAAGAGATACAGTATTAAAATGATAAATCAAGAAAATGTTTTCTTTTGGATCTACAAAAGAGGCTTGTTAAAACCTTGAAAATCTGTACAGTAGGATAAAGAAAAATTGAATAGAAATTAAATCCTACAACAATATTTGATTAAATTAAAGATTAATCCTGTTAGAAATAAAACAAAGGACTATAAAGTTGGTTTATTAGATCAAAGTTAAAAATAGGACATGAATAATTTAAATTATTTTTACACATCAAATTGATTATGTGCAATGCTCAGCAAACATTCAACTATGATTTTGCAATAGGACAAATATGGTAGCTGGCAGAAAAAGAGAGAAAGGAGAAAAGATCAGAAGAGAGGAAAGAAGATCAGAGGAGAGGCCATTTGATGGTTTTTGAAAGAGCTGGAGGTAGAATGAATATTTTCAACTATAACGAACAGGACAAAAAATGGCTTTATGAAAGCACGTAAAGATGAGAATCGTGCAAGCCATGGCATGCCCTGTGACATCTATGGAAGTGAAAGCTGGATTTTGATGAAGCAGGAAAGGAAATATTGGCATCTTTGAACTTTAGTGTTGGACAACACTCCTGAAAATATTCTGGACAGCCAAGAAAACAAACTGATAGATCGTTGAACAAATGAATCTAAAGCAGTCACTTAAGGAACAAATGGTCACCACATTATATAAGACCTAGCTCTCTGGAGAAGGTTCTAATGCTCATAAAAGTAGAACAAAAGAGAAGGTGACCCTCAGCAAAGTAGGTGATTCAGGTATAGTGATAATGGAGGCACCGTTGGAAGATCTGAAAGACCAGGTTAGGAAAAGGTCATCATGGAGAAAATATCTCTCATGTACTCATTACAAATTGAAAACAATTTGACTGCATACAGTCAATCAAACAGATAGAAATGGTGCTTCTATATTATCAAAGAGTAGAACAGAGGTGGTATTCAGCAGGTTCTGACCAGTTCTGGTAGCGGAAATTTTGAGTAGTTTAGAGAACCGGTAAATACCACCTCTGACTGGCCCTGCCCCCATCTATTCTCTGCCTCCTGAGTCCAAGCTGATCGGGAGGAAATGAGGATTTTGCAGTAACCTTCCCCTGGAGTGGGGAGGGAATGGAGATTTTACAGTATCCTTCCCCTGCCATGCCCACCAAGTCTCACCCACCAAGCCACACCCACAGAACCAGTAGTAAAAAAAGTTGAATCCCACCACTGGAGTAGAACCTAAATAAGATAGGAAAACATGAATGAAGCTCTTAAGTGTTACAGGGAAAATAGTTTCCAAATTTTCCCAAGCTAACACACAGAGAAACACTTCTCACTTGTGATACCAAGAAGAACAAAGAACGGCAAATTGGTCAGTTGACTAAGTGGGCAATATGATACTTGAGCTTCCTTTTTTTTGAAAATAGCATTTCCACTGTGCCAGTGATTTTAATGAAAGCATCCATAATGCATTGTTAAAATTTCTAAATGAGGCTATCAGCTGAAAAGATTGTGGAACATTAAGGTTGTTTAGGAAGCTTTGATCTTCAAAAGTCTGCATGCATTTAGGAAAAATGCCCTCTTCACACCTAGATACCTTATTTTTGTCATAATATATTATTTCTGTTGAGGTAGGGAGAGAAAATGCTGTATAGTAAATTTTAGGGGAGGGAGAGAAATAAATGTAATAACCTTAACATTATCCATCCATTTCCACCAGAGATGGAAAACATGGTGTAGATCTAATGTGGTCCACAAAACCAATTTTGAGACACTTCTTTTTTAAACATGATAGAAGAGAAAAATATTAAATACATGGTAATTATACCAATGTATCTAATTCAATTATATTTACAGATAAATGAAACCAAAGCCTGCTCAGTTTTTGCCTCTCCCTGATACTTTTTGTTAGCGTGTTTCCAACCTGCCATTCGAAGCTCAATGTGACCTTCAGCTCTTTTTTTAAAAAACTAATACTTTTGAATCATTTATGGTCACTCTCACATGCACACATACAGAAAGACACAAACTTGTCTTGATTCTTCCACATATCTAGATGCACAGTTAATTTTATGCGCTTTCCTGCTTCCCCAAGAAACTGCATATTTACTTACCTGCCTACACACACACAGATACCTCCCTACGAAACCTACCCATCTGCACCAAATTTTCATCTCTCAACCTTTTCTTGGAATAATAATGTTTAAAAACAAAACATAGGAAGAGAAGACCAGACTTACCCTTTCCATTTGTGGTCTGAAAGAAAAGTTGACCTATGAGGCAATTTCAGCTTAAACAAAAAGTTTCCATTGAGTGGAAACTTTTGTCTAACTAAACTCTTTTAATTAAGTAGGATTAGTGCAGGATTTTCCCCAGGACCACAGTAGATTAAGAGAAAAATTTGTTCTTTTCAGTATTTTTTATTAGAATTGGCCCTGGTTGTCAATGGGCACTACTTCTGTCTCCCTCTTTCTCTCTTTTTTTTTTTTTCTAAATTCAAACATCACACGGGAATGGGTTGCTCAACAACCTGTAAGTGTGGGTCATTTCGGCCTGAAAGTCAGAAATGTTATGCATAAATTCTTAGAACAATAGCAGAGCAAGGATAGAAAATTTTAGTTACAGCATGTTTCACCAGTAACACCTGGACAGCCAGAAGTTCCGGACTATTATCCACAAGACAATTGTTTTCAAAATAATTATACTATTATATTATGTTATTATAAATTCATTTTCACTTATTGTTGGCTATTTTGGCTGTCAACTAACAGGCAAAAATGGAATACATATGTGTGTGTGTGAGTGTGTGTATATTCCCTGAAAGAACAACCAGTCTCTAGTGTAAGACTGTTTTTGGTGAAAATAATTCATGGAATGCATTAACGTTGTCATAGTTTTATAACATAAACTCTGCTATTGTTCTTCCACTTTGTCTTTTTCAAACAAAACTACTGCTGGCTTGCACAGTTTGAAGGACTATATAAATGATCTGCCAATTTCTGTAAAAGGTCACCTGATTGAATTATTCATCAAAAACCTCCTCCCCACCCAACACACCCTGTGTCTTGATACCATTTGTTTGACAAACATATTTTCAATTTCTTCTTGCTCTTTATAATGACTTGATGGCACTGGGACCAGGTGGCCCTGTTTCATAAATATGTTCAGAACTATCCTCAACCTTTGTAATACAGGTTGTGAGAATAACTTTCAGGAGAAAAACTGCAGCCAAGACAACATTGAAACAAGAGCATAAAGCAGGTTATTTGAGAAAGTGTTTCAGATTTGATCCGCCATACTTCCCTAGAATAAAAACAGGGAGGCATATTCAGATTTGCAAGATTCTGTTATGGCAATAGTAAATATTTTATTTATAATTTTGTTGTTCAAGACTAGCCTACCTCAAAGGACTGATAGGTAATTCCATTTTCATCAGAATCATATATTCTGGCAACTATATATGACTAAGAAACGGAAGTGCTTCAGTAGAGTTTCCATAACTGGGCTACAAAAATTCTTTGTAACTCTTTCTACTGTCTATGAATCAGCTGAACTTTTTTTTTTTTTTTTTTTTTGCAGTATACATATGGTAGCTATGGATATGATTGAATGACATTATTTAATCTCCATTTATAGCTTTATATACAGTCTACATACACTAGAATAGACATAACCTTAATTAGGGAGAACCAAAATCCATGAACATAATTATTTCTTCACAAATTATAAACCAGCAAGCCAGTGCAAACTATTTGAAAACCACACAGGACTCTGTCCACTTTCCTTAATTTTGATACTTTAGACTGCAAAATGTGAAAATTCAAATGTTTGGCAAAGGCATAAGGAAGAATTGAGCTATTTGAGTTTTGTGAGTCACAAGAATAGTTCCTTAAACAAACAAACAAACAAAAACTTTATTTCCAAAAATGACAAAAAAAAGGTCAAATTACCATGAAAAATTGTATTTGTTCCAATATTTAGATGGGTATATTGAGACATAATTTCTTTTATTTAGAGAGAAATACAAAATGCTTTGCTGAAATAGGGAGCAGATAGGCAAACTATGGTCCAAGTGTTCATGGTTGATAAGCAACTATAAGGTAGTTCCACCTTTTCTTTCTTGTATGATGCATGGAAATTGATAAAACACAACCATAGTTACCAACTGTCTTGATTTCCCAGATTGTCACATTTTAAACATGAAACCGCAAAGCATCTAAGAACTATAGATATATTGTTCCTTTCCAAAAGTTTGTTTTTATTCATCGCCATCAACTTTACTGTACACAGTTTTAAGGTCCATTTGATCAAAAGAGGATTTAAGTTTCTCCAGTTGCTGAAAGCATGATCTTTTTGCAGTCAGTTAAAGGCAAAGGCTGCAAAATGATAACATGATAAACATGATTGTCTTTAACTCAATTGTCTCTTACCTATATTTTAAAATTGAGTCCTGTATTCCCTCTGCCTCAAAGACTGGGCTTCATTACTTGATAGGAAGAAGATTTTGCCCTTCCTAAGGTCTGATACCATGTGATTGGAAATATAAATTAGAAAACATTATAATATTCTGTTTATTATAAATCAAATGTCAGAAGGATGAAAGTCGAAATTAAGGATTTTTTAAAAATCAGAAGCTGCTGTACTATTACAAATCTTATTATGCTTGTTGTCAGGGTTCCATCCAACACCCCCAATGAAAGAAGACTCCGAGGCTTGAAGTTCCTCAAAGTTCCATTTTATTAGAGATGTCATACTGGCACATCTGGAAAAACCCAAAACTGAAAGCTTCCAGGTTTTCCCCATCCAAAAGAAAGTCCAAGTTCCTTCCCCTGCACCCACCTCTCCATCACATGGTCCAATCAATGCACTGTCTCTCCCAGTCACTCCACTCCAGGTGCAGGCCGAATGCCCTTGACTCTCAGAGAAAGGAATGTTATTATGGTTAGCTATCTCCACCATTCCATGTAATCCCCCCTCCCACTTTCCCACAGCACTAAGTATGGCAGCCTGAAGATCAAAAGAAAAAGATGGCCTCCAGGGCTGACACTTGTGCTTACAGTAATTTTATTTAAAAAAAATTAGAGTCCTTTTTAGCTCCCACCAATCCAACCTTGGAATAAGCTTCAGTGAACCAGCAGAATAGAATGTATAGGTTAACAAGGTGCCCAGAATCAAAATAGTCTATAGGAAGCAACACTGCATAGTCCATAAACAATTTTGAACTTATCTGCACAAGTATAAAAAAGGACAGGAGTTTGGAAGAATTCGAAGCTGTGTTCTTTGTGTGGTGAGTTTAGTTATGTGGAATGATGAACTGAACCTATGAGACTCCTCGAGAGACATCTTGCAAGACATAATCTGTATGCAACTAATACATTTGCTTTTTTAGCAAAATGTGGCTTTAATGGGATGAATTTTGAGCCATAAAAAATGAAATATGAACCTCAAAGCTATTTTTTTTTCAAAAATAGAAGCTCAGGAAATAATTAATTTGATTTCTTGTTTTGTTGGATCTATACAAAGTTCATTTTATTAGGACTTAGGAAATAAATCTGGGTGGCAGCAAAAGCCATTATAATGTATATTGTTCTATTTAAGGCAAATTTAAACTATCACATTCCTATTTCTGATTCTGAAATGTTAGCAGATATAGAGACGATGCCTCCCACTCTTTATGTAACTCTGGGTCACAAATTTTAAATGTGTGTTGATGTTATTTCAGGAAGCTAATTTATTAAATCTTTCTGTCCTAGAGAAAAAATCCTTTACCAGATCCCAAGCTAACAGAATATTATGTCAATTATATTTTCTGTCAATATGTTTTTCTTGGCTTCTGATGCTCTGAAAGACAAACAGGAAACAAATCATGATGGGTTCAATAATCATGATAGCCAAATTGAACCACTGAAAAATTAATTATCTCTTTGAAACACTTTTCAAATATCTTGACTACGGTGAGTTCTTTGCTGTTCGAGGCATATATTACATCTCTCTAAACATTCATCATTATTTGTTTTGATTCCTAATATAAGATTCCCTTGGTAGATATTAGTTTTACAACCACAGCTCAAAAGCTGCTCATATCTATGTGATAAAGTGTATTTTTTTATCTTCCTATCTTAAGTTTATTTATTTTTATTTATTTATTAGACTTGTTTGCTGCCTATCTCTCTTTGAGATAACCCTGGATGGCTTACAACAATTGTGGCTATCACTGAAGAACATCAAACACAAAGCATAGAATTATTCATGTTCTACTACAACTGTGATGGCGAACCTATGGCACGCATGCTGGAAGTGGCATCCAGAGCCATCTGTCCGGGCACGCGAGCTATCGACTGTTGCTCTTCCGGGTTCCGGCGCCCAGCCAGCTGGTCTTGATGTGCTCAGGAGCAACAGAAACCAGAAGACCAGCTGTCCAGTGCACATGCACACACCTGGAAGATGATCTCATGGTTTCAAGCACGCATGCACCAACTACCTGGTCTTCCAGTTTCTAGCACGCATGCACACGTGAAGACCAGCTGGCCAGTGCTCATGCACACACCAGAAATCAGAAGATCATCTTCCCGGCAAGCGCATGTGCATCGGGCAGCTGCTCTTCCAGTTTCCAGTTCTCCCGTGCACATGAAAACCAGGTGGCCGGCACACCGGAACCTGGAAGAGTAACGGGCAAAGGGTCGCTTCCCCGGAGAGATGGCTTTGCATGCCACTTCTGCCACAGGTGCCATAGGTTCTCCATCACAGGGATAAAGTATGAAAGAGCAATGGGGATGAGGGACGGTGGCGGTTCTCACGCTAGGTGACTGCTCTTCCAGTTTCTGGCAAGTGGGCACACGCACGCTTCCATTTTGGCACTTGGTGCCGAAAAGGTTCGCCAACACTGTACTACAAGCTTTGAAATATTACCTTGACTTTCCATTCACAGCACAAAGCATGTATTCCAAACATAAGATAATTATGTTCAGTTGTGCTCACGAAGTTTTTGTGCTCTTACCACCACTGAAAAATTTTCCACATCCTCTTTCTTGCAACAATCACAGCATCCTCATGGTCACATGAAAAAATTCAGGCATTTGGCAACCAGCATCTATATATTTTATGTTTGCAGATGATCATGTGATTGCCATTTGTGATCCATCTTTCTTCTGACAAGCAAAGTCAATTGGGGAAGCAGAAATTTGCTTAATAAACATATAATCGTTTAAAAACTACAGTGATTCATTTAGTAACCATACCAAAAATGGTCATAAAATCTAGTGCAATTCAATTAGTAATTGCCTTGCTTAGCAATGGAATTTTTGATCCCATTCAATGACTAGCTCTAGCCTTTTCTTATGGCAATTTTGACTTGTTCTCAGCAGGGACATGCACTTAAATGGTTCTCCTCATAGTTTAAAATGATCTTCTGAAGAACTCAAAACATGTCAGAACTTATTCCATGATGCATTCAGTACTAAATATGATGTTCATAATAAAATAGAGCCCTTGAGGCCTTTGCAATGTATCTCTTGTAAATAATTACAGAAGCTTTATTTATCCAAATTGATCATTAGGGCTTATGTTTTTAATAAAGTCCATACCCTCCTGCCATTAGCTTTTATTTAAGGGGAAACTCTGCTTGAAGTCATGACCGCCACCACAACTGAAGCTAGGAAAAAATCCTAAATCTTACGGTATATCTCTGAGCAAAATATCAAAAACCAGAGATGTTATTTGAACCTGGCAGCGTCTCTTTGAATTAATTTTTTCATGTTCCAATAACCATCTTATTTTTTGGGAAAAGATAGAAAGAAAGAAAATGTTTAAATAATCTATTTAATCAAAAAAAAAAAGTACATATGATCATATGTACATTATTGGGAACTATCTTAAGACCATATGGGGAAAAGCTGATTAAACTACTAAGCTATTTTTTTTTTAATGTGGATCATATTAAGGTCTTAAGGTTCCCTTCTGAAAATCCGTATGCACACTTCAAGCTTAAAATAAGGTATTTCCTGTCTATTTCACTTTAAATTAGAGACGAAGACCAATTTTCTTCTATTTCCTAGCCTGAAATATTCCTGCAATTACTGTATGCAACCATCAGTGAATACAATTTACAAAATACATTCTCCATGTGAGTTGAAGAGAGGCCGCTGTGAGGAGAGATGAATCAAAGCCTTCCTTTTGTTTAGTCAGAAAGGGAAGCCATTTTTAGGAAGGAAGCAACTGGATCCTTTATTTCACCAGCAAAAGGAATAATTACAACAGCAGCAGCAGCAGCATGGATTTGAGTCTCTCTTTCTATCTTAATTCTGTCTCTGCCACATGCCCTTATACATATATACAAAGATCCAAATTATAAACATTTTCAGATCATGGCCTTGCTGTCACATAAAGCAGTAGTGAGTTTCAATTTTGGTTGCTACCGGTTCACTCGCAGGTGCCCGCATGGTCACACGCACGTGTGACACTTCTGCGCATGTGTAGAGATGTCTGGGTGGGTGGGCGGAGCCTCCCGCTGCTGCCGGTACCAGTTTGCCCGATCCGGGACGAACCAGTAGCAACTTACCAGTAGTAAGATCACAATAAATGCAAGGTGTATGAAGGTGTACAAACTATGCATACTCTTTGGCCTGGAAGTCCAGATATTTTCTAGACAAGAATTGGGATGAAGGATGTCAGGGATTATATTTTAAAGTACATCAGCCAAAATGTAATTTGGACCTTCAACATATTTAAAAATAGGTTTAGAATGACCTATTATAAACACTATATTTTCAGTTGCCCCAGATTCACAAACAACTATAATTCCTCCTATACTAGAAAAAACAGCTTTGCTTCATTCAAATAAATAAATAGAGCAATTAAATTATAACACCACATAAATAGATAAAGAATGTATTTTAGACCCTTGGAGACGTAATTCATTAAATGTCTCGTTTGCTCTTCTCTGACTGGCATGGAACATTTAGTTCAGGGATGAGATGACTCGAAACCAACTAATGAGCTTAAATTAAAATTTAAGATTTTGCTTTAATCCCTAATCCAGAATACCATTAGATAATTATCTCTATTATGTTAGATTTATCATATTTTGTACTTCAACATGTTGCTTTTATTCTCATTTTGTGTGACACTTTGCATCATTTTGAGTGGGCAACTATGTAAATCAACTAAGTATTTGATGATATTGTACACTACCCAGAGCTCCTCTCTGAGGGAGATGGGCAGTTAAGAAATGTGAAATATATATATATATAAATATATATAAATGAATAAATAAATAGATATCATAGAGATCAAACTTTATTTAAAGCTTTGCAGCTTTTCTTACAACTGATATAAAAATGGCATATGTTTTAAGTTTTAGCTTCCTCTCATATATCATGAAACAGTTTTTCAGCAAGTATCTAATCATAGAAAATTTGAAAATTTTCCTGGACATTAAGTCCTATTTTTAAAATACAGTAGTACACTGTTATCTAATAGTAATGTTGTTGCTGCTAATGTTGAATCTTGCTACCACCTGATGTGGTCAAACACTTGTCATGATCCAAAACCTTCTGTGAAGCATCTCTGACCCTCTCTGCTTCTACATTTTCACTTGATCTGCTTTAAGTCCACAATTCCCTTTCATCTGATGAAGATACATCTGCTTCTTGTTTGATGTTCAAGGTTTTAGTATTCTGGAGTTCATGTGTTTTTCTATTACTTTTTAAGAGTTCTACATTTTTAAAAAACTTTTTTTTTCTCTACCTTTCCATAGATTTGACATCTGGTGTGTTGATGGCAGCCTTCCATTGAGCACACATGCCTGATCAATAAACACTTCTTGAACCTTTCTTGTAGAGATTTCCAGATGATCACTGTATCTGTTTTCAATAATTTTTTAAAAAAATTCTGTTCTGCTACTATACCTTATCTTATTTAAGGAATTCATTCATGAAGCTGTTTAATTCTTATTCATTTTCTATTATTTTATGTAGAAAACATAAAGGATAATAAGTTTCTGAAACTGGGATCAACCACAGCTTCCTGAAATTCCATTTCCATTTCTGTGTGGATTATTTATAAAACCTTCATTTCTGTAACATAAGAATCCAAATATTAATACTTTGGGCCAGTCAGAATTTGTTTCTCCAGCCCCAAAACTGGGATAACACATTAGTCTCCACTTATTCTCTTTGTATAAGCATCTTGCATTGGTATGGTCATATGGAATGATTAACAAATATATTTTTCCCCTGGAATTTTGCTCTTCTACATCAAATGTAAAGGTGTTGGTTGCCACCTTTAAAGCGCTCCATGGCATAGGATCTGGGTATTTGCGGGACCGCCTTCTGCAGCCGATAGCCTCCCACCGACCAGTACGCTCCCACAGAGAGGGACTCCTCAGGGTGCCGTCAGCCAGGCAATGTCGGCTGGCGACCCCCAGGGGGAGGGCCTTCTCTGTGGCAGGTCCTGCCCTCTGGAATGATATCGGATCTCCGGGTCTTTCACCGTGCCCTAAAAACTTTTCTTTTCCATCAAGCAGGGCTGGCGTGACCCCCCCCCCTTTTTTTAGCTTTTTTTTTAGCTTTTTAAATTGTCAATGGGTTATAGTTTGAATGTTTTAAATTCTGGGCCAAAGTCATGTAATTCTTTTAAAAATTTTAAATTTTGTATTGGTATGTGTTTTAGTTCTGGCTGTGCACCGCCCTGAGTCCACTAGGAGAAGGGTGGTATACAAATTGAATAGAATAAAAATAAAAAAATAAATAAATAATGAAAACTATTAAAATTCTTGTATATTGCAAGAAAGGTTACTTGCTTTACAATAGTTAAACATTCACAGGTGTCATTCAAAATGTATACTACAAAATGTGCACAAAAATATGTATACATACATACAGTTTAATGCACAATTGAAAAGGAAAAATAAACCAAAACTAAAATTCAAAAAGGAGGAAAAAATTGAATCTGATTTTAAAATCACTTCTACCCAATTCTAACATCTGTCCTACATTGGCCAAAAAGATTAGAGTAAGAACATAATAAGAATCTGATAAGTAAATTCTCATCCTATTTTGGGTGTCTTTAGCCTATTGAGAACATGGTGAGTTGTTGATACAAAAAAGATTTTTTCCCCAGATGTCTCATGTGCTCACTATAAATACTGCAAACATCTAAAGCTGACTAGCTGTGAGACAGATGTTTTGAGTTTGAAAAGGTGCTTGTACTAGTGTAGGGACCATAATTCAGTAGCAGAACATATGTTTCATATGGAGAAGATACGAGATCCATCCTTGGCCCTTTTTGTGAAATGCAGAATTGAAAAGTGATAACAAGGATCTGTGCATGGGACTAGAGAAATTCTGCCAAACTAAATAACCCTTGGCTTATTTACTTATTTATTAAAGAAATTTATATAGCAGCCCAGCTCACACATAGGTGACTCCGGGTGGTTTAGAACATTTATAACATTTGGCTTAATAGATAAATACTCTGACTTGATTGAAATCGTACTTAATCATGTTCAATATTCGCCAAAGGTGTTTCGATTGACACGGATACAATTTTTTCAAGTAAAACCTTAATATTGCTTCCTTTTCCTTCTCTGTATGATGTATTTTGGCTGAAATTCTTCTTTTAAAAAAAAATTAGCACAGCACCTTACAGAACATATGGTACAATAATAACAAATTAGTCAACATGATAATGCTACGTATACTTCTTGAAAATAGGTTGTTCTGGTGCACAGAACTGGTTCTATAAATGGCAATCTAGGAAGGATACCATTTTTTTTAAAGTTTTTTTAAAAGTTGCTACTATATTGTTATTTGTAAATAATAAAGAGAAAAGAAAGAAAAAGAAAGAAGTGAGCTGCTTGGAAAACGGAGATAGGTATTTAGTCTCTAATTTCTCCTTTCTCTACACTCCAATTGATTTTCAGTGTTTGTAAACTTAAACTGCCTTAAAAACCATACTCTGTATTGGTCTTGTTTGGTTAATCTTCTATGTGGATAAAAACTCTTGTTTTTGTCAGTTATGTTATTTTAGTTCTCAATCAGACATATTGTATATATTCTATCTTTCTTCCAAAGTTAGGCAAAACTAACTTCTCCTTCTCCTCTTTCTCCTTCTCCTTCTCCTTCTCCTAAAACATGGAACCAAAAGAAAAAAGAAAAAGAAAAACATCAAAAAGAAAAATAGACATATATATACAAAAAAACACCCCTCTAAAAATGTAAAATGATAACATTTTGGCAGCCGCTTTCTCTTTTTCTCTATCCCCATTATTGTTCCCTGAGCCTCTAATTGCTACTTAGATATATATTTTTAAATACATTATTTTGGACATTATTGCTTCTTTGTGTTTGTATCATTTTAATTATTAGTAATGGAATTTAAAACAAGTTTTCTTCTTTCAAAAACTATTTTTAAGTGTCTTAATTTGCCTTGCCATGTGATATATTGTATATAAGTGTAACCTAAATTTGTTTAGGCTTCTGTGAATTGCCATATAGCCTTCCATTTTAGATTCCTAATCCTGTATTTTTTTCCCACATTTTATTATTTTATTTATATAACATTCAATTTCCATCAAACAGTGTGTGATCTGGGTGCAGTTATTTTTAAACAGTCATAATCCACATATTTGTTGTACTATTCATAATATCATCTTCTTTAACAACTCTCCACATTAACATTTCCTTTTATTATGTCTCCTCCTTTCTTACTTCTGTTTCTATTGTCTATAGATTCCTAATCCTGTATTGATAGAAAGATTTCTCATTTACACTGTTGCACCACATTGATTCTTGCTGCTGTCACTATGTCTTAATAACTATAATGCTTTTCATTTATGTTTTCTGTGATCATCCTTATAAAATATTGGTTGTTTAATTCAAATTTTGTTTTCAGAATTTTCTGGATGTTTGGTGTATTTTTTTTGCAATATTTTGGGGATTTTTTTAACATCACCACATATGATAAAAGGTTAGTTCTTTGACTTGTCATTGCCAACATTTATTGTCATATGATTTATTCATCGTGGCAATTGCTGATAGAACTAAAAACCATCTGTAGAACATTTTGTCCCAGTTTCACCTCAGATTGTAGCTTGGTGTAAATTTTATTGATGTTTTTCCCATACATTTTTCATTCAATCTGCAATGCTGTTACTGCTGTGTATTTTGCTTATATTTCATAATTCTGTAATACTGTAATTAAAAAATAAAATAAAAAAGAATATGTAGATATGTGTGTAGTGTGTGTGTGTGTGTGTGTGTGTGTGTGTGAAAATTTAATCAGGTGAATTATAGTTTTTATGAATTAAGGACTGAAGGTAAGGTAAGTTCCACAATATGTATACACATACACAAATATGCTTACACATATTGTGGAACTTATCTTACCTTCAGTGTATGCCTCTGTATACATACATTTATAAATAGACTTCTATATCTATATCCACATCTACATTGATAGGGGACAGGGAGAGGGAGAGGGAGAGGGGGAAAGGGGAAGAGGGGGAGGGGGGAGAGAGGGAAATTTCTACTCATTTTTACTAAACCTATGGCAAAGAGCACTGACAAATAGCTAAATTTGTTTACCATTTTACTATGACAACCACTTGGACTAATTTTTCCTGATATTTTATACTACACGTCATTAACATCAAAAGGTAAAATTGCAATAATAAAATAGATTCTCGTGATATATATTTTGCAAGGTATTTTTGTTTAATTTTTATCAAAGATTACATCATAAAGATAAAACTAGTACAACTGACATAGAAAAGAAATAAATTAAAAGTGAAAAAATGAAAAAAGAGAAAAAGAAACCTCTCCCTTCATCCCCAGCAAGTGCAGTCAACATTAACAACTTATCACTATCTCCTAGAGTAAAACAAAAAACCTCTAGTATCCTTCTCATTTTTATAACCCTTATCTAAATACCTCATATCTCCATATTAATGAGCAATATTCCATTAAGGGTTACCAGAAATAATGACGATTACAAATTATATCTATTAAACCAATTTGAATCCTTCCTTTATATGTACATCTTCATTTCTATTTAAGCATATCCTCCCATTTCCTCTCTTCAAATAAAAAATTTCAAGACATCATCATTCAGTGCCAGTCAAAAAACTATTAAACATTACCAGAAATAGCAATCCATTTTTTTAACCTTGATCAAATAAATTAATTTTGTATTTTCTTTTCTCCCAAGAATCTTTAAAGTCTTCAAATAAAGTCCTAATGTTTACTTTCTTTTTGTCTTGTCTCTCAAAATAATATTGGCATCTTGTCAAGTCCTTTTTGTATTTCCAGTGTGGCAACCTTTATAAATCCATTGTTCTTTTTAAAAAAAGTACAAGTCACTCTTCTGGTTTATTTGTATGTTGTTTTTATTAAATTACCCTCCCATTTCATTTGTAAAACCATTAGTTCCATCTTTTTCGTGTATATTATAATTTTTTTTAAATCCACCAAGTCAATTACAAAGTTATTCAATTGTTTGTTCCTCTTCAACAATATATTCTGATTCTTCTCTAAAGGTAAATAACTTGAAAACTTCCTGTGTCCGTTCATCAAAAATCCAAATGTCTGGACTCGTTTCTAACTAGTAATCAAGCTGGGTATAGGACAGAAAAGGAATTGGTTAGTCTCATTGATTACTTCTATTAAGAAATGGATGAGGAGACTGGGAAAGAGTTAATTAACTCCCTCTTGCTCTGCATATAATCATTAGTTGGGATCCAGCAGCATCAGTGCTAATTATACTCAACTTTACATTGCTTCCCTGGGTTGTAGGGCAAAAACTCTTGACAGCTTTGTTTGATACTTGGAGATTAGCAGGGTCTTTAAGAGGCCCTTAATTGAACCCAAACAATGCAGAAATATTGTTTGCCCACTGAAGCTTTCCATCAATACCAGTGTTAACTCCAGATGGCCAAGCTACACTGGACGCTATGCTAGCTTCAGCTGCAGTAACTCATGCTCTTATTGCCATTCAGTATCAGGCTGCTTTTAAAAACTATTCAGAAGTTGCAATTAGTCCACAAATTAACTTGCCACAGGGCAACTCACTGCAGGACAATTCAATTTCATTTCCTGAAGCTTTCTCCCAGATCAACCAGGAAACATTCCAGTGAATGTTAATATAAAATTATTCTCTTTAGAGTAGAGGTCTGTAGTCTTTAGAGCTTCAACCTTGATCAGCCTCAGGAAGTATGGCCAATAGAAAAATATTTTATTTGGGAGCTGAACAAAGCATCTGGGGACTACAAGAAGGATGTCCCTACTCTAGAGTGAGACACATAATTATACTAGTAACTGACTATATCAAGATAGTTCAAATATAACTCTCCTAACAATTATGCCTATAAAATTTTCCTCACATTGATTTATTGATTTATTGATTTATTGATTTATTATTATTTTAAATCATGCTGTTTACAAGATGATTCTATTGCCTTGGTTATTTCTGGCAATTATTCCTAAGAGTGGGAGACACATTATATATACTGAAATCCATTCCAGGAAATATTAATTGGCATTATCTGAATTAAAATTACACTAAAATGATTTTATCTGGTACTTGTCATTCCTTTAACTGAAATGTACCCATAATCTTGCAGGATTAAATCACTATTTGTAAAGAAATTTATCATTTATCACTGGGCCCCTAAATGTTTTGTAACTATTATAAAGATGCACGTGCACACATATGGGTGCACATTTTTGCATGATTTTCACAGTTGGCCTCTTGCCCTGCCCATTATCTACCTGTGAGCTATGCTAAACTCTTATCTGGCTCTTCCCTTGGGAGCATGTCTACATCCTTTCCAAGGTGTTTCCCACATACCATTACATTAGGTAAGCTCTCCCTTAGAGAGTAATACCCTGTTTCCCAGAAAAAAGACATCCCCTGATAATAAGCCCAATTGGGCTTTTGAGCGCATGCACTAAAATAATACTCGTCCTGAAAATAAGCCCTCCCCGAAAATGTTTAAACACAGAGCTGGAAATCAGGTAAGACAGCAAGAGGAGACCCATCTTTCTCCACGTGCCCCAAAATAATAAGACCTCCCTGAAAATAAGGCCAAGCGCTTATTTCGGGGTTCAAAAAAATATAAGACAGGGTCTTATTTTGGGGAAAACACAGGTAGTAATATGGGCTTCCAAATTAGCCCATATTCTGAAAAGACAAATCTCCCTTGAGAAGTCCATAATGCTGAAAAAGCTGGAAGGAAATAGAAGAAGACAATGACAACCAGCAACAAGTTGATAGATTCAATTAAAATAGTGAAGAATGCCCTGCAGATAATACACCTATGTGGTCACTAAGAGTTAACACTAATTTTAGGATGCATAAGCAAGCCAGCTAGTCCTTCTGAAATTTTTTTGATAAAGAATAGCCAGGCAAACAAACCAGTCCCTTGTTATTGTTGGACCTCTTTGTTTAGGGAGCTAGAGTAGATTTACCAAATAAACAAACAAACAAACAGAAAACAAATATTGTTCTCCTAAGAAAGTTGGCACCATTTATCATAGTCACTTAGTGCTCAAGAAGAGCATTGCATATACATATATTTATTTGCATATTTTTCTATATACATGCAAAATGAAAAGCATACACAGATGTAACATTAATAGTTAGCACATGTCTCTCTTGCAGCTTGAAGATTTTGCCCTTTTCTTTATAAATGAAACGCCGAACGAACTGTTTATGGCTGCTCAGTTAAAGGAATGACAAGAAACAGATAAAATTGTGTTAGTGTAATTTTAGCTCATAGAATGGCAATTAATATTTCCTGGAATAGATTTCAGTATATATAATGTGTCTCCTACTCTTAGGAATAATCATCAGAAATAACCAAGGCAATAGATTCATCTGCTAAACAGCATGATTTAAAAAAAAACAAAAACCCACAAAATAAATAAATAAATAAGTCTATGTGAGGAAAATTTTATTTGGGATAATTGTTGGGAGAGTTATATTTGAACTATCTTGATATAGCCAGTTACTAGCATAATTATGTGTCTCCCTCTAAAGTAGGGACTTCCTCCTTGTAGTCCCCATTCCGGCATAGAATAGCCCTATTAAGGAAGTTTTTCTATATACTTGATGTACAGTTGACTACTTGGATAGCAATAGCAATAGCACTTAGACTTATATACTGCTTCATACAGCCCTCTCTAAGTGGTTTACAGAGTCAGCATATTGCCCCCAATAATCTGGATCCTTATTTTACCAACCTCGGAAGGATGGAAGGCTGAGTCAACGTTGATCCTGGTGAGATTCGATCTGACAAGCTGCTGGCAGCCGGTGATCAGCAGAAATAGCCTGCAGTACTGCACTCTAACCACTGTGCCACCACGGCTCCTATAAAAATAGGTGCTGTCAAAACAGATGACCCTTTGACATACAGTGGTCAGGGGAGATATAGCAGGAACGTTTCTTTTTGTGATTTCTTCTAAAGCAGAATGACATAACAGCTACATCAAGTATTTATTACTAATCATAAATCAAGCCTGTTATTAGGGAATTTTGTTATCTTCAGTGAATGATAGGAATGCCTGTCAATTATTAGGTTATGGAAAGAATTCATTGTGTACAACAAAAATTCATTATAAGAACAGTACTGTGTCATTCAATTGTTCTATCTTTCTGCTCTGTCTATGGAAAAATAGTTCTTTCCCGCTATATATTCCATGTCCAATGAATATAAGGTAATTTGAAGCATGCAGAGGATATACATTTGAATATCAATTTTGGTTTGTTAGGATGTATTTATTTACTTAGGAAACCATTTCAATTTCAAAACTGCAAATGACATACAAGACCTATGGTTACATGGCCAACAATATAATAAACATAGGAAAGCCTAAAACATAATTTATGTGATGATGATAATGATAATAATATTACCAATATGGATAAGGCATTTGAAAATGAATCTTCTGTATAATAAATAAAGACCAGCTATGTTTAATTTAGTGATGTCTAAGTGCCAAGATTACGGGGCTGGGATAAACAAAACCTTCCTGAAGCAAGTAAAGTGACACTTATAATTGATTCTGCAGTTTTATTGTGTTTTTAATAGTTTTACCATCCCTGTTTATTTGTCCCATTCTAATTATGCTTAATGGGAAAGCTGGCTGAATGATAAAGTTAATATTAAATATTAAATTCCCTCTTTTTCAAAGATACTCTTTATTGTTTTCTGTACAATCATGCAGAAAAAGGTATCTTCTATTTTACTTGAATTCTCCAGACATGGATACAAGTTTGCATCCCTTTTTCCTAGCTGTTTTATCTCTTAGTATAAGATAACTGGGATAACTTCCTTCAAAATTTCTAAGGGCAAAGCCCAACAATGGATGTCGGAGGCCAACAAAGAGACCATTCTCTCAGAAGGAAATAATTTTCTCATTCCCTTTGGACCATGTTACTTATACAGGTGGTCCTTGACTTACAACAATTTGTTTAGTGACCATTCAAAGTTATAATGGCAAGAAAAAAGCGACTTATGACTGTTTTTCACACTTATGATCACTGCAGTCCTCACAAACATGTTATCAACATTCAGACACTTGGAAACTGACTCATATTTATGATAGTTGCATGTGTTAACCTTTTGTTACCTTCTGAGAAGCAAAGTCAATGGGGAAGCCAGATTCACTTAACAATTGTGTCACTAATTAAACAACAGCAGTGATTCACTTAACAACTGTGGCAAGAAAGGTCGTAAACTGGGGCAAAATTTTCTTAACAAAAGTCTCACTAAGCAACAGTGGTCATAAGTCGAGCACTGCCTATATTAGCAACATTCTTAAAATAAACATATAGTCTGAAGTTTATACCAAGTTATATTATGAAAACCTAAGCAGCTGAAGCATTTTTGAATGTTACTTGCAAATTAAGAAATCTTCAGTCTTATTCAAACTGTAGTATTAAAATAAACTTGGCTTATAAATTCATGTAAAGTTGCTGCAATCTGATTGATTTTCAGGAATTGAATCATTTAAAACAAATGCTTGCAGTGGTGCAGTGGTTAGAGTGCAGTACTGCAGGCTACTTCTGCTGACTGCCGGCTGACTGCAATTTGGCAGTTCAAATTTCACCAGGTTCAAGGTTGACTCAGCCTTCCATCCTTCCGAGGTAGGTAAAATGAAGACCCAAATTGTTGGGGGCAAGATGCTGACTCTGTAAACCGCTTAGAGAGGGCTGTAAAAGCACTGTAAAGAGGTATATAAGTCTAAGTGCTATTGCTATTGCTTTTGCATTTCATACAGGATTTTTTCCCCCCAAAAAAAGTGGAAACCTAAATGATAAAAAATGGAAAGGGCTTTCAATGGAGAGAGGCATATTCTATGCCTTCAAGTTTCATGAAAATGAGATTCAGATGAAATATGTTCCATCAACATAATAGTTGGCTCACACATCACATCTATTGTATGCATTTCTCCTTGAGCATATACAGCACATAGCTATGAATAGATGTGCTAAATCTGTGTGATTAAATTGTATTGATTAAAAATGACAGAGGTCAGTAAGAACAAAATATTGGAATGTTGAGAAATGTCACTGATGTTGTTTCTCATTATGATAGTGATCAAATTCATTCCAGTATGGTTTTGGGAAGAGTGCAAGTTGATCTCTAATGCCTTACTTGTATGAACTGATGTGCTACAAATAGAGGTGGTTTTGATGGAACAGCTGTCAAGATGTTGAATGTTTGTGTCCAGAATCATTATGTTACAGCTAAACTTCACTACATTGCAATATATAATGTGGGTTTATACTGCTTTGTTAGCAAAAATGACATGCTATAGAAGGCTGCAGTACAGTGGTGGATTTCAAAATTTTTTACTACCGGTTCTGTGGGCGTGCCTTGGTGAGCATGGCAGGGGAAGGATACTGTAAACTCTCCATCTCCACCCCACTCCAGGGGAAGGTTACTGCAAAATCCTCATTTCCTCCCGATCAGCTGGGACTCGGGAGGCAGAGAATAGATGGGGGCGGGACCAGTCAGAATTTTTACTACCTGTTCTCCGAACTATTCAAAATTTCCACTACCGGTTCTCCAGAACTGGTCAGAACCTGCTGAAACCCACCTCTGCTGCAGTACCACACACCCACACAAAAGTTAAACCATAACTGAAAGCAGCTTCTTCATTCAGAGGACTCTGTAAAACCATGTACAGAGAAAGTAAATTTTTTCTTCTTCAATCTTTTCCAATCAATGCTCATTCTGAAAAATGCACCAATGGTCATTTCGTACAGGCAATTGACAGAAACTGAGTACTTACCACTATTATGCTTTTAAGATACTATTTTTTAATTTTTAAAAATGTACATTTGATTGTGGAAACATGAAGAGAAGCAGACTTCATTTTATGTTCAGGCTGGCACTATTGCAAAATGAACTCTCCTTATGGCTCCATTGCTGAGATGGCAAGTTTATCTTCGCATTGCCTAGAATTTTTTATACAGGTAGCCCTTGACTTGCAACAGTTCATTTAGTAATTGTTCGAAGGCATTGAAAAGAGTTACTTATGACTATTTTTCACATGACCGTTGCGGCATTCCCCATGGTCACATGATCAAAATTCCGGTGACTGGCAACTGATTCACAATTCACATTGTGATGACCCGGGACAAAGCACAAAGGTCACACAACCAGAGTTCAAACTCCCCTTTAATGCTCCATATTTCCCCTCAAATCTCCCATGTTCTTGGCAAGTCCCAGAGCAAAGCACGCGCACATACACATAGCAGCCCCTGGCTGTACTCAGTCCAGCAAAACAAAGGAATAGGGAAAGGAGTCCACAAAACAAGGAACAAACAATGAGTTCACAAAGTCACGAAGAAGACACTGAGTCCACAAGTGAGGAGGAAGCAAACAGGCCTACAAACTCAAACTGTCTATACTAGCACATCAAACTCTACTAGTTCAGCATTTGTTCCCGACAAATGCCCCTCCCCACAGCAACTCCTTAAATCTCAGTCCCCAGGGGTACCTTGTGAAGAGGGGGGACACTCTCCTCCCAAGTTGTCAGATCGGCCTGTGCTGTTCTCACCTTCTCCCTACTCTCCGTGCTCGGGGATCAGGAGGGGGATGGTCTTGCTTATTGCCTGAGCTCTGTCGCTCCTCGTGTCTACTGCTTGCCCTCAGTCATCCTGCCCTTGTTCCTCCTGGCTAGCAAGCCATCCCAATCCTGAAAGGCCCTGGGCTGACTTGGCCTGTTCCTCTCCACATTCCTCCGAAGCCAATGCAGCCGACCCTTCGATCTCTGTTGGCTCCAGCTCCGGCTCATCTTCCCCTGCAGGTTCAGGCTCCGATGGGAGCATGACACACATGTATGACAACTGCATTGCTCTGGGGTCATGTCATCACCTTTTGCCAGCAAAGTTCTGACAAGCAAAGTCAACGGAGAAACCAGATTCACTTAACAAATGTGTTATATTTTTTTAAGAGGTTTTAGAAATTTGATTTTTATTTCTATTTATTGTAGACATAAGAATGATGGAAGCAACACATTAAAATTAAGAGGATAGTCCAGATAGATAGTATGCAGAACCTTGAAGGATCAGGTGATTTAGATTGTTTGCAAAATTACACTCCATGTTGTGAAATCAGTAAACCTGATAAGGGTCCAGGAATTAACCAATGAATATGATTAGAAATTACAAATCACTTAGCAACAAAAATTCTGAGGTCAGTTGTGATCCTACATCGAGGACTACCTGTACATTGGTAGTTAAGGGCACTAGGCTAAAAACTGGAGGATCAAGAGTTCTAGTCCTGCTTTAGGCAATAGCCAGGTGACTTTAAGCCAGTCACACTTCTTCTGCTTTTAGAAAGGAGGTAATGGGAAACCACTTCCCAAAATTTGGCCAAGAAAACTGTAGGGACAGACCACTGATAGCAGTTTGCCTTGCTTTTTTTTTATTTCTTCTTTATTTCTTCCTATTTTATTTCTTCCCATTTTCCTATTTTAATCAATCAGAAGTAAATTCTGTTGTTCACCATTGCTAAATTCAGAGCACCTTACAGTACATCACAACAAATAAAGTTCCCAGCTAACCATCCAAAAGTGAGTATTACATGATCCCAAATCCACATAGATTAGTGAAGATTAAGTAAACAGTTAATTTTAAAAAAATCATAGTGCATGTAATGCAAATTAGCTATCTCCTCCCTCAGTTTTATTTTGTGTGTCTACCCAGGGGTGGTGGTGGCAACAATTCTTGATCTTTTTTTTATTTACTCAATGGGTACTTTAAATAATAGATGCTTAGCACAATCTAGTGGGAAAAATAATGATTTTTTTTAAAAAAACCTTACAGCCTGATAGGTTGAAATAAATGGATAAACTCTGCTGGAAGAAACACGCAATTTCTTACTTTTTCAGCTGAAATGTATTATAAGTCTCTAGAAATCAATAAGTGACATTATTATATTTACAAGTTTGGGTTGATCCGTATCTATATTTCTGCCTTCCACACCATTCAGTCTTTGAACAAAATTGACTGATGACACAGCACCACTGATGTTATCAGAGTTACACAATAAGAGGTTTGACTTTCATCCTTAAAATCTATCAAATGACATTTATTCATCAAAGCAAGAATTTCTTTTTATTTTTATTCTGAAAGTGAAGACTCTTAACTTTTTAATATATGTTTTATATCTTTTGGAATTTAAAAAAACCTTTCTGAATTCTTTCATATTCAAGAGTAAACAAAAACATTAATCAGACAAAATACAATACTTTTGCCAGGAGCCCAAATTTTAACTAAAGACAGAACATGGCATCATGATGAATTACTTTATTATTCATCCAAGGATGAATAATACAACACATAGTCTCTTTCATTCTTCATATTGGCTGCCCAACTCAAGACATTCTTCAAGGAAATGGATTATCTATACTGATTTCAATTTGGCTTCAACCCAGTTTCAAGAGTGAATCTGCCTTGGTTCATCTGTTTAATACTTTCACTGCAGGAAAAAAAGCAAGAAAAGTCTTTTTTTTTTTAAAAAAATTATCTAGCTTCTTATTCAATAGTTTTCAAAAGATAGTATTCTGTTCTAGCTGTTGGGATAGGATGTTGAGTAAACATATTCTGGTGATTGTTTTATTATTTGGGAGACCAATTCCAGCAGCTGGCATAATTGCTAATTTAAAATTAATTTTACTGTTGGCATCATGGGCACATATGACAAAACATGATTATGAAGCAATGATATAAAGTCCACCCTTATGTGCTTATGTCTCTTAATGAAAGATATAAGGATGTAAGTTTACTTTAAACTTGTACTTGATTCTTATTTTGTCATTTTACTGTCAACATAGTTAGGAATGAAGACCTGAAGGCAGTAGGTAATCTAACCATGTAATAACTTTATTTAAATAACTTTAGATTGCTGGATGCGACATAGTTACAATCTGTGTTCTTTGCTATTTAATATCTACATTTTTGGAGAGTAATAGGATCATCTTATTATCGTAACTATTCCTGTAACGTTGAATTCTATTTTTCTTTTCACATCATTTAGGTATCTGTATTATTAATATACTAACTGAGATACAATAATTAGACCTCAGTAGAGACAAGTTAGAGATTTATGATTGGTTGATGATATGTTCAGTCAGGAAGTAGATGCTTGTTATTCTAAACCAGGGGTCTGCAACTTTAAATACTCAAAGAGCCATTTGGACCCGTTTCCCACAGAAAAGAAAACACCAGGAGCCACAAAACCTGGGTGGGCATGGTCAACTCGATGTCACTCACTTCCACCAGTCACATGACCCCCCCCAGCCACGCCTACCCAGCTGGTCATTAGGGCAGAGAACCAGTTGTTAAAAAACACCAGGAACCACAAAATCCTTTTGACATCTCTCTCTCTCCCCCTTCCTCCCTCCCTCCCTTCCCCCCCTCTCCCTCCCTCTCTGTATCTCTCTATGTCTCTTTCTCTCCCCCTCTGTCTGTATCTCTCTGTCTCTGCCCTGGCCGCTTTTCCATCCCCCACTATTGCCCTTACCTTCTCAGGACAGGTGAGGAGTGACTGGGAGGGGAGGGCGAGCTGCGGGGCCAGCCAGTGGTACAGGGACCCACAGCAGAGGGCCCAAAGAGCTGCATGCGGCTCCAGAGCTGCAGGTTGCTGACCCCTGTTCTAAACTAAAACTTTAGGTAGGCAGTGCTATTAGAACTTGCAATGCAAATAAATTAATGAGCTCTGATGGCACAGTGGTTAAAGTGCAGTATTGCAGGGAAAATTTATCCATAGCCTGGAGTTTGATCCTGATGGGGTTTAAGGTTGACTGAACCTTTCATCATCTGAAGACCCAGATTGGGCAATATCAGGGATGAAATTCACTTACCTTCCCTTTGTTGTTGTTAGTTGCGAAGTCATGTCCAACACATCATGACCCCATGGACAATGTTCCTCCAGGCCTTCCTGTCCTCTACCATCCTCTGGAGTCCATTTAAGCTCACGCCTACTGCTTCAGTGACTCTATCCACCACCTCATTCTTTCCTACCGGTTCGCAAATGTGCACACTCCACATGTGCAGAGGCTTAAAATTGTCATAAAAAAGCAACGTCATGACATCCACCTGGGTGGGCGGAGCCTCCCACAGCCGCCATTACCATTCACCTGAGCCAGATAGAACCGGCTGAATTTCACCCCTGGGCAATATGCCAATGCTTACACTGAAAACCACCCAGAAAGTGCTTTAAAGAATGTATGAATGCCAGATTTGATTTGTGCTCTCAGGAAAATAATCAAGTTATCTATGCTGTGCTAAAGCTAGATTACTGCAGTGAAACTGCATATCACAATTGCCAGATATTCAACTGGTGGGGAGCTCTGTAGCAGAATTATTAACTGAACCTTCTAAAAGTAATCCTTTCTAAAAAAATACTTAACATTCTAAATCATTTGTCATTGTTCTTTGTCAGAAAATAAGCCTTTGTTTGAAACCAAAGTTCCACAAATTCCAGAGAAGAGGAATGTGGGAGATATGGAAATATTGGTCTCACACATGTTGGTAGTTTGATTGTGTCATCATTGAGTCTAATGAAACCCTCAATTGCCTCAAAAGAAATAATATTAAAAACATATAAAAATATGTCATCTCCATCTGGCAAATGGATAGCTTCTGCTTATTTACTGAATGCATTAGTTCAGCTAAGTATACATTTTAAATTTGCCTTTTTTTAAAAAAAAATGAAAAAGTAAACTTAGCAAGATAAAAATGTAGAAAGCACATTCGATGGCCATAGATTTTAGCATAGACTTTAGCACAATATTTACTTTTAGCATAATATTTACATTGATAAAGTCATCATCTTACAGTTTTACTAAAGATTAAAGTTGATCATCCTTTATTCATTATTATATGTTACTCCAATCTAGCTGCATTCTGAGTTGCTCTGCCCTAGATAAAAGGACTATTTGGGGAAAGGATTATTTGAACAAATATTGATCATCCATATAGATTCATTGTCTATTCCCACCTTGAATATATGAATTAGGAGTTCTCTTAAGAAACCACAGGAGAAGTCATAAGGTTCCCAACCAGTTTCAGAGCAGGAATAAATGACCAGATATGCAGAAACAAAATGTGATCATCTTACACCAAGGCAAACATATATGTGCAATTACTTCAAAAAGTGAAGAGTTGCCAAAGATATATTTGCGCTTCGGCAAGCCTCTTGCAAGTTCCAAGCATAAAGTTTTCCCATTTCTTCTATAAGCATTCCTTATAATTTGGCCTTCCTGTTTAGCTTTTTGCCCTTCTCATTTCTGTCTGCATAAATTATTGTGAGTTTATATAATTTACTAGCAAGTTCTTTTACCATAACTCAGAAGATCCTAGTTAATAAACTGACATTACATCATAGCTCCCCAGCTTTAGATATGACGGGAAAATTCAAGTGATATCACTTCGTTAGAATTTGGATTGCAATCTTGAGACAGATTTAAAAGGAAATAAGTCTCAGTGAACTTTGTAAACAGTTTCTTCCGAATAGCATGTATTATATGTTATTTTAAACCTGACACTTTGACAGCTATAATATCCATACCATCACTGTATTTCCAAATTGCTGGCCAGCATGAATCTATATGCATAATTCTTTTCTAAAATTAATTAATTTACTTTTTTCCCCATTCCATGGGTTTATTCTCGTTAACAGCACACAGATCTTCCTTTTTCTCTTCAATATGTTCATCAGTGTGACATTTGATGCAAATAGTACCATATCATTTGGTAGGTACAATTGGTTCCACTAATTTTTTTTTTATTTTTTTTTATTTGATTTATATGCCGCCCTTCTCCGGAGACTCAGGGCGGCTTACAATGCTTTAAGCAATAGCCTTCATTCTTTTGTATATTTTATACAAAGTCAGCTTATTGCCCCCACAAACTGGGTCCTCATTTCACCTACCTTAGAAAGGATGGAAGGCTGAGTCAACCTTGAGCCTTGGAGAGATTTGAACCAGCAGAAATTGCAGGCAGCTGTGTTAATAACAGGATGCACTAAACCCTTGTACTATCAAGGCTCTTTGGGCATACAATTGGGCATACAATTATAACAAAAATGCATTCAGCCAGCATTTCAGCTCTGCACTGCAGTGAAAATTTCTCTGCTCCATAAACTGTAACCTAAGTAATCTTGGAACTGCCAGAATATATACATATGGCTATATAAACAAATAAAATACAAGATTACAAATCAGCATAAATACAAATATTATAAATAGACAACCACATATATTGGTAACTACTCAGAGTATGAAAAACATTTCAAATATAAATTGTTTTTTATTTATTTATTTATTTTGATTTATATGCCGCCCTTCTCTGGAGACTCAGGGTGGCTTACAATGCGTTAAGCAATAGCCTTCATACTTTTGTATATTTTATACAAAGTCAGCTTATTGCCCCCACAAACCGGGTCCTCATTTTACCTACCTTAGAAAGGATGGAAGGCTGAGTCAACCTTGAGCCTGGTGAGAATTGAACTCGCAGTAATTGCAGGCAGCTGGAAGCTAAATACTACCTTTAACAGTAGCATTAGTCTGCTGTGCCACTCAGGCTCCCTTTTTGCAGTTCAAAATAGTTCTTTTCAAATTGTCAGCATTTGAAACAAAAAATGTCCTTGGGGTTTGGGGTAGAACAAAAGGCAGTATTTTTAAAAGCATTGTCAGACATTTTAGGTGATGGGAATGTCATGCCTTTTGCAATTTGACAAAGTGTGCCATTATGTTCTCTTTCATAAAGTGGTTGTAAAGAAATAGATGACACTGCTGTTAGATGGACTCACCATTGTACATTGACTGCGCTACACAAATTGTACATTTCACCTTGGAGGGAAGTATATATTTAATTCAATGCCAAGCTCTCTCCTAGATTCTTCTGCTGTTTTATCAAAGATATAGGTGAGACAATTGAGGTGACATTTTTAAACTTTTCAGATGACATAAATCTGGAAGGCATGGCTAAATTTTATTTTAAAAGACCCACTATTCAAAAGGCTCTAGATAGCAATAGGCTGAATATAATAGAATGGAATTTTACAGGAAGAAAAGGTCTGCCCATGGATAGAAAAAAATGCAAAGCACAATTTGAGCAAAAGCCAGTGGCTTAAAAAGCAAATGCTTTCTGGGGATGTGTTAGTAAGATCACAGATTCCAGATCATAGGAATTATTCCACTCTATTCTGCTTTGGATAGATCCCATAGGAAATATTATATCCAGCTCTGGGCATCGTAGTTCAGAAAGGACAAATTAGAATTCAAAGGTGCTATCAAGATGGTGGGATGGTCTGGCAAGCAAGCCTTATCTCTCTTCTTGCTTTTGAATTGGAAAATAATGCCAAGATAAACCACAAACACACACACACACACACACACACACACACACTTTTTCTCTAAATTGTTACAATCTGGACAAAGGTTAAGGAAGTCTGTACCCTCCAGTTTCCATTTTGGTTATGGTCCACAGGACTCATCCTTTGTTTCTGTTTCCCTGTGTCTTTTATGGTGGATGTTTCTTCCGTGCTCCCCCTGTTTCTTAGCGTTGGCTGATCAGAAACTCCCTGTAGGCCTGGCATCCAGAAAAATATTCTGTATGTCTATTGGACGGGCCATCCCAGAGCAGCTTTTGTAGGAAATTTCAACATATCTTAAAGCAATTTGACCATATCAAGCCAGTGTTTGCCAAATTTCCATTTCTGAATTCATCCTGTTTTAATTAAAGAAGGCAAACAAAGACAACATTGTTCAGTCCTTGAAATTTCCTGTGGTATTGACATGTCTATTTTTACAAGTGCCAAATAGATTCATTTGAACAACTATTTAGAAAAGCTGTTTGTAACTTTGCTTGAACAAATAACCATAACGGTAATCAAAGAAGCCATGACATACCAGTGATACCTGATGCTTGGGCTTAATCCCAACAATGTTCTGCCTGCACTTATTTCTACTTCATGGAAACTTTGAGATGTATTTACGGCATATTCTGTAGCATTAATGCAGTACAGGTGTATAACTTGTCTGTTCTGTAGCATCATATATCACTAGCATGTAGCTAATTTTCCTATACTGATCTACACTGGACGTAGAGAAATCAGTTTCCTACATTCTGACTAAAAATCTGGAAGGTTTTTTAAAAAATTCTTTAAAGCTCTATTCTTCTTCAACAACAACAACAAGAATCTTAGAAATGTTTCATTGTAAAATTAGAATCATAGGAGAGGCGGTTTTCGACATTGTCTCAAATCTAAGAAATGCAGGAATTCAGATTAAAATTTCCCTGCTAGATAAATGTCTGCCTAGATGTGGTTGACTCTGTCTCCATGAAGAGAAAGTTCTACTGTAAAACTGCTGTTAGTAATAGAAAGTTTCCTTCAACCATTCCTTCTACCTGAAAGATCAGCTCAACCATCTTTCAATTGAAATCTATTCTTTTATGTCCTACACTCTAGAATAATGAGAATGAATTGATCTTCTTCTTTGTGACATTCCCTATGTGACATTGAGAACTTTATTGTTGTGAAATAATAAAAACACATTAGAGGCACATTATCAAATTCTTCTAACATTTCTTTCCCAGATAAAGAGAAAAATGAAGCAGCTGCAAAGCTTGGCATAGGCATGTATCTCTCTCTCTCTCTCTCTCTCTCTCTCTCTCTCTCTCTCTCTCTCTCTCTCTCTCTCTCTGTGTGTGTGTGTGTGTGTGTGTGTGTGTGTCAATGCATGTGTGCATGTGTGCATGCATGTGTGTTCATGCAATTTAGTAAAATTTGTTTTGATGCGGTCAGGACTACCCAAAATCTTACCTGCTTGTTGATTACCACTATTGATTTCCCATTCCCTAGAAAATTTTCTTCTCCTATCAGATATTATTTTGCTCATTATTTTATCCTTTCTGGTTAATAAGACAAATAAACAGAACACAAGCTGAAATTGAAGTGTGATTCTTTCTTTTTTGCAGTGATACGTTTCAAGAAATCATTGGATCATAATAAGTGAAATATTTTATTTATGAAAAGATTCTTAAGATTTATCTTTAAATAAACGATTACCCTTATCAATTAAATTGAAGCTAAATAACAGCTGGAATACTATGAGTTTTAACAAACTAGTCCTCTGTAAGCACTGGCCTTTCTTCTCTATTGTCCAATGTATATATTAAGTAGCCATAGCGTGTCTTTAAAGAATCGGTTGCTTATTGTCTGAGTAAAAATAGTAGGCAGCAGAATTTGGGAGAGAAACATTCACTTTTGAGTTTTATGTTCATATTATTCTACAGGAATCTGATGATTTCACTTGAAATTGGGAAACGCATGACTATTTGTTAGCACTGCTTTATAAAACCTCTGGATGAAATATTGAAGAATATCACTGGGGAATGACCATTGCCTTCATTCCTTTACTGTCAATTCTCAACAGATCATTGCTGGAAATTTGGTTAGACCTTGTTATTTCTTAAAAGAAAAATTATCCAGCTAATTAGTCACACTTTCTAACTTAAAAGCCTTGTCCTTGTAGAACATTAGTTCATTATGAACGAAGGTACCTATCCAATTTTGCACTCTTCTTAATCTTAGTGTTAATGTTCATTAATTTTCCCTAACTTAGTACTATCATAAGTACCATATCTCAAATATAAGATACCATAATCTATAGGAAATATGTCCAAATTATGAGCACTAAGGGATTTGATGTCTAGCAGATTTGAAAGTTACCTATCAGGGGAAGTTTGCTTTAGTGAATTAAAAAATCAGTCTGAAATGTAAAATACCCCCGTAGGTAACTGGCAAAGTCTACACTGCAACTCTGACAAAAGTACTTCTTGTCAAATACATCTCTTAAAATTTATCCTCTGGGACAATTTTTACTCAAAAAATAGCAGTTATTTTTCTTACAGGGATTGCTTTTATTTTCAGAATGTCTTACGCTTACTAAGGTTGATTTTATTGCACAGAAAAAAAAATCAGATAAAATACAGATACTATTTTTATTTTAGATCCTCTCTTGACATAATACACATTGTTTATAGGAAGAGCAGGCAAAGACATTCAAATTAAAAGAGGAAAAACAGAGAGGATTCCCCCTCCCATAAAAAACTGTTGCTTCCTACAGATTGCCAGCATAAAGTCAGAAAATGACTAAAGCCAGGGGGAAAAAATGGACAGAATTTATTTATTTGTTAAATTTATTTTCCACCTGTCTGTCTATGGGGCTATTCAGGCGTGTTACAAAAAAAAAAGAAAGAAAATAAAAGGGAAAAATTGCAGATTCTCTAGGCT
Organism: Pituophis catenifer annectens; assembly: GCF_029215685.1. Classification (NCBI taxonomy): domain Eukaryota; kingdom Metazoa; phylum Chordata; class Lepidosauria; order Squamata; family Colubridae; genus Pituophis; species Pituophis catenifer. The sequence goes on from NW_027256888.1 coordinate 60,875,741, forward strand.
GTTTTAACTCATCACTTATTTCTGTGTTATTGTATCTTTGTATACTGTATAAAATTATCTAATTTTATAAGGTCCATCCTTAGGTCCACCGTTAATGAAGTATTCTCATGCCCTTCCTTGAGTCCAATACAGCTTGAATAGCATGAAGTTTAGAGCAGGTGTCTCCAACCCTGGCAACTTTAATCCTGGTGGACTTCAACTCCCAGAATTCCCCAGCCAGCTGGCTGGAGAATTCTGGGAGTTGAAGTCCGCCAGGGTTAAAGTTGCCAAGGTTGGAGACCCCTGGTTTAGAGGGTTCCAAATGATTCTTTCTTGAAAGCTTTTGGTGTGTTTCTCATTATTTGGCCCTCAATTATAGTTTGTTGCTTGTTCCTGCCATCAGGTTTTTGATTCCCACTTCTGGCTTTGTGTCCAATGAGCTGGTGCCAATCTTGGTTCTGATTGTCAGCTCCCCCATTTAGTTCACACCTCTGACTACCCAACATTAGGCTAAATATAATTGCAATAATAGAAGACTTTCCATGATAGACATCATGTACAAAATAGCACAATTATTTGTGTAACGTGGCCAATTTTCTGAAATAGTGAAACAGTATTGCCAGTCCCTATATGGATATGTTTGCAATTACATTTCTATGAATATGCTGAAAGCATGACATTTCATATTGCAGTACTTTCAAAAATAACAAGAACAGTTTGGTCTTTGTGACTGAACCTTGTTTGTAAATTCTATTCTATCAGGCAATCTCATAAGTTCTGTGGAATCATTTCGGAAAAGTTTCATCAACTGCAAGAAAAGGTCCTTTCTTGTTTTGCTTTGATCTAGAAGCACAGATTCTTCAGGGATTACAGTAATTTACTTTTAAGAAAGGATGCTGTTCTTGGAAGGCTTTGTTGATTGTCAACAACATTGTATGGGAAGATTTCTTCCAAAAACAACAGATTTTTTTTAAAAAAGCTGTTTGGTAAAATTGATCAAAAATTCTTAGCATTTCACAGATAGAGAAAGATGTTTTGCCAACCAGAGTTCTAGAGTTGATATGGCATTGAAATTTTAGCCAGGAGTACCATTTTTATAAAACTTTTTGTTGCTAAAAAATTAATGAAAAGGAATAACTCCAAGATAGGTTAGTGTAATATTACTTAAATTATCATTCCTGGAATTGCTTATTTATTAAAAAGAATTTGTGGACAGAACCACAAGCAAAATACTGTTGTAATTTACATTTACCTCAACAAAAGAAAACAAAACCCACCACCGACCTTTGTTTCATCTCCAATCTTGCCAACATACTTCTGAGCCGTATGTCTTAAGTCCTGTCTGTCTTTTGTTACCCTATGAGCGTGTGGCAGGCAACAAGCCAGATGGAGGCAGAGATTTTGACTACTAACTGTTACCAGCTGATTTTCTGCCTCCCAAAGTTAATGTGACTCACTGGTTCAAAGACCTCACAATTCATTTTTCAAATCCATATCAGAATGCTTTAATCAAGACGATCCCAAGTGTTTCCCTGGAAAAGACCTACCAAGAGCATTTCCTTGACGTTTGGGAAATGATTGAATTGACTAGACACGCTGGGGCCATTGCTGTGGCATAATTAATTGTGGGGTATCTCATTGGAGGAAGCAGAGGCATTCTTGCACATAAGGATGCATGGATGGATTGTTTTAATCTAATTCATCTATTTGTTTTCATTCTAAAACCATTCCTTCATGTCATCACTAATTTGTTGGAGTAGAATTCATTTGAATGAGTTTTTGCCCGGTCTTATTATTCCAATAAAATTCCAATTGTTAGGTAATACAGGTGGGTTCTGCTATGTGCAACTGTGGTATTTTCCATCCTATTAAGTTTCAGTCTTCAGGAATCTTTCAATATATTTGCCAAAGTTTAGAACACAACAAAGTTTAGAAAGCTAACAACCTTCAGAGGCCCTGATTTTCCACTGCTGCCTCTAAATGCCAGGTTTGTTTATAATAAGATCTTCCTCATTTGTGATTTAATCATCAATGAGAGGGTGGTTGACCTGACATGTATTACTGAGATCTGGCTGGACCCACACGAAAAGGTGGCCCTTTGGGAGATATGTCCAGCAGGATTTCAGATGTGCCATCAGGTTGTGTTTCAGCTGAGTTTCAGTTATGATTCAGAGCAGAGGTGAGTTTCAGTAGGTTCTGACCAGTTCTGGAGAAACGGTAGTGGAAATTTTGAGTAATTTGGAGAACCGATAGTAAAAATGCTGACTAGCCCCGCCCCCATCTATTCTGTGCCTCCCAAGTCCCAGCTGATCGGGAGGAAATGGGGATTTTGCAGTAATCTTTAATTAATTTAATTTAATTAATTAAATTTATATGCTGCCCCTCTCTGAAGATTCAGGGCGCCTGGAGAGGGGTGGGAATGGAGATTTTACAGTATCCTTCCCCTGGAGTGGGGTGGGAATATTTTACAGTATCCTTCCCCTGCCACACCCACCAAGCCATGCCACGCCCACACCCACAGAACTGGTAGTAAAAATTTTGAAACCCACCACTGATTCAGAGCCTTTCAGAATGCTAGCTTCACTACCATTTTCATTTCATAAAGAGAGAACAAAAATGCCATCATTCTCATGATTGCTCAGAACACTCCTTCTCCAAATAGCTCCCATGACAAATAACTACCTATATGACCCGGTGGCTCAGCAGACTAAAAAGCATTGTGATTAACACCAGCTGTCTGCAATTACTGTAAGTTTAAATCTCACCAGGCTCAAGGTTGACTCAGCCTTCCATCCTTTCTAAGGTAGGTAAAATGAGGACCCAGTTTGTGGGGGCAATAAGCTGACTTTGTATAAATATACAAAAGTATGAAGGCTATTGCTTAACGCATTGTAAGCTGCCCTGAGTCTCTGGAGAAGGGCGGCATATAAATCAAATTTTTTTTAAAAAAATGACAAATAAATAAAACAACAAGGCTTAGCTGACTTTTTTCCCCTTAACTTTATATATAAAGCTTTTTTCAGGCTATGACCTGTGCTTTCAGGCATAAATATCAGGCAAATGGGAACTTTTGTGAGTGTTCAATTGAGTCTTGGAGCTGTCTTCATTAATTGAAAGATTCTACAACTTACAAGCACAAATCTCTTGCCTAGTGGAGGCCTTCTGTCAAAAGTTAAGAGTTTTTCATGGGAAATTCATCAAAATGATATGGCTGTTACAGATAGAGCTAGAACCAAAATGAATATTTGTTTGTTATTTATTCATTACCGTTTTTTATTTCATCTTTACTATTTTATAAGTAACTCAAGGCAAAAAATATACATAAAACTCTTTCCTATTTTCACCACAAAAACAGGCCTGTGAGATAGATTGGCTGAGAAAGAAAGACCGGCCCAAAGTCACCCAGTTGGTTTTCATACCGAAGATAGGACTAGAACGCATGATTTCCTGGTTTCTACACCAGCATCTTTGCCATTACGCTCCTTTTTCTTTCTCTGTATTCTCTGCCTTTTTTCCTGTTGTGTTTTCTCTTCTTTCCAATGGTTGGGTTCCTTTATTTTAAACTTCTGGACCACAGGGATATTCCCTCAGATGCCATATATCTCCATTTATTTCAAGATGATCAGCTAGTTCTTCTATATTCTCGGCCTTTCTGCTTCATGTTTTCCTTGGGGCAGGTATTTCCACTGTACAGTGGAATTTCCACGGCCACTGTACATTGGCATATGCGCCAAAGAGGCCGTTACCAATTCAGAACAGTTCTGCACTAATAAATCCAAAAAGGTCATGGGATTTTCCCAATCTTCTCCTCAAAGAGGAGAGACAAAAATCAGCCTCCAAGGGAGGTTTCAGTTGTAGAATTGGGGTTTGTTTGTTTTTTAATCTTCTTTGTTCTGTAAGAAGGAAATTTCACAACCAGTGCTTTTGGAATTCCCATGTCAAAAAAAAAACTTCCTTGAAATGAATGGTGTAAGAATGAGTGGTGAGCAAGAAATCCATACAATACAATTTGGTGGATTTGTTGTATAAAATTTGCCAGTCTCTGGGAGGGCAGTAGAGAAGTTAGTTCAAAAACACAGCTTTTAAATAAAAATGACTTGGGTCATCTTTGCTTTTGTTAGTTAAAAGAGTTGAATATGGGAAGAGAATATGTACAAAATTTTAAAGGGAAGGAACAGAAAATAAGCTTGGCTGTAACTGCCGTAAAAAAAGATTGAAGGCCATATCTTTTTTTTCTAACTTCTTTTTCTTTTCTTTTTCTTTTTTTCTTTTCATCTTTTTTCTTTCCTTTCTTCATCCTATTTTATATTTTTCACGTTTCTTTTTCTTTATATGCATAAAAACTCAATAAACTTTATATATATACAAGGTGAATCCACACCTCCTCCCAATCCAAGGACATGTAAGCACAACACTGGTCAGCTAGACTACACGCGAGGAGGCAACCTCACCTCTTGCAAAGGGCTGCACCAGCGTTGCCTACTTAACCCCGTCCTGATGACTTGAGTTTTGTTGGAGCAACAAGCCCAGTTCCATGCCTTGTGTTCTTGTGCCGTGTATCCTGGCCCCTTTGACTCATGTATGTCCATCGGACTCAGTTACCCAGTGATTCTTTCTATGCTGAGCTCAGAATCCGAACCTGTGCAATGGTGGTGTTTTCTGAGGACCTGTTTTGGGGGGTTGAATAAACACCTGTAAAACTCTTGCTGTACGTGCGTGTGTGTGTATTCAGCCAGTTCACACCAGTTTGCACGAACCGGTAGCGGCGATCGTGGGTGGGCCTGTCCACCCACCCCAGCTCCAAGTCATGCTATTTAGGCACGTTTTCAAGGCCAGGCGCATGCACAGAAGATGTGCGAGCAACCAAAGCACATGTGCGCATGTGCAGAGAGCATGTGCACATGGCAAACTGGTGGTGAAGGTAAGTGAAACCCACCCCTGGTATATGTGTGTGTGTGTGAGAGAGAGAGAGAGAGGAAGGAGTGGGGAGAGCACAATGTTGGAATGTAGCAATGATGCTTTCAATCACGGTGATTAGGAGCTGATTCCTACTTCTGTTTTAAAACAGTTCTTCTGTTTTACGGATTTAATCAAATCCCTTTTTTGATTTTGCATCTTGCCACAGGCTTTTTTTTTTGCAGCGTAAATCGGAGAACCGGATCACTGCTATTAATCGGGTCTTTGAATCCTCAACCATCCCATGAAATGGAGGCCTTTTTAAGGACTTTTGATACTCCACTGGGAAGATTAAGATGGAGAATCCTTAGTCTGTAGCACAGATTTTGAAGCCTTCTACGGGAAGCTGAGCTGTTTGTATGGCTTCTGTTCTTAAGTGACATTATTCCGCTCAAACCTGGTTACCGGTTCGTTAGGGGTTAAATCAGTTGATAATATGTGGAAAGTGGTTTTCCTTTGTAAATTTTTGATCAAGTCTATCACAAATTGGGGGGGGCGGGGATTTCACAACCAATAGATGTGAAATCTGAAAGGCCACTTAAGAATGTCAAGTCAGTTAAGTATTAAGCATTTACAGAAAATAACCTTCCAGATATTAACTAATATTCTTCCTATCAAAAGTGACTATTTTTGCTCAGGTCATATGCACTAAAGGAATGTATTGTGTTGCCATACATTCTAATATAATTTAAAGGTTTTTGTTTGTTTGTTTGTGGGATCTTAGATGCTCTATGAGCTTGGTTGTTTTCTGGCAGATATTTCATTACCAAACTAAGTAACATCATTAGTGCTAATGATCAGTGCTAGTGGTCAGTACTAGCACTGAAAATATTACCTAGTTTGGTAATGAAATGCCTGCAAAAAAAATCCCAATAAAGCTCCGAGAGAACCAAGGACCCCACAGTTCAACCTTGAGCTACAAATATTCTCTTCTCTAAGTCTTCTCTTTGCTTTGCAAGGCTAGTTAGAGAAATTATACCTGTCCAGAGGCTATTTGAAAGCTTTTTAGATGATACTGATTTTCAATATTCTGACTCCAGTCCTTCAATCCCCATTTTAAAATATGCATTATAAAATTGATATTTTTTTACATAACACAGATAGACTCAGACACTTAAAAGATATGGTTTTATAAACTATCATAAAATCACACATGAATAAAAATTATCTGCAGATGAATTTGAGGGCTTGAGGGCTTTCACTTTTGGTTAAGCTCATGTGGTACTCAGAGAGATAGCATCCAGTAAGGCAATGGCAAGGTATGTGCCAGAGAACATAAATGAGAGCACAGGCAAACTTGCCAACAAGGAAACATTAGATTTCAAATGAAATTTATGGTTAACAATGGCATTGCTCACAAACCAAAATTAATCACATTCCTCCATCTGGGATGCATTCTGTTTTCTCCTGTCCACAGTCCCTTAGGTCTTCTTCCAAAAGGGCCTTTAGTGATGTGACTAACATCTGTCATGTCTGATTCATTCATTGTCTGGGAGACAGTGGTGTGCTCAACAGGAGAGGTGGCTTTGTTTAGTAGGTGTGGGGCTATTTGTTTTGGTTGGCTTTAGAAAGGAATGTGCCTGCTGTTAAGAGTTTGTTGGAGCCATGGGAGGCCAAAAACACTGCAGTGGGAGTGAAAGGTGGTGGAGCCTAGGAAAGCTTTGGGATTTGGCATGGGAGCTGTCCTTCAAAGAAAAGTTGACAGAGCAAAAAAACAGGTGTCCTCTTTTATGATGAGAGAAAAAAGCTGGGCTTCTTTCAAAAGACTGTCAGAGTGAAAAGTTCTGTTTCACTGGCTTTCCCTCGATACTCCACTAGTTGCCTTAATAATAACTGAGCTTTTCCAGAGCAGCAAAGTTCGGCTGTAAGCCACCATTGTTGCAAATGATATTAAAACCAATATGACCATCACATAACAATGCTTATTCATTTATTTATATATTGTTCCATCCTGTTGTAAATCTCTAGGTGGTTAAAAAAATATAAAAACACTGTCAAACTACACATCAAAATGACATTAGAAAAGCTATAAGGCAGCTGAGGTAAAAACCAAAGTGTGCAAGAAATTAAACCACAACCACATGAGGGTCTAATAATTCTATAGTTTCCATATGAACTTCTTTGTGTATGAAAAACTGGAAATTGTACTATAATCGCTTTGAATCTTGAACAAGATGATGGAGAGAATATGCAGGAAGAAATTATTTCTTACAGTTTTATTTCCAGTTGCCTCTCCCCATCCAAAGCAATGGAATTCAGGTTATGAATCCCCTTTCTCATGGAAGCTACAGTGCTATGAATGGAAAGAAAAAGAAATGATTGAGGGAATTTCTGTATAAATTAGAGAAATTCAGCATGCATTAGACAGACCAGCACAGATACAGTAGCTCCAACCATTTCTGCATATTCTTTTAACCAAGAGAAAAATTATGAGGAATAATCACACTAAATCATTGCCACTAATATGGATTAATTCTACTGGAGAAATAACTGTTATTTATTAAACATAAACATTAAATTGTTGATGATTTAATCAAATTGATGTCTAGGAAATGCATCTAGGAAAAGTTTGGATTGCTTCTCCATGGTACCACTCAAAGGTCACCCCCCCCCAAAAAAAAGCCCAGGTGTAAAAAAACAAAAACAAATGAAAAACAAAACAAAAATGCCCTTCCTTTCTGCGGCATTATGTTATCTGAAACAGCCAATAAGATTACTTCTGGGGGAGGGAGGAAAATCTTCCATCCCTGCTCTACAGAGTACTTGTTTTATTGGACTTCAGCTCCTAAGATTTGTTGTAAAAGTAAGGATTCTGTGAGTTGAACTCAAAACATAGGGGAATATAAGGCTGGGGAAGGCTGCCATGAGCCATTCATAAAGATTGTCTGCGCTTCTCTTTGGTTAAGACTTCTGTGAATGTAGAAGGAGGGGCATGCTAAGTTCATTTTGACTACTAAGAACTTAGGGAACAGCTTAGTCAACATATCTACATTTATCCTGAGGTGATGCTAAGTAAGAAGAAACAGCAGTAGGTCAATGCTATTCAGATAATTGATATGACCATTTGAGAACCAGGAAAAATTAAAGAGAAATCAAAGAGCTACTCTATTCAAAATCAACCTTTCTTGAAAATAGCAACTTACAATACTTTTGTATGCATGTGTGCGTGTGTGTATACACAAAGAAAGAGATTTTGAATTTTAAGCAAAAACTATGCTACTTTCACATATAGTTGTGTATTTTGATATGGCTTAGCACTTTTTCTTAGAGCAGTGTTTTTTCAGCCTTGGCCATTTTAAGATGTGTGGACTTCAATTCAGTGTTGGCTGGGGAATTCTGGTAATTAAAGTCCACATATTTTAAAATTGCCATGGCTGAAAAACACTGCCCCAGAGTATCGGGTAAGTGGCCTCATGCTGGGAAGCCCAGGTGGTCCAGAAATAATACTTGGTTTCCCAAAATTGATTTCCCATACAATCTTTTTATGTGATATCATCAATCTACCTACCATTCAACCGTAGGTCATAAAGAAGTTATGTTTGGCCACTATTTAATTTTGTAATTTGCTGTCTAGGCCTATTATATCAGAGATGGTATTATTCACTCATATTACAATGTGCATAGTACAAATATGCTCCTTTCTCTATCTAGAGATGTAGCGATATTGTTTAAAAAGGGAATTTCCCATTAAAACCTTCTTCACAAATGAAGGCAAATATATATGTCCCAAGGTAATGTTGCAGGATTCAATCTGGGTCAGTCACTGGGACCAGAAGTTTAGTCTTCCAAACTTTCAGACTCATGCTGGAGCCCATCCTCCCGGAAGTTTTCTCTATACACTCTGATATAGAGAAGTCCCCTGAGGATGGACTCCAGCATGAGTTCAAAAGCTCGGAAGACTAAACCTCTGGTCCCAGTAACCAACTCAGATTGGATCCTACAACCTTTCTCAGTTCAAGTCCAAAATGTTGTACAGTTTCCCCTCCTGTTTTTACATTTTTCATGTTCAATATTTCTGGGTTAAAGGCAAGAAGGTCCTTTTTATTTTTCCCACTGTACATCTGACTGAAGGTCAAGATCCTGGATGGAAGGGCTGTCTAAATGAGCAGTCCTCTAAATCAATCTAATTTTTATTGGCGCTCTTGAAAGAACACAACTATCACTAAGATAAAGCCACATTTAAAAAGAAAATATAAAACCACATTACCATCCCACCCACCTCTCACTTCTCATACAGTATTATTCATAATAAAAAATATAGCCATAAAGGCAGATGAACTTTTTATATTAGAACCCATAAATGCTAATTTAAACAGAATCAGCTTTTACGAAGAAGTGACTTCTTCTCTGAAATGTCATTTCATGAACATAATTGTCTCCTTTGTCATGGGAGATCAAGTTTTCAGGTAACTTACCAACCATTACATTTATTGACCCTTTCAGATGATACTACTATAATGGCAGAAAGGAACTAAAGAGCCTTCTGACACAGGTGAAGGAGGAGAGTGCAAAAGTTGGCTTGAAACCAGTGGTGAAATGCACCCGGTTCTATCCAGCAAACTGGTAGCACCGGTGGCAGGAGGCTCTGCCCACCTGCCTGGATGTCATCATGTCCCGTTTTTGATGCTCTGCGCATGCGTGATTGAAGCGAGCGAACACACACATGCTTCCATTTGTGAACCAGTAGCGAAGGTAAGTGGATTTCACCCCTGCTTGAAACTCAACATTAAGAAAACTAAGATCATGGCTCCTAGCCCTCTAAATTCCTGGCATAGATGGGGAAGAAATGGAGGTAGTGACAGATTTTATTTTCCTGGGCTCCAAGATCACAGCACATGGGGACCTCAGCCAAGAAATTAAAAGACGCTTGCTCCAGGGGTAGAAAGCTATAGCAAAGTTAGGCAGCATACTAAAAAGCAGAGACATCACCCTGCCAACAAAAAGTGCATATAGTCAAGGCTATGATTTTCCCAGTTGCAATGTATGGCTGTGAAAGTTGGACCATAAGGAAGGCTGAGTGTCAAAGAATTGAGGCTTTTGAACTATGGTGCTGGAAAAGACTCCTGCAAGTCCCTTGGACTGCAAGGCAATTAAACGAGTCAGTCCTAGAGGAGATCAACCCTGACTGCTCTTTAGAAGGCCAGATCCTGAAGATGAAACTCAAATCTTTGGCCACTTAATGAGAAGGAAGGACTCACTGGAGAAGAGCCTAATGCTGGGAACGATTGAGGGCAAAAGAAGAAGGGGATGGCAGAAAATGAGGTGGCTGGATGGAGTCACTGAAGCAGTCTGTGTGAGCTTAAATGGTCTCCAGGGGATGGTAGAGGACAGGAAGGCCTGGAGGAAAGTTGTCCATGGGGTCATGATGGATCAGACACGACGTCGCAACTAACAACAACAACATTTATTGGAAAGCCTCGAACTAGTCACTGTCTTTAAACCTAACTGATCTCACAGGGTTGTCAGGAGAAAACTATATGAATATGCTGCTTTGAGTCCTGGGAATAAGGCAGGAAAGAAAGTTACATAAATAAATATCAGCATCTTGGAATTACATTATTAGATATAAAGCCAAAGCAATTTCTCCTCCCTATATTCACAAACCAATTCATAAAAGTGGATCACTAAAGAATTCAATTTCTAAAAAAGAAACTTGTAGGCTTAATTCAGCATTAGTTTTTAAGTTCCGCATAATAAACTTATATTTTACAAGTTTTAGAATCTTGAAAAGATTTTTGGGTTTTTTAAATTATATATTCTTTATTCCAGAAACCTATGAATTATCACAATATTGTAAATTATGAGAACTGAGTTGACCTATTGTAGAAAGTTAACACCCACCCGTCTCCTAGAAGAATGAAATATTTTGAGAAATATTAAAAAGGCAGAATATTATATTTCCCTGGTTGAGAAATGGAGAAACATGCTCTTGGAAAGCAGCCCCCACCTTCCTTAATAGCCCACAGCAGATTTCAGCACTTAAGAGATAAAGAGATAGCTAGCTCTATTCATAAGCAAATGAATTCAGCAAGGTCTGAACAAAGGTAGGATTAGCCCTCAGCCACAATAGGAATTGCCCAACAAGCCCCTTCATTGCATCAGCAGACCAAACTCCAACCAAACGTAACTCAGACAAACTCCTAGGATTTGTGCATGGCATCATGGGAGTCTAACAACAACCAATACAATACATGTTCCTGCACAGGTACAGGAAGTTCAAATCAAAGCCCAAGAGAAGGCATATATACTCCCCAATCTCAACTCCATGTGGTCAGCTGAACCAGAACCTATGTAGTTCTGTTCATCATTAAACCATCTTTCCAATCAGACTCCATGTTTCCAGTGCCTTTCTCCCAGCTTGGAATTGAACCAGATGGATATTTCTTCCAACACTATCAAGCAGTTATAAGAAAGTAATATAGCTTTGATCACTCAATATTCTGTGTGTGTACATGTTAGTATACATATACATGTATATTAGAGGTGGGTTTCAGCAGGTTCTGACCAGTTCTGGAGAACTGGTCGTGGAAATTTTGAGTAGTTTGGAGAACCAGTAGTAAAAATGCTGACTGGCCCCGCCCTCATCTGTTCTCTGCCTCCCAAGTCCTAGCTGATCGGGAGGAAATGAGGATTTTGCAGTAACCTTCCTCTGGATTGGGGTGGGAATGGAGATTTTTCAGTATCCTTCCCCTGCCATGCCTACCAAGCCACGTCCACCAAGCCACACCACGCCCACCAAGCCACGCCCACAGAACCGGTAGTTAAAAAATTTGAAACCCACCACTGATGTGCATACACACATATATGGAAATACATACATACATACATACATACATACATACATACATACATACATACACACATTCATATATTAGCACTTCCTCCAGTTCATATCCAGCCTGACACGTTCTGCAGACAAGTAATTTCCTTTGGCTCCAAGGATATAGAATCTGAAATTATTTTGGAAATATCCATCAATTCTGTTAATTTTAATGGAAAGTGAAGTATGTGTGAAGGGTTGCTGTCAGAGAAAGAAGCATTGTAATAATAATTTTTTAAAAAATCCAGAAAGCACAGAAACTGCTTGATATGCAACCAGGAAAATGCCAATATTCATCATCTCTGACTATGAGGAACTTCACTAGGACAGCAAGTTTACTTTTTTTTATTTTTTTTGGTTTTTTTGCTGGTTATTGATCCGTAGAAACTTCTGAAAAAGAGGATACATGCCATGGAGAATATCCAGTTCTCCTTCAGTACTGAAGGTGGTAAACAGTTATCTTGACTCATGAATAGAGCAGAGGTGAACTGGGACAATAGGGAAAATATCTGCCTATTGTGGCTCTCTTCGGGAAGCCTGCATTTCAGATCTATTAAAAATTACCTCCTGTACAAAAATGCAGTCCACTACATATATCATTTTCATGAAAAATAACACCCAGATAACAAACATTGATGATTATATAACCAGTGTGAAACCTTTAATCTGGATTTACATCTGAAGCCTGATAATGCTTTTTTAGCTCCCCTAATAAAACAAAAAGACTGCCGTATACTAACATATAATTAATCATATTTGCTCCATAATCCAATTTGATTTGATCTAATTTTCCTCTACATATTTCTAACATCTTGCCTTTTCCCATAGCATAATGTTAGGAGCGTGGCTTTGTGAGGGAACAATCAAATTGGGGGCATTTTTTCTGCCTCCAACTTCCCACATGAATGTATGGCTCCTAGAGAAAAACTGTACACAAACATATTAACAATTAACTATTCATTATCTATTCATTAACTTATTATTAGGGAAGTGGTGGCCCAGTGGCTAAGATGCTGAGCTTGTCGATTGAAAGGTCAACAGTTCAGCGGTTCAAATCCCTAGTGCCGCATAATGGGGTGAACTCCCGTTACTTGTGTCAGCTTCTGCCAACCTAGCAGTTCGAAAGCACGTAAAAAATGCAAGTAGAAAAATAGGGACCACCATTGGTGAGAAGGAACAGTGTTCCGTGCACCTTTGGCATTTAGTCATGCCAGCCACATGACCACAAAGACATCTTCACACAGAGCTAGCTTTTCGGCTTTGAAACGGAGATGAGCACTGCCCTTTAGAGTCGGAAACGACTAGCACATATGTGCGAGGGGGAACCTTTACTTTTACCTTTTATTCATTAACTTTTCCAACAAAACATATCTAGCTTCTAAAGAACAATTGTATTCACTACAGCAGTACTAAGGCTAAGTACATTTAGCCATATATAGTGTATCACGTATCCTGGCTTTAGTCAGTAACCATAATTAAAATAAATCAGGGCTTAGCATAGCATGTAAATTCAGCCATAAATGCAATAGATATGGTGTTAGACTGATTGGTAAACTAATGGTTGAAAGAAACTTTCTGGGAGTCCAGTTATGTGTCTTACCCTAATCTACTCTATTGTATTGTTGTTTGGGGAATAAAATTGGGGGTGGAAGTACCATATATACAGCCTTGAGTTCCTGAAGGAGAAGCAAACATGAAACATAATAATGAAATAAATCTTTATAATGATTTCTGTGTACTGGAGGTGGGGGTGGAAGAAAACAACAGATGGCTCATCCTACAAATATTCTTAGTTTATTACACTAGAGTTGCATACAATGAATTATAATATTTCTCATATATTCTGCATTCACAGAGTTCTGCACAGATGAATATTCCTTGTTTCTTCAATAAGCTGACTCTTCGAGCAGGGTTGTATGGAAACGATGATGTAAGAAGGGAGCTTAAAATGCATAGCAAGTGTTCATATATACAATTCATATACAATTGCTGGTTTAGGTACTAAACTTCTATTTACTATAATTTACTAGATGTTTCTGTGTTTGTAAAAGCCATTTGAACAGTGTATAATACAGAAAAATCAATTAATAACCACTACATTTTATTAAAAATTAGAGTACATCATTTGTCCTTTTGAAAAATACCACTAGGTAGGTAGGTAGGTAGGTAGGTAGGTAGGTAGGTAGGTTATTTATTTATTTATTTATTTATTTATTTATTTATTTATTTATTTATTTATTTGCCCCCAAGCTTGCCTATAGGTGACCCTAAGCAGCTTACCATAAGTAAAAGTAACAGAGTAAAACAGAAGACCTCTGTCCTAGACTTTTGTTTAATGAGCAGGTGGCACTCATGGCTAGACCTTTGTCTGTTGTAGCAGTTGAGCCTATTCCTGGATCAGCCGGGCCCATTCATAATCACATATGCCCTAAGTGGCATAAGTAGTCACCTCCCAATTGGACTACTGCAATATGCTCTATGGGGTCTGCCCTTGATGAGTATCTGAAAGCTTTAGCTGGTACAGAATGCAGTGGTGCAAGTTGTTATATGTGCTCCTAGACTCTAAGACCTAGAGCAACGCGTGTTATACCTCTGCTCCATGAGTTCCAGTGGTTGCCAGTTTGCTTCAGGTTCAATTCAAGGTGTTAGTTTTAAACGTTAAAGCCTTCAGGGACTGGAACTGGGTTATCAGAGGGACTGAGGCTGATGCTTTTCCTGGTTACATCAGCCTGACCCATTAGATCTGGCAGAGAAGTTATGCTGTGAGTACTAGCAACAAGGTATCAATCATGTAAACATGTCCCAAGAGGCATGTCTTCTTTGCCACGTGCCTGCCTTATGAACCATTATTCTCCCCCAAAATTAGATTAGTTTCATCCCTTTTGATATTCCGGAAGTCCCTTAAGATCTGGTTAAATTTTCAGGTCTTGAGCTCCCAGGGAACCAGAAACAGGCTGAGATGGCTCCATTGCTGAGGTGGCCATTTTATCTCCTCTGTGCCTAGGATATGATATGATATGATATGATATGATATGATATGATATGATATGATGAAATGATATGATATGATATGATATGATATGATATGATATGATGATATGATATGATATGATATGATATGATATGATATGATATGATATGATATTGTAGAATATTATAGAATACTATATTATAGAATATTATAGAATACTATATTATAGAATATTATAGAAAACTATACTATAGAATATTATAGAATATTTTTGTGAAATAGGAAGCTATACAAATTTGATAAATAAATAAATAATAAAGAAAAATATTTTCCCTTGTTCCATCTGCCTTGTCAAAAACATAAAGAAAACTTGAAATTGAAAGACTACATAATCTTTTTTTTTTTTACTTTCAGTTAGCAAACCCTTTATACCAAATTTTTGGAATTCGTTGTTCGTAGCAGCAGGATTATTAAACTCTGAGCACATGTTTCCTATTTGGTGAATCTGAGGTAAAAATCCTATGATGAGAACGGGAGAATGAAAACGTGACTCTCGGGAAATGTTTCTTTAAAAATCTGTACATCTCTCTCAGCGGACTTAAAAGAGGGGCATGGATTAATGAGGATATAAAATAAAAGGCACTTAGTTCTCTAAAAACAAAATGTGGCAAAGTATGCCTCTTAAAGTTTAATAAGTCACGAACAATTGCTCAGTCAGTGAAGCTTAAGGCAATACTACCCATAACCTCACTTGCAAGGGTAGGCATTTGTGTGTGAAAGGTAATTTACTATACACAAGGGCACATTACTAAGATTTTACTCTCCTCAATGGAAAACTCAGTGATTGAAAGCTGCTTAGTGCCTTCTGTCCCTATTCAGCAGCAACTCCATGTGACATCAGACAGCAGAAATAGACTCACTGCTAGAGGGAAATCTTGCAGAGGTGAGACAGCTGGTTTGCTTGTTTTCAGTTGTAAGAGGCATGTGGCTGAAGGCTGGTTGAGAATAAATCTCCAGAAATGGAAATGTTATGCTGGAGTGGAATTGAAATTTAAAATGGGTCCCCATCAATAACAACATAATAAAATCAAATACAGCAGGGACATCTACACAGGGGTCAAAAAAGTTAAGATGGTAGCCACAAATATGTATTCACAAGTCTCACTTTTTTTTACCTGAATCACAAAAACTTCATCAAAAGTTAGTTTCGATCAGGGCTGTCAAACTCCCGGCCTGCGGGTCAGATGTGTCATGTGCTGGCCACGCCCATGCCCAGTTTAGCAAAGGGGGGAAAAGTCCCGATACATCATGTGCCACAGCCGTGACAATATGACTTTGACACCCTGGTTTAGATACAAATCTTGAGCAATCAAATGAGATTTACTGTAGAAATCAGGCCCCAAGCTTCTTATTATTTATGTGAATCAATGAACAATATATTTTTTTTTCTATTTAGGAATAAGTATGTCTTACAGGATTCTTTCAATATGCATGAAGTATTATTATCATTCTTTACAGAAGTGATTGAACTGAAAATGGAGCAGTATTTCGGCTAGCAAAAAGGATAGAAGCAATCAATTTAATTTTGTAAGACATTTCTTAAGGGAAAAAAATCTAGTTGGTTGTGGCTAGTAAATTGTCAAAAATCAACTTATCTCACTCTTTTTCTGAATAAATGCTCAGAATCTGTTACCTGGTTATTTACAGAACCTATCAAATTTATTTGATTTTCATTTCTTATGTTGGAGCCAGATTATAAAAACAGTTTTGGGACAAATGAACAAGATGATCCTTCCTTTCCAAAAATTATTATTGAAAGAGAAAAAGTCTTGTAGAAATATTCAAGACAGATTTAAAAATTAAACTTTCCAAAGAATTTACATCTTAATATTCAATGTTTGTAAGAAAACGATGGAAAAGAAGAAAAGAAGGAAAGTAATACACTGCAACACATTATATGATAGGAAATAAAAATACTTTTGGATTTCATTTTTTTGTGAACTCTGACTCATACTGATATGCAGATCAGAACATACATTTATTTATTTTGAGTTTTCTGACTTCTGGTCTGTGTAATAGTATACAGTATCTGCCGTAAACACCACCCAAATTATATTTCAGATGCCTGTATTCTGGTTCTCACACAGCTCATGATTACGTTATGCTTCCGCAATTCAGCTTTGCTTCAATTTTGCACCAGCTTTTTCCCAGGTGGTTAGATCTATACCAAGCAACATCACTGATGCCTTTAATATGTCTTTGAAATGTTTCTTCTGCATTCCAAGCAAGCATCTTCCAGCAGAGAATTCCCCCCCAAAAAGCTATATGAGTATGTGTTCATCTAGTACATCAGTGACATGACTATCAATCTGGTCTATCCTCTCATCAACAGGGTGTGGACATGCTAGATAAAACTTCAGTGTCTGGTACTTTATGTTCCATCTGATACTGACACCCTGCAAAGACAAATCATTTAGAAATGGTTGCACTATCTTCCATGCCTTCGATACCCAGTACACACTCCATAGATGTACAGAAGTATGGTAAGTTCTACAGCTCTGTAGACCACAAGGAAGAACAAAAGCAGAACTTGTCTTTGTTATTCCACAGTTATCTTCTGCATAATAGTTAATGCTTAGGAGAAGAGAGGATACTGTCAAAATAAAGAAAGTGGTTCATTACCTATAGTTTCTTCCATTTGATTGTGATTTTGGGTTCTGTATATGATGCATGAGGAGCAGGCTGGTGCATAATTTCAGTCTCTTGGTTTTTGACAGTAAGTCCAAAGTTGGCACAAGCCATGAAGTTCCACACTTCTATTTTTCCCACAGCAACATGGCGGTTGAGTTGAGGAAAGATGACGGGCCCATAGTCAACTTTTGTGCTTAAGAGAAAACTCATGATTTCATAGTTTCTTGATCTTGTAGCATCTTAACCATTCTACTGAACTACATATCATAAAGGTGTGCCATCTTTGGATCTGAAATGGGAAAGAGCCTTTTATATCTGGCAAGGACTCCTTAAAGTATTCATACTTTTCTCAGGCCTCACTTAGTCACCATACTAATACAGGAAAACATGTGCTCATGTTAAGGGACTGTTTATTAGATGGCAACATAATACAACCAGATCTCATCATGTTGTAGCCAGTTCCTTAATATTTCCTTAACGCAAATGTTTATTTTCCTGGAATTCTTGTAACTTTGGACCTCCTGGGAACTTTGAACAATACCTCCAAAATAACATATATTAACATATTGGGATTTAGTTTTAAGTACCATAACTATATTCAAAAATATATCCCAGAAACAGAAGATAAAATTACCTCCTGAATATTTTTTATCTCTAATGATTCCTTGAACTTCATGAGTAGACAGGGATTAATCCTGGCCAATGCTCTGTCATTTAGGCTAGACCAAATCAGAATCTGCTTTTAACCATGCAGAACTAAGGGGGCAATCTTGGATTTTAAACTTGTCCATAGTTACATGCAGTTAAATCCAGGAATAAAAGTTGCTTGGTCTTCTGGGAAACAGTTACCTGAACAAAAAATTTGCTGCTCAATTTATCCGCTTTCCTAAACACAGAAAAGTAGGTTGAGCTTGCTGGGATTTAGACATATGCGCTCAAGGAGTCTTGAACTGGAAGACTTGTACTTGGACCACTAATCCACTCCCTCCGATTTATATAAATTGTACGGTTTTGGTTTTTTTACATTCCAGCTATAGCAGATCTTCAACTATTACATTGCCAAAGAAATCCACATTGGTTTGCAAAGTAATTTCCATATTGCATTTTTAATATATTACATTTGCAGTGGTTTGGAACTGTATGATGCATAGGGAAAATGTACTGGGGTCATTAGAAAGCTTTAAAAATAAAAAAAAATATTTTAAACTAAATCAAGTATTATGTCCTAAATTTCTATCAAGTATTGTAAGATAGGAAAGTCAGGTTTTATAATGAATATTGGTTTATTTATTCTATTTTCCTATTTAAATTACTATAAATAAATATTCTTCCTGTCACTTTATAAAAAAATTCAATACCTACCTACCTACCTACCTACCTATTAAACTATTCATTTTTGGGGTAAGCAGCACTATACCCAGCAGGGTGGGTTCTACATTTGCAGAAGCATTTTCATGATGTCAGGGTCAGTGGGCGGAGCCTCCCACCAGTTTTATTACTAGTTCTATAGAACCGGTGCAAACCGGGGGCAACCCATCACTGATACACAGGAAAAATGATAAAAAGTAGTAAGCACAATGAATTAAAAGCATAAGAAAAATGGCAGAAACATGGCAGGATATAATTTATAGCAAGACCATTCATTCTATGCTGTATTATTCTTGCAAACCTTCCTTGCTGTCATCATGAGTATGCACAGATCAACACGTTGCCTTTCCCATTAAAATTCTCAGCTTTACTTTTTAAAGATTTCAAAAAATCCATCTAAATATACATTTCTCAGTATTTCTCTCTTTGAGACTTCCTCTCCTTAGACTTCTTCTGAACCCTTTGACGCTTCCTTTATATATTTGCTTTTAAATTTGATCCTCATTCATCTGCTTTATACATTCAAACCACCTCAATGTACTTTTTTCATATTTGTCATCCAATCAATCTTCATACATTCATAACCAATTCATTTTGACTTTACTGCTTTTGTTTTTACCTAGGCTTTTGATGTAGTAATTTCAAATCCATACACTTCATTGCTTCATATGATCTAACATTCAGCACAAATTGAATTCACTGTGACTCTCGGCCAATTACACAGCATTGTCTGCGCATCAAAGTACATAAACGATGAGGCTGTGATGTCACCAAAAGAATTCTTTATAAATAACCAAGGGACATCACATATTTATACTTTACTGTTTGCTCAGCATTACATTACTGGCTAAATGTTCCATTGTTTCTTTCTTTCTTTCTTTCTTTCTTTCTTTCTTTCTTTCTTTCTTTCTTTCTTTCTTTCTTTCTTTCTTTTTTTCTTTCGTTTTCTCTCCCTCTCTCTCTCTCTCTCTCTCTCTCTCTTTTTTTTTTCTTTCTCTCTCTCTCTCTCTCTCTTTCTTTCTCACTGTTGTCAAATTCAGCAACTTTTAACTCCATTATTCATAGTAAAACATACCATATTTCAAACCTCATTTTATCATCTGCTTTTTGTAAATCAACATACAGTAAACTTTCTCATCATTTTCATATATTCTGTGTCCTGCTGAAGAACAAAAACTTGGTTTGCACACAGTGATTTAGCTCTGTACTTTCTACATTTTGCTCATTGTCACCTTTTATATTTCTTCAGTTAAATTCTGCCAGATGCTTTGCCAGGTACACGTAACAAAATAATCCTCCTATAGTTTTGCAATCACTTTTTCTATCTTTCGCTTTACATAGAGGAACAATAGTGTCATTCGTCCAATCATTAGGCATGGGTACAGTCTTCACATTCATATGAAATAATTCATACAGCTACTCCATAAATACACCCATATTTTAACATTTCTCCAATTATACCATGTACATCTGCAGCCTTACTATTTTCAACATGATGCTAACATTTGTAGCAATTATTTGAGTTCCACTGAACATATCACATTATTCCCATACAAATCTCTAAACAGTCCTTTCACATCTTCTTGCACTATACCAACTTTCCATTTATTCTTTTGGGACATTAATATCTTCTAATACATTTACATACAGGACTCTACTTGCAATCATCCTGTTTTCCACCTTGTTTCCTTAACTTGTTTCCTTTTCTTCCATGTTCATTTCTTCCCTAGATCCACTTTTAAGATTGATTCAAACATATTCTATCTCACATTTAGAACCCCTCATCACCCTTGTATCCTTCATTAATCAAAAAACATTAAAACAATAATTAATTTATACTCATCCCTTTGCCTTGTATACATGTTAATAGACTTATGCTCAAACCAAACAAATCATTTTCAAAGCAGATGCTTACCATATACTTCCATTCTCATTCATTTTTCAGTTCTCCAAATGTCCCAATCACTTTTTCTGTATTCTCTCGCTATCAGAATAATATTTTCCCTGGGATTTCATTGATTTAGAGTGTTTCATAATATAGCTCAAAATCATATATGGTTCTTCCATTATCACCATTCACTGGAGTATAACACTTAATTGTCATCTATGACACCAATTTATATTCTCTGACATACACTGTAGTCCTTTCATTTATAATTAAACCTACACCTTCATTTCCTTGCATGTATTTATCAGTTCCAGGAGACATATTACTTCCTTCCCCTTTTCATAATTTTGCAGACAACAGATCCTTTGTTTTATTTATCCCTTTGTTAACATTTACTCTTCTTATATTCATATGCCATGTTCCCTGTCATACATCATAGTTTTGAGCAGTCAAAGTTTTCACATATTTTAATAAGATAGAAAACATGATAACCATACCATATGCAACATTCCTTGCTTATATAGTAGGGACAATATTGAACACTTGTGGTACATTTTGCCCAATCTGCCCAACATATGTAATCAAATCCCAGTTTTACCGAATCATGTTTTTTCTACACGTAATCCTTGATTTAGGACCATTTGGAAAAAGAGAATTATGACCCATCTTCACAGTTAAAACCACTGTACCACCCCTGTGATCACATGACTGCAATTTGTGCCCTTGGCAACCAGCTTATATTTAGAACTGGTTGTGGCATCCTGCAGTTGGGTCTGGGAGAACTTGCCACAGCCAACTCGCTGTGGCTAATTCACCACAACCAACTCTCCATGGCCAACTTGCCATGGCCAACTCACCAGAGGCCAACTCACCACGGGACAATTCAACTCTGTATTAATCATTTCATTCAGTTACTTTCATTATTGGTAACCATATTTGTATAGAAATTATTGTAATTCTTGTACTTCTGGATTGACTTTTATTTTATTATTATTGGCCATGGCTCTATTGAAATTAATTTAACTTTTGTACTTGTTGAATTGTCCTGTGATGACCCAGGGCATGGCACAGAGATAACACAAGCAGCTGGCAGTTCAAACTGCTCCTTTATTGCTCCAAATTTCCCCAAATGTTTCCATGTTTCTGGCATGTCCCAGAGCAAAGTGATGGCAAACACACACACACACCTCAAGCAGCCTCTGGCTGCAAATAGTCCAGCCCAGTGCTGTGTAGACCATGAATGCACAGCAATAAATCCAGCAGGGCAAATAAAGGAGTTCAGGAAGCAAAGCATCCAGGTAATTAGTCCAGAAAACCAGAAAGAATGCAAGGAATCCAGGAAAGTTCAAACGTCAGCCCTCAACACTTCAGGAATTAAGAGTTTGTTCCCATGATCACGATTTACAATCTTCCTAGCAAATTTCTAACAAAAAGTCAATTGGGGGAAGCTTGATTCATTGAATGACTGCAGTAAAAATAGTCATTAAATTGGGCCTGTGATGACTCACTTTATCATCATAATAACTTGCAATGGAAATTCTGGACCCAATTGTGTCATAAGTCAAGGACTACCCACACTGTATGACAGCTAGGAATTCTGATCAAGAGACTCTCAATTCTCTTCCCTGGTCTCACAACTAGGGAGTACATGAAATATACTTAGACACATACACGATTTACACAACAATTTAATATAAACCTGAAAGGCAACCCTACAGGTTTAACAAATTATTTAGTAAATTATGCAAATTATCATCATGATTAGCAAACAATGCTTTTTTTCTAGATTGCAAAGACACTATAATAGTATATTTTAGCAAGGTTGTCAATGAAAAAACAGCAGGAAATAAAGAATGATCGAAAGCTGAAGGCTGTGAGAAGGAAAGGCCCCTGAGGTTTAATAAAATGGCAAAAGGTTCAGCCAAAAGAATCTGGCCATTTTTTAAAAGATAGAAAATGGTAATTTGGAGAAAGGCCAAAGAGGTCACTAGAGCTTGAAGTCATTGCCTAACTCTTTTGGAGTCATATATTCCTTTAGACTGTGCCAAAATCTGTTACCCAATTTCCCCCAAAAAAGTTTCCTTCCCTGCAAAAAGATCTTTTTCTATCTTATTATTGGTATGATAATTCTAAAAGAATTCCTTTTGGTATTATTTATCTTAAACCAGGAGCTGGGCTTTTATTCGCAGTCCCTCAAGTCCTCCGCAACCTTGCTGCCAAACGTCCTGCAGTTTCCTGCAGTTTTGAGGGGGGGAAATGTAACAGTTTGTAAGGTCCTAAAGTAACTTCCTTTTCAAAAACAATAAAGAAAAGAAGATCTCCCCAAAGGGAGAAAAACAGGTCCTGCATCTGTGCTGAAGAAACTGGCATGGCTTCACTTCCCACCATTGCTTTGCACTTTGTTCCCCCTCATTCCACACAAATATTAAGTATGATTACCATGCACCACTATCTTAAATCAAAATGATTAAATTGAACTTAGTTATATATACCAAGTTTGGATACTGTAAAAGATAGTCCTAAGTATGTTTTTATGGCTTTTGACTGTTCTTGCCAACATTCAATGATAGGCTACCATGCTGTCTCACAGAGTTCTTTAGAACCGGTGTCACCAAACTTTCAGACCTCAGGGACCACTAAATTCATAATTTTAAATCCCGCGGACCACTAATATGATCTGCCTAATGACCAGCTGGGTGGGCGTGGCTGGGTGGGCATGGCCAACTCCTTGCCTCCCCACCCGGGCTCCTTAGTGCCTCAACAGGAAGCAGCTGTTGGAGCTAAGCAGCCACCACGTGAAAGACTTGGCAAAACAGCTCAGTTCAGATTGGATTTACCGAGGCGGCGGCTCAGCAGAAACACCTCACTGAGAACTATGAGCATAGGCTTTCCAAGCAGAGGGAAGACCTGTGGGAGTGCAAGGCCAGGTGACTGGTGTCTGGAAGGCTGAGATAGTCAGCAAGTTCCAGGCCATGAGGCAGTCCCCACAAGGTCCTCCGGCTCTTCACCACCAGCGGCAGTTCCCTCCAGCCTTCGCCATAGCCCCGCATCAGGAGGCTGAAGCAGACCCCAAGTCAGAATTTCTGTCCCCCTCCAACCCACACAAAAAGACCCCAAAGGGAGAGAATCTCTGCAGCAACACAAACATTCATTGCACATATCTGTCCCAGGGGCTGTAGTTTGAGGACCCCTGATTTAGTGCAATATAAAAAATGCAAATAATTTTTTGTGGACCACCAAAATTTTCTCACAGACCACCAATGGCCCATGGACCACCCGTTGGTGCCCGCTGCTTTAGAAAGTACCGTTGGATTTCCCATAAGGGGAACTGCTGTGAAGTGTTCTGTGAAAGCAGGAGTTGCATGCTTTTTTCAAGGCCAATTAATATATTATATTTCTTCTCAGAAGGCATCCATTTCCTCTTGTGGAACAACATTGAAACTTTGATTTCAAAGGATTGAACACACACACACTATATTCTGTTTCCAATATAGGTTGCTATCAGTATTTCACAACAATAAAATGGAGTACCATCTGCAAGTGCTAGTTCATCCATTCTTGTCTCTTTATTTCCCATCAGACAGTGTGGAGCTTTCAAGAGCACATCTTAAATTGTTTACTGTGGCATTATCACACGGCTAAATCAGGCTGCTTGTCTGCAGTGAGGGAGCTGGAATGTATGGGAACCAAGAATTCAAAAGAATAAAACTATGGGTGGCAATAACATGAGTTATAAATAAGATGTTTATATATATTGAAAACATTCTGGTTTTCTGGATCAGCCATTTGCTTTCAGGTGCCTTTTAGGTAACCTGGATTACAACTTCTAGGTTGGAGTGATGGAAGTTATATCTGTCCTATCTGGAGAGTAGTAAATATATGCAACCATAAAACAATATAAGTATAGGAAAATGCTTTTTAGCTGAACTTTATTATTGAATGAGATGAGCAATTGTATCTAAGAAATTTAAGAAATATTTTAAAGAAAGAAAAAGTGCAGGATATTTAAGCCATTTCTTTTGCAAAATAGGTACTAAAATCATACATGAGATGAAAGCAATAACATATCAATAATCAAGAAGGTAACCTGACCAGTGATGGGTTGCCCCTGGCTTGGACCGGTTCACAAGAACCGGTAGTAAAACCAGCGGGAGGCTCTGCCCACTGACCTGGATGTCATCATAGATGATCTGCCATGTGCAGAAGAGTGCATGCAGGCACGATGCGAACCGGTAGTAAAGGTAAGTAGAACCCACCCCGGAACTTCACCAATGTCAAAACTGTCAATCTGGAAGAAATAGATTAAGTTCTATAGATGTGATCTCCTTTACTATGAATAAGTAGAGCCAAATTTCACAAATGTATTAATTTTTGAAAATTTACATGTAAATAAAATAAAGATGTACAACTTACATTTGATAAAGAATTTTTTCCGGTACTGTGCTCTCAAGTTCTTTTGAAAAAATCTTTTTCCAGAAATCATTTTATGTGTTAAGGTACAATTTTTAATAGTGCAAAACTTAACTATAAACGGAACAAAAGAAATTTCAATCTAGTTGCACTGATACCTGTGATACAGGCATATGCTGCCACCTTGGGGAAGACTCCTTTCCTGAAGAAGGCATCTTGAGTATAGTAACATAAATCAACTTCATGTTTGGCCTGTCATATCCCCACAGGAAGAAAAGTTTCTTAAATCCTTCTACTCATGCGGTCATAAGATCTTCCAGATGTCTCTGAGCATCTTTCATGTTATGATACTCATTGTGGAGAATTGCCATTGTTCTGAGTTGGAGCAGCATAGTTTAACATGTAATTTCACAATGCCTGTCTTAAATTAATGTAACCTGGAATAGCAAACTAGTACAATGAATATTTCTAACAGTTACACCCGTCTTCCCAACGGAATGGCTGAGTCCACACAACACTGTGAATGAGCAATTAAACCAATTAAATTTTGACTGTGCATAAAAACTAACTTGATCAAAAAAAAAATCACTATTTTTGGCTTACAGAATCCACATTCATTTTTCATAGGAAGCAGATTCCTAGGAGCCTTTGACCTGGGAGATTATTGATTAGGTTTCATGACATCAGGGGCCTCTGTGCCAATGGCTAGGATGGAAGCAATTGGTTTTGAGTTGGATGTTATCGCCAATTCATATTTAAGAGATATGTTCTGTCCTACTAGGCTCAGCAGTAGACTTTGAAATGGAGAAACTTGTTTGTATAGCTACTCTTGGTAAGAAAAATCCCAATCTCGTTTTAAAAAAATTTAAACATGTTCTTATTCACAATGTGTTTCGATGGTAGGTACTGAGCTAATGGTGCTGTGGTTGCTTCAGATTGTGAATCATTTGTATGGTATATTATACAAACCAACTTCAGTTCCTTGAGAAATGAGCAGCCTATATATAGCAATACCACTTAGACTTATATACCGCTTCACAGTGCTTTACAGCCCTCTCTAAGTGGTTTGCAGAGTCAGCATATTGACCCCAACAATCTGGGTCCTCATTTTACCAACCTTGGAAGGATGGAAAGCCTCAACTTGAGCCTCAACCAACTCAACCTTGAATCAGTGAGAATCGAACTGCCGAACTGCTGGCAACCAGCAGTCAGCAGGAGTAGCCTGCAGTACTTCATTCTAACCACTGTGCCACCACAGCTCTTATAAATATAAATGCACAGAAATTCAAACAAATATTCACTGTTCGTTAATGTACTAGCATGCTCATTTTTATGTCAAATAGAATGACTGGAACAATGCAAGCCTGTGCAACAGTGGTTGCCAGACTTTCAGATTTGGGGAATGTCATCTATTTTTATAAACTAACATAGTTTGTATAATTATTTATATTGTTATATTGTTATCCTCCCAGTATTTGTTCACTGAAATAACAACATAATAAAAAGAGACCATGAATTAAGAAATGATTGAAAGTGCTTTTAAACAATTTTGTATTTTATTTATCACAACTACATCTACACACAGTTTATTTATTTATTTATTTATTTTAAATTTATATACCGCCCTTCTCCCTGAGGACTCAGGGCGGTGTACAGCCAGAATTAAAAAACATAAAATACAAATATTAAAAAACAATTAAAATATATATAAATTTGGCCCAAAATTAAAAATACAAACCAATTAAAACATTTAAAATTTCTTCTTAAGCCAGCCCGGCTTGCTGGAAAAAGTGGGTTTTAAGGGCACGGCGGAAGGCACTAAGGTCTTGGATTCTCCTTATCTCTGGGGTTAACTGATTCCAGAGGGTAGGTGCCCCCACAGAGAAGGCCCTCCCCCTGGGGGTCACCAGCCTACATTGATTGGCTGATGGCACCCTGAGGAGGCCCTCTCTGTGGGAGCGCACGGGACGATGGGAGGTCGTCGGTAGCAGCAGGCAGTCTCAAAGATAGCTAGGCCCGATGCCATGGAGCGCTTTAAAGTTAAAAAATAATATTATATATGCATGCAAGATCTTCACAGAAGAGGAAACTTTCTGGCGCCTGCTAAAAAAATCCTAAGGACAGAGTCACTTCATTCTTTTAATTTACTGTTCTCCCACACTTGTTCCAAAATGTAAATAAAAGAAACTTTAAAAATCCAGAAATGGGTATTTTTATGTGCCCCACTTATTTTCTTGTTTGCTGTTTGTACTTGCTTAAAAAAGCATCCACTTTGTGCTTAGAGAAACAACTACACTATTTGCTGCTAGAGCTTTGCATATCATAGCAGGAAGACTGATTTAAGCCAAACTGAGGCTCCTAGACATGTGACTACATGTCACATGTGGTAGCCCAGCCTATATGTGCAATGATAGCAGCCAGGAGTTCAAAGGAAACCTCAGCTGCAAAGATTGGGTGGTATGGCTAAGGAAGGTCATATAAGGGGATCTGGAGAGGTCTTCACCCCCCTGCATTATGCCCTCTTCTTCTCAGCTTCACTTTTGAAGACACAGTTGGGAAAACTCTGTGAGTTGAAGCTAGGAAGTGAGGCGTGTGGAGACTTGTGGGATAGATGAGTCGATATGGAGAATGGGAGAACAGCAGTGGTGGGTTGCTCCCAGTTCAGTCCGGTTCTATAGAACTGGTAGTAAAACCGGCGGGAAGCTCCACCCACCCACCACAACATCATCATGGGTGATCTGCGCATGCGCAGGAGCTTCTACTCATGCTCAGAAGCACATGCGCTCCCGCTGCGAACCAGTAGTAAGTAGAACCAGGGGTGAAATGCTCCCGGTTTGGACCGGATCGCCCAATCCAATAGCGATGGCGGTGGGTGGTTCGGAGAACCGGTAGCAAAAATCCCTGCGCCCCCCCCCCATGCCCAGCTGAGCCGTGCGATCATCAGACTGTTTTTTTTACTTTTAAAAGAATTTTTTCTACAACCTCTTCAGCTGAAAAAAATGCTTTTAAAAATAAAAAAAAAGCCTCTGATGATTGTGCAGCTCAGCTGGGATTGTCAGAGGCTTTTCAAAGCATTTTTTTCTGCAACACCTTCAGCTGAAGAGGTTGTAGGGAAAAAAATGCCTTTAAAAGCCTCTGGCGATCCCAGCTGACTTGCCTGATCATCAGAGGCTTCTAAAAGCATTTTTTTCTGCAACCTCTTAAAGTTGTAGAAAAAATGCTTTTAAAAGTTAAAAAAAAAAGTTGGCCACGCCCACCCAGTCACATTACACCCCCCCACCAAGCCACGCCCACAGAACCGGTAGTAACAAATTTTAGATTTCACCCCTGAGTAGAACCAGCAATATGGTGCAACAATGTGGTTGTTGCTGCCCTGGAGAACAGCAATATGGTGCAACAATGTGGTTATAGGATAAGAATATTAATGGGTAGCCCAAATCAGCTGGTAGTGTTTTTTTCCACTATTGCTTCTAGACGAGCCTACTGTATATTTTCCCCTCATATCACCTCAAACACTGAAATATGGTTTGGTCAGTGTCTGTGCTTTGATGTAGAGGAGTATAGAGAAGACCATAGAGAAATTATATAATTATCATTAGTAAAATATAGGGCTTTCTGAGGCTCATGTGGTTAGAATACTGAGACAGAAGAACATTCAGAGGTCAACACTTGACAGTTCAAAACCCAAAGAGCGCAAGCCACATCACAGAATGAGTTCCCGTCAATTTATCCCAGCTCCTGCCCTCCTAGCACTTTGAAAGCATGCAAATGCAAGTAGGTAAATAGGTACCATTACTTGGTGGGAAAATAACAGAAACCTGAAAGGCACCCTGCCCCCCCCCACCAACCGGGGTATCCCCTGGGCAATGCTGATGTCACCAGCTTATCCTTTCAACTTGGAAGCACCTTGGTAGGTTCTTCCGACATAAATGTAGTAATAGTAAAATATGACTTTATCTGGGAGAACAGGAAAGCATGAGAATGAAACACAAAATGGAGGAAAGGTCAAAATTTCTGTCAAACTTTCAAGATTCTGTTAGTATATAGACTATATATCAACAAAGTAGACTTCTAATATTTTGTGGCATTTGTTTCCTAAGTAAGCCAAGTCAACTGAAGCTTTTGTTTTGTTTTGTTTTGTTTTGTTTTAAGAACCATTTTAATCTTTATTAAATTCTGTTTATAATGTGAATCATTTTGGTTCTTTATTTCTTATATTTGCAGTCGTTAGTCTAATTTTATATATTGTAAGTTACTACTCTGCTTTGGGGGGAAATTAATAGACATTATTACTCAGGTAAAATATATATTAAAAAAACATAACTAAAAATAGTAGAAAGAAGAAGGAAAAGAGGAAAAAAAGCTCCCTTCTTTAAGGTTAACAGCTCTGACGAACCATTGAAGTATTGAAAATGCTGGTTGAAAAATTATTTTCAGGTAAGTTCATGCTAACAATTTACGGACAAGAAGTTATAAATGACAGATTGGGCACTCATATCATTTCTAAATAACTATCATTCTGTAACTCATTAACTTTGATAAAGACTCCGTGTCTGTCTCACAGTGGTACATTATCAAGATCTGCTTCAAAGTACAGGTTGACAAGACTGAAGCAGAGCACAACCTCATGGCAAAATAGACAAAGTAAGCTTTGGACAGTACCTGAGGATCAGATTGCTGCTTGATCCTATTACTAACTGAATATTGATATTTTTCCCTAAATGCAGTGCTTTAAACATGAGTTTTGTTTAAGATTTACTGAGAATATGTTCAGGAGGCAGGTTTTCTTGTGTGATTATTAATTAAGGGCTAGCTTCTTTCAGAATTGCGTGTGTGCCTGCAATTACTGCAAATTCAAATCTCACCAGGCTCAAGGCCTTCCATCCTTTCTAAGGTAGGTAAAATCAGGACCCAGACTGTGGGGGCAATAAGCTGACTTTGTATAAATATACAAAAGTATGAAGGCTATTGCTTAACACATTGTAAGCCGCCCTGAGTCTCCGGAGAAGGGCGGCATATATATCAAACAAAACACAAAAAAATGAGTGTGTGTGTAGAATGCATATGTGAATATATGACTATGTGTGTATAATTTATAGTACACTTTCTTAATCATCAGCCCAGTAAGCCCTGAATAAGCAATACATATGACTAATTTAAATTAAAATAATCTCTATTTTCAGTGGAAGAACTCTAGGATACTTAAATTGAGAAGTGGAAGCTTCCAATGTATTCCTCATTGCTCTTCAAGAGTAAAAGACAAAAGACTAGATCAGGTTTTACTGAGCATTTTTGTGATGTTGAATGATCCCCTAGAATATCTAATGTGTCTGCCACATTTATTTTGGTAGTTTGCCTTCTGCTGCTTAATGATGCTGCACATATTTTTTTTTAAGGACTACACAGACTTCACATTGATTTTGGCAATCCAGTATTCTGAACACTTTTGCCTAGAATAATATAAATATAGATGTAGGGTAAAAAGGAGGAGGCGATAAGAGAAAGGAATGGTTGCACTCAGTGAGTTAATCCTTTTCTACAAAAATGAAT
This sequence comes from Pituophis catenifer annectens, assembly GCF_029215685.1. Taxonomy (NCBI): domain Eukaryota; kingdom Metazoa; phylum Chordata; class Lepidosauria; order Squamata; family Colubridae; genus Pituophis; species Pituophis catenifer. Next base: position 60,906,374 of record NW_027256888.1, read on the forward strand.
ATTGTTCCTGATTTAATTTCTGTTCCTAGAGGTATTCCTATGTTAATACTAAGGAAATACATGATCTCTTTCAGATCAATAGGTGACTTAGGAATAGTAGACCACCAAAGTTTTCTTTAGCTATTTAAGATTGCCATTTGAGGAAGGTGGGTTTAATTATCTCATTTGCAAAAATATCATTTGACATATATTTCATGAGCTATTAGTACATGGAATGAAAATATAGTAGAATGTTATTCTTTGATGCTCTGCTGGAAAGTTATCTATTTCTCTTGCAGTCTTGGCAAGTTCTTGGAACAACATATAGTAAGAAAGGTATTTTATTTCCAGAAGCATGGGCAGTGAAAATATATTGGAATCATATTGTGGCAAATGGAGCCAAGGTGGCGCAGTGGTTAGAGTGCAGTATTGCAGGCTACTGCAGCTGACTGCTAGCTGCAGTTCAGCAGTTCAAATCTCACCAGCTCAAGGTTGGCTCAGCCTTCCATCCTTCCAAGGTGGGTAAAATGAGGACCCAGATTGTTGGGGGGGGAAAGCTGACTTTGTAAACTGCTTAGAGAGGACTGTAAAAGAACTATGAAGTGATATATAAGTCTAAGTGCTAAGTGCTAAATATTGGGTTTAAATAGTAAGATTCACAAATTTTTAACTATTTGGAAAAATTCTATTCTAAAAATAAATGACGAAATATTTCATTAGAAAGTCTTATAGAAAAGGATTATCTCTTTAAACCAATTAAAGTTGGGATTTTTCCCAACTTCAATATGGTCTTCCCAGTTCACAACACTGGCAATATTTTCATTTATGAGATGCTCCCTTATTTGATGAAATCTATGACATAAGTAAAACCCATAACATATCTCTATGAAATTAGACAATATTTATTTTTAGAGTAGGCATTGTTGGGGACTTCAGTCCTTTATTATTTTATTTATTTATTGAATTTGTATACCGCCCTAGTCCCGAAGGACTCAGGGCGGTGAACAGCCATGAAATAAAACATATAAATACAAATTTAAAATAGATTAAAATGAATTAAATAATTTGGCTGAACAAATTTAAAACCCCAATAATTTAAAACCAGATTTAAAATTTCCATTTAAAAAGGGGAAAGACTTAGGTCAGGCTGGCTTGGTTAAATAGGAAGGTCTTAAGCGCGCGACGGAAAGTACGCAGATCCGGGATCCTCCGTATATCCAGGGGGAGCTCGTTCCAGATAGTAGGTGCCCCCACAGAGAAGGCTCTGCCCCTGGGGGCTGTCAGTCGACATTGTTTGGCCGATGGCACCCGGAGGAGCCCCTCTCTATGGGAGCGTACTGGTCGGTGGGAGGCTATTGGTGGTAGCAGGCGGTCCCGTAAATAACCAGGTCCTTTAGCTCATGTTTGGAACAGCCCGGTCCACTTTAAAGGTATTCTTCATGTTTTAAAAAATGATAAACTGGTATTATGGATTTGAGATTAAGATTGATTCATTAAAAATACTGGACTCCCTAAAAATGTACTTGGAAAACTAGACATCAGATTTTCTTTGTTGTAGGTATAAAAAAAAATGAAGATTTTATTGATCCAGATATGGTCCTGTAATCATTTGGTATTTTTTTCAGAATGTTATTTTAATGTAGGTAAGTAACTTTATAGGCAAGCAGTTAAATATTTTAAAAAAAACTAATGTTGAAAAAAGAGAGCCACACATCCGCTCAAAGATTGTGGAACAACGTCTAGTGCTATTGTTTTAATTCCTACGAATGGCAATTCAATCGCTTCCTTCTTCAAGTGGTCTTCCTAACCAATTAAGCTTAGCTCCAATATGTAGTAGCAATGTCTGTATAGTGTTGCTACTTTTGCTAAATGATGTTACTATTCACTTTTCATCTCGTAGGAATTTCAAGAGGGAAATACAATGTCTGACAATAGCAAGATGAGGATCAATCTCCTCCTGCTTGGAAGAACACAAAGTGGGAAAAGTGCAGCAGGAAACACTCTTCTGGGCAGCACAGACTTTGCAAGCTTTCTTTCTCCATGCTCTGTGACTACATCCTGCCACCTAGGCCGCAGCTGTAACATTTCAGATTTTGGGCGTCAGCAAGGAAGAGCACTAACCGTGCAAGTCCGTGTGCTAGACACTCCTGGATATCCTCACAGCAGCCTCAGCAAAGAGCAGATCCAGAAAGATGTCAAAGATGCTGTAGCTCAGCACTTTGGAGAAGAAGGCCTGCACTTGGCACTTTTGGTTCTGAGAGCTGATGTTGTACTGTGTAAAGAAGAGGAAACTCCCACCATACAACTGATTGAGGTAATGTCCATGAGAAATAAGAGTTATATACTGTATTTTTCAGACTATAGGATGCGCTGGTGTATAAGACGCAGCAAGATTTCAAAGAGGAAAACAAGGAAAGAAATAGTTTTTGGCCTCCGCATGTCTGATTTTTGCCCTCCCCAGCCCCCAGGAGCACTCTGCAGGCCTCCCAAACCCTCTGTGCATCCCATTTTTGTGAAAAATGGGGCCGTTATTGCAAAAAAGGCCCATTTTTGGCCTCCCAAACCCCCCACATGTCCAATTTTTGCCCTCCTTGACCCCCAGGAGCATTCTGCAGGTCTCCCAAATCCTCTGTGTGTCCCATTTTTGGCAAAAATGGGATGCGCAGGGCGGGGTTTCGGGAGGCCAAAAATGGCCATATTTGGTGTATAAGACACATCGACATTTCCACTCTCTTTTGGAAGGGGGGAAGTGTGTCTTATACTCTGAAAAGTACTGTATATATTGCCCCATCACCAGATGGTGATGCTCAGAAAACTTAACTTCAAACTACAATAGAAATTGCACTGGGCTGGGAATTAAACTAAAATGTTATGAATTTAAAAACTGAGATGTGCATATGTGAATTCATCCAAATCCAGTTCTTGCACTGAACTAAAATGTTCTGCCCATGTATGGTGATAGATTTGAACAAATACAGATTTTAATAAAGGCAGTTTACAATTGGATTCCAAGGACTAAAATTCTAACATAGAACATGGCCTGATAGAACTGAGAAAGGTATGCTAGTACACTATAATCTTCAATTTGACCACAGGATGGCATGTTCATTGTGAGGAGGCCTAGTAATAAGCATGATAAATTTAAATGTTTACTCAATCTAGTTTTATTGCATCCTTTTTCCTGTAAAGTTCAGAGTAAGATAGATAGAGATAGATAGATAGATAGATAGATAGATGGATGGATGGATGGATGGATGGATGGATAGATAGATAGATAGATAGATAGATAGATAGATAGATAGATAGATAGATTGGCCAATATAGATGTCTTGCTTAGGCAATTGTTAAGTGATCATGAGTTAAATCAAATTTTGCATGCAAAGGTTTAGACAGAATCACACATAATTACTTGGATTCTTATTTTTACCAAACCTATTCTTCCCAAAAGTTCCTTTGAAAGGGTTGGGATTTTCCAACAATAAGAGGCAGGAGGTAGGAATATTCCACTGCAGATCAATGGTTGGCTTATATATTGAAAAAGATAAAATCATGTATGTAAAATAATTATTAATTAAGCCAATGTTCTTTTTTTTTTTTTTTTTTTTTTGACTTTTGCAGGAACTCCTTGGGCCTAACTGGAAGACTTACACTGTCGTTTTATTTACTCATGCAGACCAGATTGAAAAATCATCATTTACTATAGACAAATATTTGCATAGTGCCTCAGACACACTACATAAAGTAATGCAGTTAGTTCAACAAAAATGCATTTTTATTGACAATCACGCTAGGTTTCTAAAATGTGAAAACCTAAAAGCATTAAGAAAAATTATGGAGTTTCTAAAACAAAACAGTTTCCAGACCCTTCATGTGAAATAAACAATGCTATACGTTTAAATAACTTACCATTTCCAAATTCTGAATTCTTTGCTGTTTTTATAATTTACTCTTTTGACAGCCAGGTTTCGAGACCCAAGCACTGCACAATGGGGTTTTGAGATAGTTATTTTTTTCAGATTCAATTTCCATATTATCAGATTGTAGTATCCTATTGAAAACTACTTATTTTCACCCAGTGTATCCAGAATCAAATATAAATTTCATATATTCAACTCTCAAGGTGGTTTTAAAATGCCTATATTTTGTGCACTAATCAAGCTACATTTCCAGAAAATATATTTTCAATACATTAAAAATATATTAATATTAGCTAATACTAACATGTTGATAACATCACTCTAGTTCTAAAATATATTCCTAGATCTCCTTTATTTCTGAACGGATTTCAAGCCTGGTGTGAGACTGAAACTGAATTGTTCACCTTGGTGGATAACTTTTGAACTAAATAGTAGTCCTTCTGGCCATTTCAGATCTGTCAGCTGCATTCAGTTACACTGTATTCCTAGACTTCCAGTGAGTTCCATACAGCATCACTGAGATGCACCATCAAACGTGGGCTGGCAAAAGATTCTACTATGCTAGTTGAACCACGCTATTTTCATATATGCATGAAATTGATGGCAGAGACAATCCCTTGTTTTATGAAGAAGTATTGTCATTATACCCAACTACATACGAACATTGGAAGCCAAGCAGAAAACATATTGAACATTCACACTCAGAATGTGGAATTTATGAGGGACGGGTAAAGATGAAACAGACTGAAATTTGGTATAATGGTATACCAAATGGTATAATGAAAGATGGAAATTTGCATTAAATGATAAATTGACTTGTGATATTAAAATTAGAAGTGGTATATACAAAGAAAATGTTTTTTGGAACACTTGGCAACCATTTGTGGACTTTGCACTTGGGAGATTGGATGAATAGGCACCAGCACCTTATCAAAGAGATTTCTGGAAGAATTGAAGACTTCAATTTCCTAAAACTTCCTTTCCGTTTGTATAGCACGTTGGGGGAAAAAATTTTTTTCTTTCCTTATTATTGATTTTTGTATTTTTTTTTCTTTCTGTTATTCTTTAACAATAAAAATATAATAAAATTTTTTTAAAAAAAAGATTGAAATTTGAATACCCAAAAAGTAGAGTCACTGTCTGAGTCACAGAAGGCATCTGATTCAATGTCAATTTCTACTTTGAATCTTCATGAGGCACGTTATTAATACAATTTATGAATACAATTCAAAGTTCTGTTTTTTTTCTATAAACCCTCTATGAGACCAAGTTGTCCTTGGGATTGTTTTCAGAAACAGTATCTACTTGTCTTGTGTCTTCAGTATGGGAGCCTTCAGAGCCCTCCTGCTCAATAGGTAAGGACCGAGAGTGGAGATGAAGCTTGTAGACAGAATAACGAGCCTCTAGATGACTGGATAGTGTCCACACTTTGTTTGTTTTTTAAGATGGTACCAAAGATGAAGCATTCTTTACATGGACATGAAGCTAAAGTGCTATTTCACAGAGCTGCTATTTTAAGTGGTTTTAAATTTAATTTTCAGCAACATTTTAGTCTTTTGTTTCCTTTCAGTGGTTTAAATGGATTTTAATGATAGAAAATGTATTTTATCTATTTCTTAAGAATTCTTCTATAATTGCTTTCATAGGAGTCCCAACGATGAAATTCATCAGTTATTTATAGTGTTTCCATTTTTTCTCTGGACCATGTATGGATCATTTCTCTATGCTATGTAATATTAGAATCATTTGAACTAGGGCATTAATATATTACTGTAATAAATTTCACTAGTCTACTTCATTTTCATGCATTAGCAACATATGAGTTTAGGAGGTGGGGATCCTAGTTCCAAACTAGTTTCCAACCCTGCTTACAGATACTACAAAATGCATGCATCATCTACCACTTATCTATAGCCCTAATTAATGTTTTTTTTTCAGTTTTATACAAGCAATGAACCATTAAAATGTGTATTTTTGGTATATGTTTTTTTTCAAGTTGAGTCTGACTCCCAGTTACTAATAGATTCTTTCAGTTTTCTCACCACAGTACAGACGTTGTTGTCATTCCCTTCTTTCAGGAACTTCCTTCAACTTCCTTATCTAGTGTCTACCTTTGGTAATCCCTGGGTGTTTTGTATTCAAATACTAACCAGGTCTGAAATTACTAAATTTTTTAAGGTCAGCCAAGGTCATCTGTAAGGTTGTAATAAAATGAAAGAGACATGGTTTTCAGTGAGGCAATATTTATTTATGTTCATGTTTTTCCCTTCAAAATTATTTCAAACTTTTCCAAGCTTTCATTTATTTGATTCCACTGTTGGCCATTGAAGGAGCCCTGCACACACCTTTCCCTTTCACTTCAAACGGCACTCCTTTGTATGTAGCAATACACTGGTCATTAGTCTGAAGATCAGGTTGGATCTGCTCCCATATTTTCTTTTTGGGATTAAGTTCTTTCTCAGGTTCACCTTTTTTTAAAAAGAAAAAAAGGAAGAGAAGAAAGTGAAACTAAGAATTTGAACGCATATTCTTTCACAACATAAAGGAAGTGATTTACATCAGCAGTTCCCAAACTTTGTGACTTGGCAGTCCGGGGGGGGGGACCAGGCCAAGAGATGGGTGGGCCGATGCGCATGTGCACGTATGACTGGTGAGCAGACGCATGTGTGCACAGCATAACTTAATCATGCAGCCTAGTTGCAAATAGGCCACGGCCCAGTAGTGCCAGGACTGTGCAGTGAACAAAGGACTGCGCAGTGGACAAAGTTCAAAAAAGATATTTATTTGTTTATCCATCCACCCATCCATCCATCCATCTCCATCCATCCCAATCTCTTGTGAAACCTTAGTTGAGAAAAATTGAACTTAAACTAATAATATGAGTTGAAGAAAAGTCAAAACATTGTGAACTTCCTCTCCTCATCCTTCCTCTCTATGACTAATTATTACAATCTACCTGCAGAAAGATTATTAACCACAGTTAAAACTGACTTGGCTTCTGTCAATATATAAAAGAATGGTTTAAAATTGATTTAAAATTCCAGCCGGCAGCAATGAATGGTATCTATGAAAATAATCAACCCTACTTAGGTCTAGCAAATTAATTTAATATCATCTTCAAATAGTATCTACAATATAATACATTATTTTGGGTTTGTTTTATCTCACCTTTCAAAAAAAAATCACTCAAGTATGTTCAAAATGATTAAGAATAAAATAATGCAGCCTTCCCTATGTAACCTAAAATTATGGGATAGTAAGAGTTATGGCATTTTTTTGTTGTAAATGATCCTGAGGTTAAAGCACAGCAGTAGAATAATACAATGCCCAAGAGTAAGATTATGAAAACCATTTAAGTGAGCTAGGTGTTCTGCTTCCCATCAGGAATGTGCAAGACCATGCAGAGTAGCAGTAATGCTTTATTCCTTATTTCCTTAGTAAGGGACTCGCACAGCAATCAGTGAGCTTACTATGAGCATATCCTTCTAAAACAAGGAATTCATCTACCATCTGAAAGCCCGTGTTAGATATATATTATTGGAACTAAATCCAGACATTCTACACATTTGAATTTTATTCATAGCCCATTACAACAAGAGACAATTTAGTCATCCATCAGGTAGTAGATGATATATTGGTTAACAGACAGAGAAACCATGCTGTTGACTTCCTATTCCTGTTTGCAAGAACAGATGGATATCAAAGGAAAAGTAGCTCAAAGATCTACCTGGCCTATCATTCTGTTTCTACAAGTGACCAACAAATATCTACAAAAAATCTTGAAGTTACACGTGAATATTAATAGGTTCTTCCTATCAGTACTTGCAAGCAAGTACTAGTCTCCAAAGTAATGCTGCATTAGGCACTGTTTGTGACTATTAGTAGTCACTGGTAACTTTAGCCACCTTCTGAATGGAAGACATTTCTAGCCTTTATTTCATTTATAAACAATAGTTACTGAAGCTATTTTAAAAGGCAGGAACAGATATGCTGCAATACGGGAGGAATATTGTTTTTTTAAATAAATCCCAAGCCCAATATTCTCCTGGAACCCAGAGATTTAAAAATTTAGCACCTGTAAAAGATTAAAATTACAGCAAGTGTAATAGAATTATGTTGGAGAACAACCTTTCTGGATGGGAACAGTGGTCAAACTCTTCAGAAGTAGTCTGGAGTTGTTATATAAACAAAGTCTGACTCCCCTTGAATGCCGTTGGATTTTATCTAGTGTTTCCCACAGGTAACCTGCCACTGTGGGAAGATTCCTGTGAAATAAGCGTTGAGCAATAAAGTACCTCTAATTTGTATTCTACATATGTGGGTCTGGTTCTTCGCACCTGACAGATTGGTATTCAGATTAACAAATAGTTTGTGAGAAAGAAAAATCAACTAATGATAGATGTTTATACATGAATATATTATCTGCCCACCAAAAAGAAAGAAACTTTACTTTTATCTTAGTTATATTTTAAACACTAGTGCATCTTCGTACTGATCTACTCTCTACTCTACTAAACTCTACTCTAACTAAAAGGCAATTAAAATGACATCTCCTCACGGTAAAATCTTTCAAATAAAATAAAAGCCTCTTTATGCAAAAGAAAATATATATCAAACCAAAAGAGCAGGCAAATCTTTAAAATGCAAACATTACAAAACTGAATTTAGTTTTCAAGAATAAATTAAAATCTGGCTTTTATTACAGAACAATCTTCTGGCTTCTATTAAAACTTGCTTTGGAATACCCAGGCAAACTCTCCTGGGATCTGTGGTGAGCTTGTATTAGATTAGCACAGGCACCACTTTTAAACATTACCAGAACACCATGGTGTATGCTCCATAAAACCCTCCCTTCTCATCCTTTTCTTTTCAAGAGAAACAAGCCTCTTGAAAGACATGTATAAGAAAAATTGGAGAGAATTCTTGGGGATAGAAATGATTTTTTTTAAGTGTAGCATTCAAAATACTGTTATTAATAAACATCAATCTATAGTGCTGCTCTGACTAAACTATGCACTGAAAGAATCATTAGCAAGTAAACAGCAATTTCAACCCAATATGGGACAATCTTCCTTCAGCATTTTATCAGAAAGACAAGTCTAAACAAAGTATTTCCGGAGATATAAATGTAGCAACAATAGGTTTTTATTTAAATATAAAAGTTTATTATATTGATAAGCAAACCACTACTCTGTCATCATTGCAAGAGGTATTATATAAAGTGGAGAAATTAGAAAAATGACCAAATATAATGCTGTTTTTCAATCTTAAGTATGTTGAAGCTTGTTATAAAATATGGTTGCCTTTATTTCATAACTACAAGATATATTTTTCTTTGGTGCTTTAGAGAGTACTGTCTTATTTTGCAGCTAAGATATATAGTCTCCAAAGACCAAACTTATCAGATGTGTTATAAATCCTTCATTTGAAACTATTAAAAATCCACAGTTATTTCAGGTTTCCTATCAAAGAGGAATCCCATTCACAAATTCTGTATCTCTCATAACACAGTTAATTTGTCATGGCAACCTCTGAATCATGCATGTAATGCAGTTTGCTAAGTTTGTGGCAACAGAGGGCATTTCCCCCTCCTTCCTGTCTGTTTATGAAAAACCGGACTTATAAATCGGACTTTTAAAAGACACTTTATAAATCAAAATGGCAATAAAATCTAACAAAAAAGGAAGCAACAATCCATCAGAGTAAAACCACTATAAAAACATATCCAATTGCAACAGGGCCATAATCATCTGTAAAAGGAAACTCACTAACCAGCAGCAGTTTCCAATGTATTATTTAAAGAGAATGTTTTGTTGAAGAAAAGCAGAAAAAAGGAACAATCATATGCAAGTATTATGACATTTTCTATAACCTCCTGAAAATGTGATGAAAGTTTCTAGAATCTGAACAAGCATAATTTCAATGGTGATTATGACAAATCTATTTGTGTGCGCATAGTCCTGCACAATGTGGGGAGCCCCAAAACACCATGGAAAAGCTTCTTTAAGTAGATTTACTAGTGAGTTAATTAAGGATTGTTGCTATCCCTTTTGGAGATGGCAATTTAATTGTGTAGGAGAGGGGTGTCAAATTCAAGGCTTGGGAGCCAGATCTGGCCTGCGTGGCCGCCCTGGAAACAGCAAAGAATTGTCCGCGGTGCCTCTGCCAGTGAAAACAGAGCTCGAGAGGGCCGTTTTCGCTGGCAGAGGGTTGCAGGAGATTGTTGCAGCCAAAAACAGAGCCCAGGAGCCCGTTTTCGCTGGCAGAACACTCGGGTCACCACAGACACCTCCGACATGAGTGATGTCGAGCTAGCCATGCCCTCCCGCGCCCCCCCAGGTCAAACACAATCCTGATGTAGCCCTCAATGAAATCGAGTTTGACACCCCTGGTCTAGGACAATAAATATTCTAGATACATACTAGCGAATTGTATTGCCTTACTTGATACATACCATTCTACAAGATGCACGAAATTATTCCCCTACAAACATTGTTAACATTTAAATAAATATAAGTATGAAAATTTAGTTACAAACTGCAAGAAAACAAACTGTGCTTAGTACAAAAGTTACTAAAAAGTACAAACAACATCTATCTATCTATCTGTCTGTCTGTCCGTCCGTGTGTGTGTGTGTATGTGTGTATGTATATGTATATGTATATGTATATGTATATGTATATGTATATGTATATGTATATATACACATTTCCTAGTGTAGCAAAGAGTATACAGATCATAAACTTATGAATATAAGCTTTGAGGGACACTGTGATACCTCTAAGCAACTCTTTTTTCCCACTACTCCATATGCTATGTGATAGCAAAAGTATCTGTGATGTGAAATCTACTGGTTCAGGTTTTGAGGTTACCTACCCTGCTGGACTTTTACATCTGTCTTAAAATATAACTTTTTATTTTTATGGAACTCCAACTAATTATAACCAAACATGGCTTGCTCTCCGATACTTTTCTCTCAAGCTCAATTTCAAAGTTAGTGCTACCACTTTTCGGTTAAGAAACTTGCAGAACTGCAAGAGACTATGCCTTAATAAAATTAAGCACACTGTTAGCACTCTTGTCCAGCTGTATATTTTCCTTTATATTAGCCAAGTTACAATCCTATATAATAACCAATAATAGTTTTGATGGCATTGTACCAATTATCAAGTATACAATGTGCAGGCTTCTATATTTTATCACATAAGAAAATAGGAAAACCTAATTTTATAATATTAAGCCTGGATTTTAGTTTTTTTTTCCCCCATTCCACTTCTGTAACTAAGAAAACACTGCTTTCCCTAAAATTAATTCCGGAATATGGAATAGTTGCAAACTTTCTCTCATTTTAAAAGTAAAATAAATCTAATCTTATCACAGGAAACATATTATTTTTTCCACTTTCCATTTCATATCATACTGGAAAATAATACATACAATATCTCATTGATAATTCCGAAGTGGTTTTGCTACCTGTGTTCTCCTTTTTGAGTGATTCTCCATTAAATAATTTTTATTTAATCTAGGATAATATCAAAATTCCCCATGTTTGCCTATATAGGTAGTCCTCAATTTTAAACCACAATTGAACCCAAAATTTTTGTTGCTGAGACATTTCTTAAGTGAGTTTTGACCCATTTACAAACTTTCTTTCCAGAGTTGTTTAGTGGTTCACGGCAATTGTTAAATTAGTAACAGGTTCACTTCACAGTTGTGAAGTGAACCTAGCTTCCCCACTGACTTTGCTTGACAGAAGGTCAACAAAGGTGATCACATGACACTGGGACATTGCAGCAGTCAGTCATTGAGTCAGTTGCCAAGTTGTCTGAATTTTGATCACCTGACTATGGGGATGCTGTAATGGTCGTAAATTTGGTGAAAATTTGTTATAAGTCACTTTTTTCTGTGCCATTGTAACTTTGAACAATCACTAAATGAACTATTGTAAGTCTCTATTAGAGAAGCAATTATTTTTAAAAAGTAAAGTTATTTAAGTGAAACCCCTTATTACTGAAGACATTTTACTAGTTGTATCATCCTTAGAAATGTATTCTATTCCCTCTTTGAAGAGTGAAGGATTTTATATATGATTCACAATTTACTTATTGGATTGCAGAAGGTCCAGAACATAAAAATTAAACATACACCTTTAGTAAGTAGATAAAAGAGAAGAGCGAAGGAACTTTATTCAATATTAACCTCAAGAAATACAAGATATGAACTAGTGTTTGACTTTAGATACAAATTACTGGCAAAAAATATACTCCTTAAGACATGCATATAACATAGTACACAGTAAGTATTCTGTATTACTTCTCTCTTTCTCTGCCTTCTTAATAGCATTACCTATTATAAACAGTCATTCCTAAAATCTTATTTTAATTTTTGTTTAAATTAGAGGGTTTTTTTCAGGCAGAGATATGCACACATTTAAAACCACATTGTAAATGTTTTCATAATTCATACAAAAAAAAAATTCTCATCAATTTCTGTTCAATCTTCAAGACATTTCTGCTTACCAGAAAAACCTTCAAATGTAATTTTTTCTCCAGGAACAACTCCGTTAGGAGGAATTATAATTTCCACTTTTTCTGGTGTGCTAGCACACATCAACATGGCTTGGGACACTACTCCCCTCATTTTTACTGGTTTTAGGTTGCAGAGAAACACAGCCATCCGGTTTTGCATCTATATAGAAGTTAAAAGAAAAAAAGTGCAATTTATTGAGGCCTTTTCAGGTTTCTACCAAACAAAGAAGTAAGGAAAGATTAATGCAAAGAACAAAAATAGACAAAAAATATTTTTTTTCTTTCACTAATCCAACATTAAGAAATATTTAATGGTTAATGATCCTCTAGCATACAAATGCAATAAGAAGCAATAAAAACATTAGCATTGTGTCCTAATGTGCTGGATGATAGTTGAAGCAGAATTTTATTTGATTTCCATTCTTAGTGATCAAAAGTCACTAAATTAAGAATTTTAAACTAATTAAGGAAAATATAACAAATATGTCCAGGTGGTTTACCACTCAGGATATAATATGGTATGCATATTTACAAATCCCAAATGTCAGGATAGAGCAACTGTTTGGAACAAATTAAATTGAAATGGTTGCATATAATATGCCTTCCAAAACATTCATTTAAACTCTAAAGGCTTCTGTTCCAACCCAGATTTGAAGGGAAGGGGAAGACAAGTCCCCTTTGATGTGACACCTGGTGACTTCATTTAGACATATAATTTTTTGGGGAATTGCTATGGAAGCAGTTTGCCATTGACTTCTTTTAGGGCATATTTTCCATTTCCCAACATACAATTTACAGATAGCCTCCATTCATAAATGGAGGCCCAACTGGGTTGAGCTTCCCAGCCCAAGGAAGGTACTGCCACCTGCTGAGACAACCTCTAGGGAAGAAGAGCACAAAGAAAACAAGAAAACTGAATCCATCAGGGACAATGCAATCAACAGTTTTGTCCAAGGAAATTAAATTTTAGTACATGGGAATTCTGATCAAAATGCAACAAAATCTTAACCATGGCTCAATGAGAAGACATATGGAAAAAATTAATAAAATTTACATCAAGCTACAATTGAGGAAAAACGGGTACAAAATATTCTATAGCTGGTTTATAAGTCTCTCAATAATTGTCAGGACTGATAAATCTTGTAACAATAAATGTTGGAAATGGCATAACAAAGAAAGAACTTTTTACCATATATTGTGGTTATGAAAAAAAAATCAAAAGTAATGGATGGAAATATGCCAAAAATTCCAAACAATTCTATAAATAAATTTGAATTAAAAACACAAATATTTTTATTAGGTATTATCTGAGAAAATATAAATGAAAAATATAACATTTTATTATGATATATGGTAACAGCAGCAAGAATCAATCTGGTACAATACTGGAAAATAGAAACCTTGTAGTTGGGGGAAAAAGGTGTGTGTCTGTGTGTATTCTTATGACCAATTTTGCTTTATAATTCATTTTCTCAAATTTCTTTATATCCAGGTTTTTATTTTTGTCTTTTTTTTCCTTGAACATTTTAACCAATACAAATGCATAGTGGTTTAGATCAAATCCTTTTTAACAAGAAAGGAACAAGAAATATTACAGATATGATCGTATTGGATTTAGGTCGTTGGAGATTCTTCACTACATAAGAAAAGCCAAGCATGCTACACCATAAAGTAATGGTGTGCTTGATATTAGTTAAAGCATGTTTCACATTAGACAATGATCACAACAGAAACCTGTGATAAATTAGAACAATAAGTAAAACAAATACCAGCAGAATGCTATGGAAAATACTTTCTTCTGATCCATGAATATTAAGAATAATTTGCTCAGCATATTATAAAGTAGGTTCTGACTGTATAACAAATTCAGATACAATAGACATTATATGAACAATAAAGGTCAAGATCCTTGTTAGTTTTCTTTATTTCTGGCATAGAAATACAAAACTTTTCCATCTGTAATTGAGCAACGTGGGTTTTGGAACATTTCTAAAAGTACAAACTGAACTACTGAAGATGACTTTTGTTATTGAGGAAGAAATGCAAAATCTTGCCTACATGCCTTACCAATGTCCAATGTATTACAACCGATCACCAGATTAAACTGCATCTACAAATATATAGAAGACAAGAGTATGGAACTAATATTAACCTTTCTGGGTATGCTGCGTAGATCTCAGAGGACCACTTGAATCTTCAAAGTAGTAGATTTTTTTTTTGAGATAGTGAAACTTTTGATATCTTTTTAATGGTTTAAGTAAACCACTAAGTCTCAACTTCAAGATCTCAAGATTTTGAGGTTTAAGCATTTAACTGGAACATACTATAAATAGTTATACATAAATGATGAACAATAATAAATAAAAACGTTGCTAACGCCTCAAATAAGACATCAGAGATATTTTATTTATACCTCTTCTAAAGGAACATGTTTCACCAAACCGCTGACAACAGTTCTTAGATTTGCTTCTCCAACATCAACTTCCTCAATATAAAGACTATCAGCATCTGGGTGTTTCTTTGCCGTCATAATACAACCAATACGAAGATCAAGTCGAGAAACATCTAAAGGCTTTGAATCATCATTTGCAGCTGACTGCTTTTTTTCTTTCTTTTCTCCTACAAAAAGGAAGGAAACCAAATTAATAAATCCTCTGATGCAATTCACTTCACAAAACTACCTATTTTTTTTCTTTTTTCATTACAAAAACTGCCTTATATGTAAAGTATTAAGAACACTTTCATGACATCAAGACCAAAAACATTGCAATTATATCAACAACTGTAATAAAAAGCACAGTTGTAAAAAAACATATATTATTTACTCTAACAATAAACATGGCATCAAAAATAAATCATTGTTCCTGTTTATCCAGTAATCCCTACAATTTCTGAAGCATAGCTGTAAACAAAAAGGATGAAAAATTTTAAAACTGGCAAAACAAAGTCCAATTTCCATTTACAGAATGAGGAAAGGATAGTTACAAGCCTGAGAGCAGTTGAGAGAAAAGCAAAGGGTATTAATCAGGGGTGAAAATCCAGCCGGTTCTATCTGGCTCGGGCGAACCAGTAGCAGCAGCTGCAGGAGGCTCTGCCCACCGGTGCGGACATGATGATGTTGCTTTTTTGCAACATTTTAAGCCTCTGCGCATATGCAGAAGGCGTTGCACATGACAGCACGCGCACATTGGCAAACCAGTAGGGAAGTAAGTAAACTTCACCCCTGGTATTAATGTGTAGAGTTGAGTTAGAAAATGAGCCTGCCGAAGTCTCTAATGACGTATTACCTTTCTTTTCTGTTTTGTCTTTCTTCTTCTTTTCTTCACTGGGTCCCTTGATTTGTTCCTTAGGATCAGATAGAGCTTCGGCAGCAGATGATGTCTGAGAGAGATCCTTGGAAAATGAAACTGCAGAAGCCGTCTCACTAGGTGGCACAGATATTTGTTTCACTAAAGTTAAACACAAAATATTCATTCCAATTAATTACATCTTGATTCTGATATTTAAACCTATTTTGTGAAATCTGTTGGAATAAAAGTACATTGTTTAATGAAAAATGTTTTCTTCCATGTTTCCAAGCACATGCTTATATTTATATGCATTACATTTTAAGCCTTCTGATTTTTTTTGTTCATATCATAACAATTAATGGTAAAGAAAATCACAAAGAAGATCGTAATCAAAACCAAAACAAACTGAAGTGTGAAGTCACTGATCTTCATGTGGATATTTTAATCCAGATTTTTTTTAGTCGGCTTGATTACAATGAGTTAATAGTACAATTAAAATATAACCATATACAAAAAAGAACCAAAGGATAGAAGTTATAAACTGCATACGTTTATGGATGTCCACTGTATTATACGAAAAATATCAGACCTGACCATAATACTTTTCAACATTTTCAATCCTTCTCTGCAAGTAAAGTTGTATCAACTTAGTCTTCAAAAACAAACAAAACAAATAGTTCAAGTTTGCCAATATAACTTCTTCCTGAGATACTATAATACAGGCTATTTCTTAACCTTCACCAAAATCTTTTTTTGCAAGATTAAGTGGAAATGAAGCATAGGTAATAGGGTAGCAAGTATCTTTCTCTTTCCTCCTGATTTTTCCTTCTCATTCATATCACATTAAGCAAAATAAATGCAATTTTGCCCCCCTTTAATGCTTCTTTTCATGTTTTTTTTAAATACTGACCATACAAAAAATAGGCCTCACTATAAATGAGGTATGCTTGCATAAAATAACACAATATTTTTCACCTCCATTTCGAATTTCTGCTTGGATCAATTCCTGTTTTAGCACTTCAATTTCTTTCTTAAGTTTAGCATTTTCAACACGTAGTTTCTTCTCTTCCCTCAGAGATGCCTGCAAGACTATAAGAGGCAGAACTCTCATTAGAATCACTGAATTGTAAAAAAAAAATGGTTGAGTTTCATTGCTAGGAGCTAAATATGAGTAACAGTACACTTGTTTTGAAAGCTTCAAGAAAATGGAGAAATTTCCTAATTACTTGTACCTTATGTACTTTGATTAAACATTTATATTAAAAATACAGAGTTACACTGGATACATTTACAAGTATGAAAGTTCCCGGAATCATTTATAAATCTATTATGAGTGCTGAAATATGCGATTTAAAAATAGTGTCATGATATAAAAACAAACAGACATGAGCAAAAGTCATGATAATGGGAAATACATCAACAAGCAATCAAAAAGTTCCATGTTATTTCCATTAAAGATTGTGGAAGAAGGAACAGGTGTCTGTAGAGAGATCCTATGGAATGACTACATCAGTATTCACTCCAGCTTTTCTAAATATTAAAACAGATATTTTACCACCCAGTATTGTTATTAAAACCCTGCAGTAATACCCCCTGAACGCTGTGTTTTCCAATTAAATCCATAATATATACAAAAGGGACTCCTTACTCAATTCACACTTCTTCCCTCTTTTCCTTGGCATATATTCTAAGAAATGAACTGTTGTGCTTTGGTTCTGGTGGGAATATAAGCTGGAACCATGGTATATGCCTATTCCAATGGAATGCATAGCTAAACACTTTATTGTTTAAATGTTCTCTATCAAGAAACCCAGAGTGGAAAAAAGATGACAGATTCTGGAGATATTATCTCAGAACTATGTGGAAACTGTTGAAAAGTTTCATTTCATATTTGTAAGTAGAAACCTTGTTTATTGACTCTAGGCCATAAAATCTCTTCAGATCATAAAAAGGACAAACTTTAGTATACATGCATTAAATACAAATCTTAAAATCCTGAACAATAGAATTAAAAAAAAATCTCCATTATTGTAACCATAATATTGTTGAACATACCGTTTCCCCAAAAATAAGACCTCCCCGGATAATAAGCCCAATCAGGCTTTTGAGCGCATGCGTGAAAATACACCCCCCCCCCCGAAAATATTTATACGCATGTGCAGCCAGTCCCCACCATTTCCTCTGGTTAGGGTTATGGAGACAGAGCTGGAAATCAGGTAATATGGCAAGAGAAGCCCCATCTTGCTCCATGTGCCCCAAATAATAAGACCTCCTCGAAAATAAGGCCAAGCGCTTATTTCGGGTTTCAAAAAAATATAAGACAGGGTCTTATTTTCAGGGAAACATGGTACAATTTTGGTTTTGTTTTACAAAAAATTCAGAGTAGTCAGACATGTATTTTGATGTAACTTTTTTTAAAATCAGATAAATGGAAGATTCTAACAAAGGAGATGAAAAAGCAAATCCCTTTCTTTAAGAATTGTAAACTGCAATAAAAAAAATGGAGAATAGCAGAAAAAGCAAATTCAAAATATACACAAAAAAACTAAATGGAGGCTTGCAAATGAAAAAGGATGCAGTTTTCCCCCCAAATGCTTTTCTAGAAACGGCCATGGAAAGTTGTCTGTATTTTCTTCTATGTAACCAAATTTGTAGCTTCGGTATCCAGCTCTGTGTGTATTTCTGTTCTTCCCCAGGTTGCATGCATGTGTATGCACTGGGAAGCACAGAATGGGCTTCTAATCTCCATTCTGAGGTTGCATATCCAGAAGTGGAGGGGGGCAGTTCAGATTGGAAAATGGCAATATTTTCAAGCTGCTGCCCAACAGCCTTTCCCATAGGAAAACAAGTAGGGGAGTTTGAAGGAAGTGGGAAATATTTTTCTCAGCAGTCTCCATTTGCCAACCTCCACTGCGTAGCTAAATGTTCAATATTCAGAGAGTTATCTGTTGACAGTTCCTTTATATAATTTATTTCTAACATTCCATCAAGTTAGAGAAAATAAAAAGTAAATAGAAAAGAGGCCACTGTTCAAAGGAACAGTGCACAAATGGTGACAGGAAAACTCAGAATAAGTTGAGATTAGTGAAGAATGTTAGCGAAGAAGAATATTCATATTAAGGATATGAAAGTGAGCTAGATACATTCAAAAGTAAAGAATGTATGTATGTATGTATGTATGTATGTATGTATATTTGTATATACCGGCTGCTCAATAAAGATAGCAAAATGTTGACGGTAACCTGGACAAGGCACAGATTTTCGAACAGTTCAGACCAGTTTAACAAAAAGTATGTATCAGAAGGAATAGGATTGAAGTTTGAAATGAATGGATACATGATTACAGAATATTTATTTGTTCTGAATGTGTCTCTGCCTTGAGGATCAGATGAAGATTCTAGGATACTAAAGGAACTAATCAAATACTTAGGAAAAAACTAAGAAACTGATGAGGTGTCAGATTGGGGAAGAGTGAATGTTGTCCCATCGTAAATAAAAGAAAATCAGCAAACTTCAAACCAATCAGTCTACATTGATAACTAGGAAGATTTTAAAATAGATAATATATTATTGAAAACAATGTAATAATTAAGGAAGCTTAAATAGATTTGTCAAGAACAAGTAATAGGCTAACCTTATCACATGTTTTCTCCCTGCCAACAAAAGCGCGTATAGTCAAGGGTATGGTTTTCCCAGTTGCAATGTATGGCTGTGAAAGTTGGACCATAAGAAGGGCTAAGTGCCAAAGAATTGAGGCCTTTGAACTATGGTGCTGGAGAAGACTCCTGTGAGTCCCTTGGACTGCAAGACAATCAAACCGGTAAATCCTAGAGGAGATCAACCCTGACTGCTCTTTAGAAGGCCAGATCCTGAAGATGAAACTCAAATACTTTTGCCACCTAATGAGAAGGAAGGACTCACTGGAGAAGAGCCTAATGCTGGGAAAGATTGAGGGCAAAAGAAGAAGGGGACGACAGAGAACGAGGTGGCTGGATGGAGTCACTGAAGCAGTAGGTGTGAGCTTAAATGGACTCCAGAGGATTGTGGAGGACAGGAAGGCCTGGAGAAACATTGTCCATGGGGTCACGATGGGTCAGTACAAATACTGTAGATGTTTGCTGTAAATAGTTACGGTGCTGGCCTAGATACCAGGAACCTGTGAGCTCTAGCCCCCCCCCCCAGATATGTAATAATTTGTATACAGCTAACAAAACAATAGCATGCTAATTAGAAAACAAATCCTACTTGTGGACTAGACAGCAGTTCTTTTCTTAGGGACATAAAATCAAATGCATCATTACTAGAGATATCAGATTTAGTGATGGTAGGGTGTTTTTTTTTTTTTTTTTTAAATCATTGTTAAAGCAGTGTGAGCTAAGAGCTAAGTTGGAACCAGGACAGTGGCTGCAAAAAAACCTCAAATGTAATTTAAGGCTGCATCAAGAGAAATATAATTTCTGATTCACAGTATATAGTCATTCCACTTAATTCTGCATTAATCTAACTCGATATTTCTGACATAACACGTTTAAGCATTATTCACAGAAATTGAAAAAACTTAGGGAAAGGCAACGAAGATGCCTAAGGTGCTATAAGTCTATTCAGACAGATTGAAGAAATTGAGTGTATTTAGCCTTGAGGAAAAAATAAGTGAGGTATAAATATGATAGCATTATTTAAAGATCACTAAACGTGTCACATAGAAGGTCAAGACCTCTTCTCTCTTGTTCCAGAATACAGGAATGGATGTAAGCTACAGGATAGAAGAATGGATGTAAACTACGGGAAAGCAGATTGTGATTAAATGTTAAAAAAGAATTCATAGCAGCAAACTCAGTTCAACAGAGAGTCTGTGAATTCACTATTTCATGCAGTCAAATGGAGGTTAGACAACTATCTGTTTAGGATGCTATAATTTGGGTTTCTCCACTAAATGAGTGGGACTGAATAACATAAATCATCCTTTCAACTCTATGATTCTACTGACTATAAAACCATAATTTCCCTTCTTACTGTTATTACAGTTTTAATTCAGGTACCTATTAGCCATAACTATAGCAGTTTATTTAAAAGAGCACTGCCAAATATACCCATTGACAGCTTTTAAAACCAGGTAAACTTATCTTCTGAATTTTAAAAAAGTGGGAAATTATGTGTTATTATAGTCTTTTATAGGAAAAGCTATTACCTGAAATAGGTCTTTAAAATCGTTAAGTTTAGATTTTACTCACTGATTTGGAAAGGATAATTAATAATCTATTTTAATGTTATGACTTACTGGCTTTTTCTTTCAGAAGAGCAACTTGCTGCTTAAGGTATTCAATAATTTGATCTGCTTCAGCGCCCTTTTGCTCCAGTCTATTCAAAACTGCGTTGTTGGCTGCCATTTTCATTAAGGAGCGGACTAAAATCCTAGATAAGAGAAACAGGATAATATAAACATATTATTAATGCAATTATTTCCAACATTGTTTTGAATAAATAGATTGAACATAATTAATAATAAACATATTTACTTTTTTCCCCAGAACTCAAAGTTCTGGGGAACTTGTCACACTGACTTTGCTATGTATAGTTTTTACTTTTACTTTAGTTTACTTTTTAGTTATAAAAAGGTCACGTTGCCTATTATCTGTAATAACTATGTTTTTTCTATGTATAACAATATGCATTCCACTTTTTAAAAGGTAAAAGACAAACTGAGTCAACTGAACTCAAACACTTATAAGATGGATCATTTTCCTCGTGAAAAAGTTTTGTGTTCTGTGGCAAGCATTTTCTAAGCTGTAAACCTCTTTGAGATCTGAATCTTGGAATAACGAAAATAGTTATTAATAAGGCTATACATAAGCACACTTGCACATACTAATTTCTCTTACCAGTTCTTTCTGAAATATTCTACCAAATTCATATTCTGAAGTCAAAAGTTTTAACTTTTTACTAATCTTCATTGACCATACTGAGTAAGCGCTTGACTTATACAAACTTCTGGTGAAGTAAACAATAGCAAGAATGACAGGCAAATAAGGATTGCTTCTTTTCTAACAATTGCTTCACTATAATTTCTTCTATTCCAGACTTTTTCAGCATAGTTTATTTCTGGATATATTTTCAAATTTCAGCATCTTAAAACATTCAGGAAGGCCATTGTACAATGAATGTCTTCTTATGTTATGTTCTATCCAAGACTACTATGCTTTTGTTGGTTTTCATCAAATATAGAACTATAACTTATTTTCTTACTTCCACAATGCATCTTTTTATTTAGTCTCATCATAACACATAATTAATCATAGCACAGATCCAAAGATACAACTACTGTAGGTCTCTCTTTCATTTATCTTGTCAGTTTATTTTGGTTTGTGTGTTGAAGAATCCACATTTTTAAACGTTATTAATTTAACCCTAAATTCACTAAATTCACTAAACTATAAACTAGTTATCTTTTTATTAGATTTTACCCTTCAATTTAATCAGATTTTGCTTACAATATCCATGCAATATTTGAATTCACATGGCTAGCTGATCTGATTTCTCCCCACTACAGAATTAAGGTTCTATATTTTACTGCAAAAACCTGTAGGATATATTAATACATTCACTATGAGCTCTGCCATTCCAATATTCACCTGTATGCCATTATAAACATCGATGAATATGACTGGAAAATATCCAGGAATGGAGAACATCCCGAAATATATAATGTCAGTTAATATTACTATTTAATTGAGACCTCACTAAAACGAGTGAGTGGTTGATAGATTAACAACAGATCCCACATCTTCCCCCCTCATCCCAGTCCTTCCCACCTTCTCCATCTTTAAATTGGGCCGCGGTATTTGGATCTATACAGTATTTTATTTATATTTTTTAGGTTTTGTATAGTTTTTATCTTTTTAAGATTGTAAGCACCCAGAGATATTCTGTGGTAAGATGGCGGGCCAATAAATTTTACAAATGAAAAATGAATAAATAAAACTAGCAAGAAAATTTAATCATTTACTTAACAGTTTACATGGGCAATCATGAAAAAAAAAAAATACAGAACGTTTACACAGCCATTACATTTCTGCCACAAAGCACTTGATTAAGCCACTTTAAGGTATTAAAAATACACACTATTTCTTAATACTGCTTCTATCTGTTTAATTAGGATTAATTTAACTAATTTATAAATTTGTTCTGAGGCCCTTTGACTAATGGGTACAATAAGAATGCCAGAAAAAAATTCAATAAATGTAAATCAATCAATTTACCTATGAGTAATTACAAGAACTTGTACCTGAACAGGCAATAGGCACTGCATTCTTAATCATTAGGCAAGCTTCTTTGGTCAACTAATACCAAACTCTTAGTCTAACATATGCTGAAGATAGTATGTTTTCTTATCTACAGGTCCATCCTAAGTTAATAGAATACAAAACGCTGCATAAATAGAACTTTTGTTAACACACTGCTCAATATCAACGTATTTAAGAAGTAAAGTTCCCAATATCCAGATGACTTTAGTAAGTTAATGAAAACTGCAGAAGTATCTGAAAATGGCTGTCAGACTGGATTTAAAGATGCAATTCATTTCGATATTTTTGGCAAATTTCCTAGGAATCAGGGACGATGAAATTCACAGAATTAGATTTTCAATTTACTTTAGAATGACTTTATGTATAGATGTTAAATATATATATCATATATCATAGGTCTCCTAGAGCAGGTGGCAAGCCCCTGGTCAATTCTGATCTCAACCAGAGCTGGATTTGGTTAGCATCTGTGTGGGAAATCACCAGGAAATCCTGGAACCATGGAGAAGTCAATAAAACATCAAGACAACAATGGCAAACTATTTCCATATTACTGCCAATAAAACAACATGAAAATGTACAGGGAATTCACTGGGGATCAAGTTTAATCTGAAATACATTTTACTTTTTCCTTCAATCAACAGAAATCTCTCCCTCCCCCCCTCTCGTTTCTTTTGATAAACATCAATTTGGATTAGACACAAGGCATACCAAATCCAGTATTCTGGGCAACATCCAAGATTCTATGGACAGATTCCTGTTTTCTTTATTTTACCTTCTCTTCAACAGCAGAGACTCTTATCTGATCCCAAAATTCTCTAACTCGCAAAAAGGAAGCATTTTTAGGATGTTCCTATTATCTGAGACAACACTCTGTTCCTTTTGAAATAAATTAACTGACTGCATATAACCCATAAGCAAGAAATAAACAAACTGCAATCCTTCTCCATATATATACTTAAACTGCTTAGTAACTGATAACTATACAGAAAAAAAAAATAGGATCTTAGCCATGAAGGTTTTAGGCTTTTTCAACAGTAATGGACTTAGACAAAGATTCAACATAGAAAATTTTCATAAAGTGACCCACAGCTGCATATGTTGGCTCCAGGATCTTTGGGGAGCTGAAAGCTGCAGAAAGCATAAAATACTGGCAAAGATCCCTCCACTAGAAGCAGCTTTCTATAAACAGAATTCTCCTTATTACCTCTCTGAATCGAACTACTCACATTTAAAGAACTTGAAGCTCATTACAAAACTAAAGGTAGTTACTATCCCATTGCAGAACCTCTATGCAAAAGGAAGACATCTAGCATTCCACAAAAACATTTCACTAAACATTTAATAGCTCTGGCAGTCTCTATGGCTCTGGCACAAATTCAAATTTTTTAACCATTGCCTGGACTTTGCTTCTGGCTTTTTGTATTTCAACAGTTGCAGGAGGGGAAGGGGGGGGAGGTGGGGGGGAGGGGTTGAGGGGGGAAGGGGGGGAGAAAATGTTTGTATTTCCTATAAAACTTTTCAATTAAAAAAAAAAACAGTTGCAAGTCATCAACTGATGTCATGCACAGGCCATGCCCACCCCAGCTCCGCAAAGGCAAAAAACATCACAATACGTCATGTAATACCGACTTGATGCAGTGAGTTTGACATCCATGCCCTATACCATTTCAGACAAATAGTTATCCAATGTCTTCTTTAAAACTTCCAGTGTTGGAGCATTCACAACTTCTGGAGGCAAGTTGTTCAACTGATTAATTGTTCTGTCAGAAATCAAATTTCTCCTTAGTTCTAAATTGCTTCTCTCCTTTATTAGTTCCCACCTATTGCTTCCTGTCCTGCCCTCAAGTGCTTTGAAGAATAACTTGACCCCCTCTTTGTGGCAGCTCCTGAGATACTGGAACACTGCTATCATGTCATCCCTAGTCCTTCTTTTCATTAAACTAGACATACCCAATTCCAGCAAATGTTATTTCATTGATATTTCATTATAAATTACACCTTTTTCAGGAATTAACACAGAAAAAAACAATGAAAAATAGTATGACTCTTTTATAATAATTTTTTTGATTTTTGAAGAGAAACAATAAAAAACAAAAAGATAAAAGATTATGTTAACCCTTGTATAGATTTAACATACCTGTGAAAACTTAGAAAAAAAATCATTTTTTTAAGTGGAAAAAATGTTTTACTTGCAAAGATCTTACTAAATTGTCTTCAAATACTCTCACCCCAAAACATGCTTACCCAAAGAATATGAACTCAATAAAATTCAGGAGGAAACGTTTTGTTATTACAGGATTGTTTTCCCACAAATATAGGGGTGGGAAAAATCAAGGATGATGAGAATACACCCTGATAGTTTTAATTATATATAAAATGTGGAAAAAAAATGTCCTCACAGCTTTCTGTATTTAGATGCAGAGCAGTTAAAAATAAAAAAAATGAAGGGATGAACAATTACATCTTTATGCAGAGAAAAGTCATTTTTTAACTCCATGGAAAGAATACAAAGAAAATATCATAGAACAAGAAACTAATATTAGAACTGCTAATTCAGACAGAATGTCATGTAGCAAAATGTGTATCCACTGCTTTTTCCTAAAAACGTAATGTTCTCTTTAATATAATGTTTGAAGTTAGGGCAGCACTGAATGAAGGGGCACACAACTTACCCCTGAAGTTATTGCAGCATTCCAGTCATGTGATCAAAATTTGGGTGCTTGGCAGCCTACCAGCATTTACTACTCCAGGAGTGCTTCAATTACCCTCATATGCCTATCTCCCATCTATACTTTTTTGGGCCCCTGCACTCTGCAACCCCTGCTGCCCTAGCTGACCTTCACTAAATTCTTGCTCCCACTTCCAATGAATCTTCCACATGTCACACACTGTGGTTTCATATCTGTGGAAGGAGGCCTCGTGTAGCCAGCAGCTGCCTTGTTAAGGATCAGGGAATGTATGCCTTGACAGCAGCAAGAGCAAGAATCAACTGAGCAAGGTCAACTGAACTGTGTGCCAGAGTGCAAGGTGGCAGGTGTTTTGGAGCAGGGCAGAAAGAGAGGTTGAACTGGGGCGACTGGATCTTTCTGGGATGGCAGTTTTGTGCCACATTGCTGAACAATAGTTTTGCACACTGGTGGGGCTTCCTGGGGTGGAAGCTTTGCACTGAGCTGCAGCTCAGGGCTTCTTGCAGTCTCAGAGCGATGGCATGCCAGGAAGCTTGAGACACAGTGTGCCAATGATCCCAGGGCCATGCAGTTCTGGGGATGCCTGCCATCCTGCAAGACAAGATACAGGTAGTCCTTGACTTACAATAGTTCATTTAGTGACCGTTGAAAGTTACAACGGCACTGGAAAAAGAGACTTATGGCCATTTCTCACGATTACACCTTTGTGGCATCCCCATGATCATGTGATCACAATTCATGATCATGCTTGGCAACTGGTTCATATTTATGACCATTGCTGTGTCCTGGGGCCATGTTTTTGCAACCTTGTAACAAGCAAAGCCAGATTCTCTTAACAACCAGGTTACTAACTTATCAACTGCAGTGATTCACTTCACAACTGTGGCAAGAAAGGTCGTAAAATGGGGCAAAACTCTCTTAACACTTAACAATAGAAAATATGAGCTCAACTGTGGTCATAAGTCAAGGACTACCTCTACTTGGCAGACAACAGAGAAGAGATGGAAGAGAGATAGTGAGTCAGGGAAGTTGAAGAGGAGGTAATGCCTTACCTTACACAGGTTATACTATAGTCATTAAAATTAAGAATTTTTATAGATTGATTTATAACAAAAATTACAATCTGTATAATACGGCTTCTGGGGTAGAAATGTCGAACTGAACTAAAGTGGAACCACAACTATGGTGGAATGAAGAATCCTTTGTAATTCCTCTCTGGACAAGGAGATGATTTCACATCACTCAAAAGTGCTCCAGACAGTTGCTTCTCATGAAGATACCAAGGCAGCAGTGTCCATCAGGTTTACAATTCTGAGAGACAAGGGAAAAGTCATCTTGCTCAAATTAATGATGTTGGGAATGCTTAATGGAACAAAAAGAAGGGGCAAGCAACAAACACGCTGGCTTGATAACATCAAATCTGATACAAAGTTGAACATTCAACAATTGAAAGAAGCTGTGCTTGATGGGGTAGCATGGAGAGTAGTTGCCTATAAAGTCGCCAAGAGTCAGACACGATTAAATGGTTAAACCAATCAATATCTTGCTCAAACTTTCTTCTTTCTACTTCCTAAGCACTTTCAGAAATTGCTTGTTAATTGCTTTTCAGCTTTTAGGAACCATTAAACTGAAAAGTCTGAAAACACCGGGTAAGTTTTCTTCAACCCTTAACAAGAGGTTCTAAACATAAATTTAAGGACTTAAAAAATTATTTGAGGGGAGCAAAGTGTGATTAGAACATTGATTTGGGTCAATGGAATAAGGGTCCACATGGATTTAAAATGAGATATTGGAATTAATTATAAGAATTCCTTGTGGGAAAATAGTTTTATTTTGAATTCTTAAAAACATGTTAAGATGGGACTTTAAAGGTGGGACACTATATGGAACTAAAGATTACAATGAAAGAATATTTAAATTGTACTACTACAGAATGGAGAAAAATATTAATTTTTTTAACAATGGATCCAGTGGATAACACCATCTGCCTTTATAGATAAGATGTTATGGTAAGGAACAAGTTTTATTATGCAAGAATGAGACCGATCTGAAAGTGGATTTAAAAGTGACAAGCTATTAAAATTGTAGATGCTACACTTGACATGCAAAAGGAAGACGCTCATGTCTTAATAATTAAAAGGGATATAGAAATAAACCAAGAGAGGGAGCTGGATAATTTTTCTATATTGGAGATAAAAAGTAAATGCAAAGGTTCCCTTCATACATATACGCTAGTCGTTCCCGACTCTAAGGGGCGGTACTCATCTCCGTTTCAAAGCCAAAGAGCCAGCGCTGTCCGAAGATGTCTCCGTGGTCATGTGGCCGGCATGACTCAACACCAAAGGCACAAGGAACACTGTTACCTTCCCACCAAAGGTGGTCCCTATTTTTCTACTTGCATTTTTTACGTGCTTTTGAACTGCTGGGTTGGCAGAAGCATATTGGAGAGACAAACAAGTTAATCCTTTGAAGAATATTGTGAGAAAAGAGAAAGAAAAAATAAAAAGAAATAAATTTCTAGAACATTATATGACTAAAAATCAAGATTGTTAAAAGTAAAAAGAAGTAATATTAAGATGGTTCATTTATTCAAGTTTAAAATGGATATGTTATTTCCAGGACTGAAATTACAATGCAAGAGCTTATGGGAAGAAAAGATGGGAAGAAAAGATCATTGTTGTCTTTTAGAGACGATGATAAGTGACCAAAAATGTTTACATTCGTTATAATGGCGAAGTCATTTCTTTAAATATTTCTTTTCTTTTTTTTTACTATACAGTATTATTTTTCTATTTTTTCTTTTATAATTTTTAATATTACTATTATAAAAGTAACTTCAATATAATAGCATAATGAACATCTTTAATATAATATAGCAAAATGTACCTATATAAGCAATCCAAATTATATAAAATATATTTTGCAAAACATTTTATAGTGCAAGGAGGGTTACAAATTAAATATTCGGTTTTTTCCAAAATGTCCATTCTCTGCAATTTTGTCACAAAATTCTAAAAAAATAGCCTATTTTTCATAGGCTATAAAAAAATAGCCTATTTTCATTCCCTTCCAAATATTAGCGAAGCTAATGAAAAAAAGACAACCGAGCTACCACAGAACTCTAAGTAATTGATTTGTCAAGGAACTCATTTACTGAGCATAAGGAAGTTGTATGTTCAAACTATTCTACTAAACTATTTCACTATAGCCACATAGTGGAAGGGCTAGAAATAAAAGGAGAAAAGCTTTAATAATCATAGAATGACTTATAGCAAAACTTTCATAGAGAACTAAATTAAGATTTTAGTTAATATTTCGATATTCTATAAAAGTATAGAAATGAGAAGCAGAGAAATTTGATAAATACGTTTAATAAAATATAGCTCACTCTGTCATCTATTATTAGAACTGACTTCAGCCATTTACTAAAAATGTCTTTGACTTCTTCCCTTCAATATGAAGCTTAGCTTGAAGATGTCTTACTGAGGAAAAAAAATACTGTCCTGACCTGGATAAACAGTTTAGGGAGGTGATAAAGGAACTAATATGAAAAAATAATCAAGCATTGATTTCAGCACCATCCACTGTTTTTCTTTTATTAAACCTCTGTTCATATGATGATATATACTGGACTTAGATCCTTATTTTGCACATTCGTATCTTATTTCATTCACAGTAATATAAACATCCTTCCATTTGATGCAAACGACTGTATTAGACTACCAAATGTTAGTTTCACTCACATTTAACAGGTACTGCCAGAGAAGAGATTCAAACTGCAAGGTTCAGTGGAAGATACGACCCTCAACTCTACTTCCTCTTCCCCACCAAATTTGTCTTTTGTGAGTACCTGATATTAGGAGAGGCAGAGTTAACCATGCAAATATCCCTGGACACCATTAAAACAAGCCTTGAAAATGCACTTGCACTATCATATTGACCAATCCCCTTTTTTTCCTTTAAGAATTAGGCTGCATTAAAGACCAAGAGTGTTAAGCCAGTGCAATGAATTGTGAATTGTGCACAGATAAAAGAAAAAGAATGCAAAGCGATCTTAAAGGCACACATATTGAATTTAGTATACACAGGACAGAATTAGGCAAGTTTAGGTGTAAATAGATTAATAGAGTAAGGATAAAATAAATATAGAATATACATACACAGGCACATTCATTCATTCATATTAGTAAGTTTACAGCCATCTAACTGGAAAATCAGCTATCAGAAAACCAAATATCCTATGCCACCAATAACATCAATTGCCACGTGCCAAAAGTTATGAATAAACACTTCCAAAGCAAAAGAAGTTCTACCTCAAAGAGCTATTTTATTAAAATAAATCTACAAATAGGATCCTAAACTTGTTGAAACAGAGTTGCTGCATTACAAAGCCAAATATTCTAACATTTTAAACATTACTTAAAAGAGTAACGCTCTTTTAGGTGAGCTTTTATGACTGAATCCACGCATATAGTATGTTCATTACAGCTCCTGAAGAAAAAGACTTCTTGTATAGGGTTATTATTTCACATCTAGGCCAATAACTAGAAGCAGCTCCCAAAGTGGCAAGAAGTTTGAGCCTTGGTAGTACAGGGGTTTAAGGCACCCTGTTATTAAGCTTATTAAGACCAGCTGCCTGCAATTACTGCAGGGTTCGAATCTCGCCAAGGCTCAAGGTTGACTCAGCCTTCCATCCTTTCTAAGGTAGGTGAAATGAGGACCCAGTTTGTGGGGGCAATAAGCTGACTTTGTATAAATATACAAAAGGATGAAGGCTATTGCTGAGCACATTGTAAGCCGCCCTGAGTCTTCGGAGAAGGGCGGCATATAAATCAAATTAAAAAAAAAAAAAAGTTTCCCCCCCCACCCCCCACTCCCAAACAGCCAGTTTCCAATGTACTAAACTGAAGGCCATCTAAATGAATCCTGTGCTTCTTAGCATTAAATTTCTATGAAGATTCTCAGCCATCCAAGTCACGGTTGTCCCCAAGGTGCTTTCTCAAGAGGCAACTGGAATTTCTGGTTTTTCTTGGAAGACATTTCGCTTCTCATCCAAGAAGCTTCTTCAGTTTCCTTCCAAGCTTCATGGATGGAAAGCAAAACATCTTAAAAAGCAAAACAGAAAGTCCTAGCATTAAACTTTCCTTTCATTCCTTTCTCCTTATCTTATTATCTGTGTGGCTCGGCTTGACCAGCGAGAGAGGGAAACACACCTGAGATAAAACTGAAACAAGAGAAGGTAAATCGCAAGGAAGCAAATGAAGCAACAAGTTCAGGAATATATCGCTGCTCATAAACTCCTCCCTTCCCTCCCAAACTCCCAACTTAATATTTATTATTCTCTCCAGGCATTCGCAGCATTCTTGACAGCCTCGACGTCCCCCGTTCTCCTCCTCCTCCTCCTCTTCTTCTTACAGCACGGACTTTTTTTAAAAAAAGACATTCCCTGAATACCTATCTATCCCCAGTTACACAGATACCAATAAATAGCAACACAATTTAAAAAAAAAAAGAAAAAGCGAGCGCTTGAATTACTGCATAAAGATATTTCTGTCACCTCACTCACCCACCCCTATTAAGGGCTCTTCCCAGCCACCCGCTCCGTTTCTTCCAGCTATTATCAAGAGCAAATTCGCCCCCCCTCCCTCCACCGACTCTGCAAGCCTGATTTTGTAACCAAAAGCAATGGACGGGCCCGCAGAGCTCCCCGCTGAGCGACACCCAAGGGGGGGGGGAGGAAAAAAAAACCCAGAAATCCAGGCACGCGCCCCCTCCGTAGTCATCCTTAACGGTAAAGGTCACCCGGCCACCGAGTTCATCCCTCGCTAATCTAACACCCCCCCCCCCCCATCAACAGACACACACACACCGCATCTCACTTACCCTACTTTTGCAGCAGGCGACTCGGGTAGACGGCTACGCGCACGCGCCGACCAAGGAATGCCATGGGAGGCGCATGCGCACCAAACGCCTCTCAATTCCTGGCTTTGGCCAGTCAGGTGGGATGAGCCTTTTTTTGAGGGCGGAGTCGGAGGAGGAAGGATCAGCTGGAGCAAGCGGAAGGATCGGTAGGGCTTGGGACGAGGGGGGTGGAGGGGGGTGAACCCGCGCTGGGTGCCTTTTTTGCATTTGATGGGAGTGTGTGAGCCGGCAACTACGTTGCATTTTCCTTGCACGGTGTGTGAGCCGTCTTTACGTGCATCTCCTTGCACGGGGGTGAGGAGGAGGACGGGGGAGGAACCCCGCGGTTGTGAGAATATGGCTTTGTTTGTTCGCACAGTTACTTGAGCCGCAAGACACATTGGATGCAAGCATTGGGTGTTTGTGTGAACCCAAGTGGTATATCGTGGTTCACAGTGCCTTTCTGTCCCGGGAAATTCAGAAAACCGCGATTAAATTAATCGTAGGTAAACATGCAGTTCCAAATGAGGCCGGTTTTTTTTTTTTTTAATTGAGTCATGTGTACACTGTTCAATTCGAAAAGCGAAATGAAACCACTGTATTTGCGGGTTTCAGTTATTCCGTAAAAACAGCATTTTTGGCCGAGTCTTTTTTAATGCAGAAATATAAATGGTCCTTGTTGATAGATAATGATAGTTCATTGTTACAATACTGTCTGATATGCTTGATTGTCTCATCGATTGTTTGCTATGTTAGATTACAGTAGTGGCCAAAATTGTGGAAACCTTTTGGGAAAAGTGTATTTTTGAGGTTTGATGGCTAATAACATCACTTTTTTTTTTCGGAGTTTCAAGATAATCATATTCCACTGCTGGAATGGCCTGGGAATAGCCCGGACCTTAACCAATTGAAAATTCTATGGAGCCGACTAAAGAAACTTGTTAGTCAGAAGTGACCCAATAAAACTCAGTTAATAGAAGCAATCATTCAATCTTGGTTTCACATTATAACAGCTGCAGAACTAAAAGACTTGGTTCACTCCATGGGAAGACATTGTAAGGCCGTAATTCATGCTAAAGGTTACCCAACGAAGTATTAACTGATGTGATAATTTTTGTATATCTCGTTTTTTCTATGGCGATAATTTTTGTATTTCTTACGTATTTCACTTTTCTTCTTTATACTGTAACTGCTATTCTAATAGCAAATCCTTCATAAAAGTTATTGCATTACATTCTTAATTAAATTTTAAATTTTATGGTACAACTTCCCAAAAAAGTGGTGTTATTAGCTAGTTTTAGAAAAAAACTAGAAAGTTTTTTAGAAAAAAAACTTTTCCCAAAAAGTTCCACAATTTTGGCCACTGCTGTACACTCTTCCATCTTTACATGGTATGTTGATGGATAAGTGCAGACCAACATAAGCAAAGCAGTGGATAGGAAGAATACACTTAATTGTGAATGTTGATTGCATCATTCACTATTCTTTTTTAAAAAGTAATCAAATCCTAATTGATTTGGGAAATAAAAGTATAGTAAAGGGTAAGGAAAAAAGAAATTAAATGCACAAGAAAGTAAAAGGCTGTAGAAAAATCTGCCTGAGGAGTGATACACCTTGAATACACTTCTAAATTAAGCATGTCTAAAATCAGATTGGAAGATTTTAGAATGTTGTAAAGGATACAAAATTAGTATTAGAATGCAATTTTTAAATCACCCTTACAAATATACCTATTTTATACAATAAGATATATATATATATATGACTTGGTTAACTGAAAAGTTATATTTTTGAAGAATATAACTTATTAAGTATAAATTGTTGCATTCTGTTTTAAAACACATGCACATTTTTTATTTTAAAATGGAGCTACAGTGGCTTGGGTTGATTTGTTTGATGAGGAATGAACTGAAACTCAGAAAACACAACGTGCTGCATTAAATACCTGACCTCTGTCTATTTCTGACCTTAAAGTACTTTCACCATTAGCAATTTTCACTTCTTTTTATCCTTTGTTTTTATTAATTATTCCCAAAGAGTGAAAGCAAAGTTTTTACTGTACTGAGACAAGTTTTTCCAATTTTTTGTTAAGAAAATACTGTATTAGGAGTTACATCATTGTTCAATATGCAACAGGAATCAAGCATTTCCTGCTTTTCTCCACCAGGCCTTCACATCTTCAGTTCCAATGCCATTTTTATTTATTCTCCACTGCCCTTTTCATTTCTTAACTATTTTTTTCCAATTGCTTTAGGAATTTCAACTATCCTGCGTCATTTTCATTTCTTTGTTCATCCTGCTTTTCAATACTTTGATTTTCAATGTTTTCTTTCTCTCAAGGCTTGCTTTTATGAAGCCTACTTATTTTGCCCACAAAGGTACTAACTCCTATCCATGGGAAAGATTTTAGTCCAAGTTATGCTGACTTCATTTGCTTTTCATTACAAATATTGTAGAACGTTCCAAGGAAACTAATACATGCCAGAAGCTTCATTGTCACCATCATATATTCTCCAATACTTTAAATTGTAAGTCATGTTTGCTGAAAAATAAAATGGATCCTGTTGAATGGAGCCTTTGTTTGATATAATGAAATTTGTGTGCATTACAATATTAGCTAAAGATAGTGGAAAAAAATACTTCTATGAATGTCTGCTTTAGGTCTTGAAACTAAAAACTTCATTCCATGGAAAGATTGATCAATAAACAGTATCTGAACCCCACATATCTTCCAGCGGTGCATGTCCACAAAGGGCGTTATAAACTGAATCCCTTTGAGCTTGTTTAGAGGATATAACAGGGAAACACTGTCATCGCCTTCTATTAGCTAAAGAGCAACATGTTCTTTTCTGTGCGGGATATTCCTCTTCTTCACCAAGGACACGATGGAGATACTTGTGGACGTACAAGGAGGAAATTGATTACTCCCACTTCAGCTCACCATACATGTCAGCTAAATTAACTCTAAAGTTTAATATGGTATTAATACTGAATTGTCTTCACCCAGAACCTGAACATAACTGTAACATAGTAGTAGACAATATTACAGTCATAGACTATGATTTGCATAGTCATAGAAATATTTCAGTGTAATTGTCAGCATATCTTTGGGTATGGAAAATTCAGCTGCCTGAAACTCAGGGGACCAGTAGCCAGTCGCTGTGTGAAGTGAGTGTTTCTATCCCACTACTGGGATAGAAACTACTACTATCCCAGTACTGAGAAAGCTGTTTTTATATACATGTTTAAAGCATCAGTGCCCCCCAACTATGCAACTTTAATCTCTCAATTAAAAAACTATCAGTATAATACTATCAAAGTAGCTTTCTTTTGATTTATAGGTAAAATGTATAAGCAAAAATTAATATATACCCTTCTGATAGTTCTCAATTAATGCTAATATATTGTCTTTGTCTTTTTAATGTTACATTTATCTGAGATTGTTTTAAATACTTTCATACTTGTTTTTACAGTTATTCCTCCTGGAAATTTATTGTATATTTTGGGTTTCATTATAAATGAAATTCTTTTATCTTTTATTTCTTTTTGAACCAGTAATGACAAAAGAAAATACACTTTTTCTCTTTAATCCATGTAATTTCTTTCTGAAGGCTACCTGAATAATCTCAGATTTAGGCTTTTCTATTTGGAGTGGCCTGAATGGTATAAAAGTATCTCAGTTAAAGTAACCTCATGATTTATAAATATCTTCATTTGGTTCTAATCCGTATTTAGCAGCTTTTATTTTGCTTCAGTCCCATTGTAAAAACTAGGAATGCAACCTATTTCTATCAATTTCTCTTCATTTCTCTTTCAGGGGCATACCTGTTCTAGACTTCTGACATGTTTCCCTTAAAGGATTCAGAATTAGGAGCTTTCACCTTTTTTGCTTCAGCTCTTCCAAATGATGTTTGTGGGAGCAATGGTCTACCTTTGACTCCAAATTCCATAAAGATCCTGGGCCGCTTTCAGATTCTTAAGACACTTACACATCCCCGGCTTTGCCAATATGTGGATATTTCTCGTGGAAAACATGGTAAGTGTATTGTTCTTTTCAGCCCCATACCTTTTTGGGTGTGATTGGAAGACTGTTACAGGAATTATTTTGTACATGTTCTTCAGAGCTTTAGAGACTTCAAAGACTTCTACATTTATTTTTCCCAAAGGCGGTTGTTTGCTTTCCCCCAGACAGCATATTTCAGTCTTGTCGCTATTGCTACACATAGCAGACACAGATGTATGTAACTGCTGTTTCCTTACGGGCTTTGTTATCCTGTAGTTCAGATTACACTGATAATTTTGAGCTATTTCCTTTTTTTTTTCACACTCTTGTCTATATATTTTTCTCTTCCATCCGCTTTGTCTCTTTCAAGCCTCTTCTCTTTTTTTCTGGGCTCTGTTTGGTTTTAAATGTATGAACTTCATTTACTGCATTTATTTCCTAGGTCCTGTATTTCATCAGTGGGTTTTGCTTTCACTTTAATTCCTTGAATCTCTCTTTTGATGTTAGAAGTTGAAAAGAAATGTGCTTCACAGAAGGCACTCTCAACAATTCTTCCCCACTTCCTACTCCCCCAGTTCTTAAAGTATAGAATTTATTGCTGGCACATATAACAGTAAGATTGATGGGCCAGCTGTCATTCACACCTCTTGATATGTTCATTATAGACTTTGGAATATTGCAAATCATTGAATGATGCAGCTTAAATTGCATCTTTTTCACATCATATAAAAATGAAGTGAAGCATATTAATTTCTTACAGTTTAAAAATTGTGTTTTAAGATACATTGCTTTCTGCAGCATAAGTAGGGGCAAATTGCATTAGGTGACTGATGTATTTCTCCCAGGTGTCATAGTGTCAATACACAATTGAACCATTTTCATGATGATGTCATAACATGACATGGTTGCTGCTGGCTCTGCACAACTTGACTTTAATTGCCATTAATCCATGTAGTCTGGATATTGATAGCTGTCATTCAGCATATCTGGAAGACACCAGGTCAGGAAATGTTGGTGTAAACTAATAATCCATATGCCTTGTCTTTTGATTGTAGAGAAGGTTGTGATATATACATTAGACCGGCTGAGTTTTTACTTTGTACTCGCCTTGGTTTATTTTAATATGCCTGCCTGTGTATATAGCAAATTGGCTGTTATTTTCATGGAAAGCTCTTTCATGGATGCACAAATCACCCTATGCCATAAATCATGGTTTACAACCATAGTTGTTAAGTGTATATAACATGAAACAAACCACATTATAGCTTAACACGATTTTAATGAAAATTAGGGACATTTTGTGGTAGACCAGAAGCAATAGCCTACATTCTAGTATTTAATGTATTTTAGTGCATTTAAATGCATGGAGTTAAATTAGTTATTAACTTCCTGTCCCTTTTTTTCTGGTGTGATTTAAGCATACAGAATGAGATCAAGCAACATTAAGTATTGATTAATGTTATGTATGCCATTGATGCAATTAATATTTATGTAAAAATTATACTTGATATTGACACCTGGAATTGCATGATTTCAATCCTTTGTCATTGGCTGAAATCCCACCTGGGAATCTTGCCTATTATTCATGTAAAGAGAAGATTTCCTTTCCATTTTGCTAGCAAATCTTGAGGAATATATCCTTTGTATGGCATACCAAAGAGTAAGGTTTTCTGTGATAGGGATTAAGTCTGTTTTAGCCTTTCTACAGTGCTAACAATTTAGTTTTATACAGTACTAGCAATTTAGTTTTAAAATAATTCATGCTTTTATTAATTCTCTGAATAAGATCTCATTTAATTTCTTTTTCTACATCTTGAGTTCGTGCACAGTGACTTTTTAAAGTATAACTTAAAAGTTAATATTAGTTGATAGGTTTGCTCTAGATTGATCTTTACTTCATTTTGAGATACGAACAAGGAAAGAAAAGGTGTTGTTACAATGGAGAATATTGTTGAAATGGGACCTGAAACCCATAATCAATAGACATATCAGCCAAGAGTTTTGATTCACGTCACTATTATGCTATACATTGGTTACTTTTTATGTTTCAAGAAGTGCTTAACAGTTTCTTGTTGATGAATTCTTCAAATATTTCTATGAATGGGAAAAAAAGAAGAGGTGAAAGAAGCATAGAAACATCACAGATTCCACCATTCCTTATTTTAGGTGTTATACTTTAGTGATAAAACAATTACACCATTGTAATAGTAAAAGTAAGTGGCTACTTATTTATCCCATTTCTTTACTGTTGCCTTCTTGAACCACTCTTGGCAATTTTGCACACAAGACAAATGTCCAGTAAACATTCACAAACAGTTCCCAAACCAATTAAAATTCCTAGAATAAAATTAATTAGCAAAACCAAACAACCAATATGGAGTTCAGATGCTGTCTTGAAGACCTCTGTTTTAAGCTGATCTTTCATCTAAGTTCTAACCAGACCTAACCATGCTTAGCTTTGAATCCAAAGTCAAACACATGGTGCCACCTCTTGAAACCTCAAAGATTTTTAATATATCTTTTATATACCGTGTTTCCCCGAAAATAAGACATGTCCTTAAAATAAGGCCAAGGTCTATTTATGGGGTGGGCCTAAATATATGGCCTCCCCTGAAAATAAGCCTCCCCCTCTCTCTCACACGCACACACAGGTCCCTCTCACCCCCCCAGGCATCACATCCCTGCAAACTCCTGCACCCCACCCCTTTCGCCGCCTGCGGCACCAACCATAAATCTCGAGTGCCTGCTCCTGCTCCATGGTAGCAGCCCACCCGCGCTCTCCCCCGCGCCCAGGCACCGCGTCTACATAGCCTGCGCTATGGTTTGGAAGCCGCAGAGGCAGAGTTTGTTGGAGAGAAAGAAAGACTTCTGCTTCTTCTGCTTTTGGGAGCATGCAAGGAAAGCAGCAGAAGCCTTTCTTTCTCTCCCCCAAACTCTGCCACAGCCGCAACCAGGACAGTGGTCGTTCTGGGAGTGTGCTTTCCACTCTGTGGTGACGGTGGCCTGAGACCTCCCCTTCCTCCCTGCTCCTCTCTGCTCTGATTGCCTGAGTGGAGAAGAGCAGGGGGGAAGGGGAAGCCTCAGGCTACCGTCACTATAGAGTGGGAAGCACACTCCCAGAGCAGCCACTGCCCTGGATGCGGCAGAGGCAGAGTTTGGGGGAGAGAAAGAAAGACTTCTGCTGCTTTCCTTCCATGCAGCCAAAAGCAGAAGCAGCAGAAGTCTTTCTTTCTCTCCAACAAACTCTGCCTCTGCAGCTTCCAAACCCCAGCCAGGGCAGTGGGAGTGTACTTCCCACTCTATGGTGACGGCTGGAGCTGGAGCCTGCAGGGAGAGATGGCCCAGGCCATGGCTTCTGCTCGGGTGCCAGCGGCATTGGCTATGAGCTCAAGGACCTGGTGCTCACTGGCTTCGTCCACATCAACATGATGAGGCCTGGGAGGCGTGCGAGCGGGGAGTTGGGGACAGGCACTTGCGTGGCTTGGTGCTCATGTTCTACACACACATCCCACGGAAGGGTAGGGGCTTGATGGCGGCACACGAAAGGAACCTCTCTCTGCCAGACTCCCGGCTGTGAGTGCGCAGGCCGCCCGGGCCTCCTGCATCCCCAAAATAATAAGAAACCCCCCCGCCCGATAATAAGGCCAAGCCCTTATTTCAGTGCTCAAAAGAAAATAAGACCCTGTCTTATTTTCGGGGAAACACGGTATATAGTTAAGTAGTTTGACATAAGTTCTTAACGGAAAAATAATGAGGTTTTGGAATGGATTACTATAAAAGTATGAAATTGCTGTTTAAGAATTACAATGCTTTACAGCTTTAACTGATATGTAAGCTGTGGTTCTTATTTACCAGTTCAAGCAAACCCTATGTACAATTTGACAGTGAGATTATTCTGCAATTTTATTTATTTTGCAAGTGTCCCTGTCTGAATAGCCATTAATTATATGGATTAATTCCTAGTACTCCCAACAAACATCATTATTTCTGAGGATTCTAGAAGTTGAAATTCACAAATCTGAAGGGCAAGAGAGTTTGAGAAACTCTATACATATAATCACCACCAGAATATTGCTATCTGCATGTATTAAAGCTCTTCAGGTTTTCCCCCAGCTGCATTTATTCTATTTATATTGTGTACTTTCCACTTGTTTAGAAGTTATATATTATGTGTGAATTGTCTATTATGAATAGTGTATTTTTATATATAAAGTTGGCTCAAAGGTTGAGTTTTTTCCTGTTTTCTAAATACTGCTTAAAATTGATTATAGATTACAGTATATTGTTTTCTTGGTATCCTAGCATAAAGTGCTGTATGGGAAAATGTGATAGGTTTAGTTTCTTTTTAAGTGAGCTTTTTGTTCTTTTACCAGTGTCAATTGTGTTATAGTTAGCTTTAGTTGTATAATTAATATAACTAAAATATCCTATTCATTCTGTTTGTTAAAGCAGGAATCATTGTATACAGGCTTATATGAAGCATGACAGTATTGCTGCAGATTTAGAAAGATAGTTCATTAGGAGGTTCCAGCAAGAAAAATTGTCTTTTATTTTAGATTGAAAGGGAATAGCAGAAGGCATAACCATTATGTTCACCAGTCTTGTTATAAGCTGTTTCACCAAGGCTGTATAGCCCTGTTTCATTTAGATGAAACAGGCTAGTACTGGCAGTTAAAGTTAGTATCTACAATCAATCCAGGGATATTCAAATCACAACTATCTTCCTAGTCAACTAAACATTTCAATGGTAGATAACCAAGGAATTCTTAATTTGTAACAAAAATATGAAATTAAAGAATCATTGTTCATTTCAGCACTAAATTGCTTTCCCTTTAACTCCCAAAGAATTGAGTAATAAATCTAACACTGGAGGCTTTTAAGAAGAGATTGGACAGCCATTTGTCTGAAATGATATAAGGTTTCCTGCTTGAGCAGGGGTTGGACTAGAAGATCTGCAAGGTCCCTTCCAACTCTGTTATTCTGTTAAATAATACTATTGGGTTTTTTTTAAATTCCCTAATTGTTTTTTCATAAACTCATATGACTACCATCCTGCGGTCATTAGGATTAGGAATCCTTTTGTTCATAGGATCTAATAGGAGCCTTGGTAGTACAGGGGTCTAAAGCACCCTGTTATTAAGACCAGCTGCCTGCAATTACTGCAGGTTCGAAGCTCGCCAGGCTCAAGGTTGACTCAGCCTTCCATCCTTTCCAAGGTAGGTAAATTGAGGACCCAGTTGTGGAGGCAATAAGCTGACTTTGTATAAATATACAAAAGGATGAAGGCTATTGCTTAGCACATTGTAAGCCGTCCTGAGTCTCCGGAGAAGGGCGGCATATAAATCAAATTAAATAAATAAATAAATAAATCTCTGCCAAAGGAGAGAAAAAGCTGTGTATTCATCCTTGGGATTCAGCAATCTTAAGAAGAACCTCATAAAGGAGTATTGCAGGCCTTGATGGAAGATGCACACATATGGAATAGGGGGAAAACTATCTCAAACTTTAGAACTGACATACTTCATTTCCTTCAAACAGAGAAAACGTAGTAATTGCAACATTTTCTGCTAAGCTGGTATGAGGTTTGTTAATAGATTTTTCCCTGCTAATGAAGCATTGGCTTTAAATCCTCCTTTGTGATAAAAAGTATATATTTCAAAATTAATAAATGGATAAAAAAGTACATGAAATCTGACTGGTGATACTACTTCTGGATTTATTTGTTATTAACAATAACTGCTAGGTATATGTTAACTTCAGTAATCACCAGGTAAGAGTTCTCAACAAAGTGCTTATTCAACCACAACTGAGTCCAAAATTTCTGTTGCTAAGTGAGACAGTTAAGTGAGTTTTGCCTCATTTTATCACCTTTCTTGCCAGAGTTGTTAAGTGAATCACTGCAGTTATTAAGTTAGTAACGTGGTTGTTAAGTGAATCTGGCTTCCCTGTTGACTTTGCTTGTCAGAAGGTCGCAAAAGGTGATCACATGACTGTGGGGACACTATGAGTCAGTTGAATTTTGATGATATGACCATGGGGATATTGCAATGGGGATTGCAATAAATGGGGAAAATGGTCATAAGTCACTTTTTTCAGTGCCGTTGTAACTTTGAATAGTCACTAAACAAACTGTGGTAAGTCAAGGACTGCCTGTATTTGAACATGTTGGCATTCA
The DNA here is from genome assembly GCF_029215685.1 of Pituophis catenifer annectens. Taxonomy (NCBI): domain Eukaryota; kingdom Metazoa; phylum Chordata; class Lepidosauria; order Squamata; family Colubridae; genus Pituophis; species Pituophis catenifer. The sequence goes on from NW_027256888.1 coordinate 60,948,155, forward strand.
AAAAAAATTGGGAGGGAGATTTGCCTATTCACAAAGTAGCTGTCACCATAAAGGCAGCTAGTCATAAAATACCAGTTTATATCTCAAGGCAACCTAATAAGGTTGCTCCATGCCACCTTCTGTACTCATTCATAATACACCTCAGCAACCAGCTTATCTTTGCCAGGCAGGCAGACACATTTCAATGCCAGCGCTGAACTACAACTCCCAATTTTTTTTTTCTAATAATCCCTATGTGGCCTATCTAGAATTGAAGGGCATTCTTGGAAGCAAAGGTCAATTTGGAGGTTTTTACTTTGTGGAATTCAAGTTTCTTGTTTTAATTTTGTTTGCAGTTAAACAACAACAACAAAAAAAAAAAAACACGAACAAAAAATTAATACGGAATGTGCCTCATGGTATCATAGGTGGTATTTTGGAAGCTGGAAAGGTCCTATTGCTGACCCCAGAACTATGGATTCCTCATTCTGTTGTATCTCATTAAATTTAGTCATCTTCTTTGTATTATATGATGCAGTGTGTCATAATATGGTTTTAATTTTGACAAGATGTTAAAGTAAAAGTGTTTGGTGTCTATGTGCATATTATTATACTAAAACTGTCTTTGTTCATGCCTATATTTTTCATCAGAGAGGCTGGTGGTGGTTGCTGAACATTGTAAAAACAGCCTGGAAGATTTGTTTCGAGACAGGAAACCAGTGAGGTATGATATCAAGAAAAAACATGGCAAGGAAACATGCTAACTGAAAGTTTATCTACTTTAAATGAAAAAGTCCAGATACACTTTTTCTTTTAAAACCTTAACTATCTTTACAGGTCTATGTAGATTCAGACCTGACATCTTCCAGCTTCAGTTTATCCTTCTGGCAGCCAGATTAACACATGCTTAGAATAAAACAGATATTTACTTCTGCAGAAAACGTAGAAAAGTTGTGTTTTTTGAATGAAAATGATAGAACCTGCCAGACATTTCTCCCAGTATATTTTGTTTGTGTTAGGCTTAAAATTTGTGCCTTTGAAAAATATAAAGCTAAAAACATTTTCTTGGAAGTTATACCCTGTTTCCCCCAAAATAAGACATCCCCTGATAATAAGCCCAATAGGGCTTTTGAGCGTATGGCAATAAGGCCAAGCACTTATTTCAGGGTTCAAAAAAATATAAGACAGGGTCTTATTTTCGGGGAAACACGGTGGTAGAACTGTGTGTGCATTACAGAGATCCTTTGTGTGTTGATTATAAAGAGTTTTAAGTATCTAAATTGCAAGTAGTGGTGAAAAAAGGAACAAAAAGTAAATTTTTCTTTACTTATATTTATGTAGAATATTTCTATGCTTTTAAGTTTATTCTGTTCGGATTATTATATTATTGAAAAAATCCTAAATGCAATCTTATGCAGGAGAGTTATAGTCTTGCCTCGTTTCTTTTAACTATAGATAGAGCCTGAAATCCTTTAAAACAATATGTGGACAGAACAGAATGTTCCAACTCTTTTAAATACAGTGAACACCCCCACCCCCCCCACCCCGAATTGGGCCTTACATTTTTGACATCAAAATTTTATGCAAAAACAAAGTTACAGAGTCTCCAATGTACCCTTGGTTTCAAAGTATTCTATATACAAAAAGGTTTGCTTGAAAATTCTTGCTTATATATGCATATAAGCAACATAATATACATATATATTATATACATAATACAATATACATATAAGCAACATAATTTTTATTTTCAATATTTGATTTCCATTGTTCCTCAAAAAACTGAAAACCTAGAAATGTTTTTCAAAACTGTTTTAAAAAATCCCCACCAAAGAAATTTATATGAAAGCACTAATATCAGTGACTAAGATTCACATTAAGCAGTACATACATATGAAATATATTTTCTGTACCACACTCAAGCCAGTAATGCAGCATGGCTTCAGTATAACAAAAATGCTATTTTACCTCAAGGAGAATTCCAGTGTGCCCAGGAAAAAAAATGTATTGCATTTAATTAAAGTGAACATTGTTTTCTTTTGTAAGCTTTTTCAATACAATAGCAAGAAATAATTTAAGAAAGGGAAATACTCCATGGATACTCCAATACATCCATTTTGGTGAATTAATTTTGCAACAGATTTTCCAACGCTTCATACATGTTTGGTTTGTATTAATTCAAGATAGAACAGCCAAAAGTTGATGTGAATGCTTTTACAATTAATTTCTGAAACTCTTACGGAATGAGAGAAGCTGTCCTTATGGTTTATAGATTAATTCATTACACTTGTCAGAAAAAATGTCCTTTGCACCTGTAACATAAGCTGATGTCAAGTCAGCAGGAAATTTGTTAGGCTGTGTTGAAATTGAAGATATACCAGAGTGGACAGTCCATATTTCATTGCAAAATGGAAAATAGCAGCTTTCCAGCTGTCTGATCTTTTTTTCGCAGCTAAACTTATGAAGTCATTGATCGTTGTATACATTACAAATGAGATAGGTATTTGTATGTTTCTGTATATTTCGTCTTCTATTTTGCAAGATTATTCCTTTTTCCATTTTATTTGTTTCCCTGTCTCTGTGTGTTTTAATTTTCAGTTTATTTCTTAGAGGATATCCAATATTTCACTGAGATACAATTGGAAGAGCAGATTAGAGTTTTAAAAGAGAATTAGATGTCTCAAATAGTCTAAAATCATTTTTTAGAACATTTGATGATGAATGAGTGGCCTAAAACAATTAAACAAAGATTGTAGTACTGTCCCACTGAAAAACTGGAATTTTGTGCATGCCTAGTTAGCAAAGTCTATCCCTTTGAATAGATGAGGGCTTTTTCCATAAACCCCATCGGATTGTTCTGCTTCACTTGGTCAAGTTTGGGGTGGTAGTTTGGTTGTAGTTTGGTTGCAGTATATAATCTCAAAAAGCATCTTAATTTTATACACTTGTATCGTGGCCTTAGAACGCTCATCTTATTTCCTTCCTAAAGACCCTTTGTAGGTGAAGATAAATTGTGGTTGTTCAGCAAAAAACAACAAATGGTTTAAGCAAAATAGTATAGGTTCTTTGAATTAGAAACTTGTATTGAGTTTAAATGTATGGCAAGTCTTAAGTACTCATTAATCTTAACCCAATATGTAGTGCATAATATTAATTTAGCAGCATTCTGCTGTGTGTGTGTATGTGTATAATAGACATGCTGCAGATACATAAATGTGCACACATACTGTATATGTATGCCTCTCTGTGTGTGTGTATGTGTATAGAGAGGGAAAGGGAGAGAAATATGAATTATGCAGTGTGTGTAGAATTATACATTTCAGAATTAATGAATGTATTTTTATTACCACTTGTATTGTCCATTAGTATGATAGAGGCAGTCCCTTTGCTAAAAACGATTTCCTATCCTCAATCTGCTTTTAACTTGAATTTGTATGTAAATTGAAACAAGTATTAAATATCAGTCTTGAGAGAGGGAGACAATTTGTGTGTCAACGTGTATGGCTCTTAAAAAGTTTAGATAAGGGGAAAAAAGATCATGTTTGAAAGTTAACACTTAGAATACTGTTGGAATAACATCTTTTCATTCATACATTTCGTACATACATAAACCATTGAAAAAACTTCCTTTGTATAAATTCTACTGTCATTTGATTTTGCAAGATAATACAATAGAAGGGGCATTTGCAAGGTAAAATCAAGGATGGTGTTCCCCTTCCTCAAGGTTTTCATGAACCACTGAAAACAGGCTACACAGTATGTTAAAAATGCATCCACTACTTTGTGGTGCTTATGGGGGCATTGTGTGGCTTTGATAGTTTGTTGGCTGGGATATGGAGGGAAAGTGCCACCCACCACTTTGAATCAACAGCTCTTTCGTAACTATAGGTTGTCCATAAGCTGGACATCCTTTAACACAAGGACTACCTATATTTTCACAGACATTTATGGGAAGCTTTTTTCAAGGATTTAAAGAGGGCCATATTTTATTTTATTCTTCATTGTTCATGTCGTACTTTATATGGTGCTTTAAAATTGCCTTTTGAAACTTTGAAATTAAAATCTAGGACAAGAGTATGCAGACTTTTGGCACCTGAATTACTTTGTGAACAGTTCTAAATTTGTGAGCTAAGTCAACATAATGGGTCTTCACTCAAACAAAGTTGTCATATGTTTCAGAGGTTATGGTTTTGAAAAATTACCAGTGAACCATCAGAGAAATACAGAGGTATAATGTGTTATACATAGAATCCTTGATCGGAAGCAGACAATGTCTGCAGCTCTTTACTAGCTTGGTGGAAAACATGATATGATTCGGATGAGTAGATTTTATTTGCTTTTATTGAAGTACTGTCTACTTTCTGAATTAGGTATCTTTGTTCTGTTCTTACTGTTGTACTACCTTGCAAAATCAAATGAGAAGTAGACTTTATATAAAGGAAGATTTTTTCAATACTTTGTATATATGTATATACAGGTAGTCCTCAATTTACAATCACAATTGAGCCCAAAATTTCTGTTGTTAAGTGAAAAATTTGTTAAGTGAGTTTTAGGACTTTTCTCACCACGTTTGTTAAGTAAATCACTGCAGTTCTTAAATTAGTTACACAGTTACGTGAATCTGGTTTCTCTATTGACTTTGCTTGTCAGAAGTTCGCAAAAGGGGAATCACATGATTCTAGGACACTGCAACGGTCATAAATGTGAGTCAGTTGTCGAGCATCCGAATGTAAATCACATTACCATGGGGATGCAACAATGATCATAAGTGTGAAAAATGATCATAAGTCATTTTTTTCAGTGTCATTGTAACTTCTAATGGTCACTAAATGAAGTGTTGTAAGTTAAAGACTACCTATACTGCATTTTTGAGCAACTGAATACTCATGATGTGTATTCAGGAGCAGAAACTAATATGGATTCAAGGCTTGTCTTTATGGTGATTTCATTTAGAGCATTGAACCTGTAAGTAATGCTCACACTTGAGACTGGTACTTGAGTACACACTTGAGTTGTGTGTACTGAAAATGAACAAGCACTAGAGGGGAATAGTCAGAAAAATAATTATTTTTAGTTATTAAAAAGTCTGCTTATGCTCATCATTGAAAGAAGAGGAAAGGTTTTGTTGTTTTTAATAATTGAAGGAGGGAAATTAATCTTGTCAGAGAGAATTTGGTTGGTCAAAATACAGATCAAACAATGTCTATTCTCTCTTTACGAAACAAATGTGTTGTTTTTGTTTTCGTTCTCAGTCATGGAGCCATGTTATTTGTCTTAATAAAATCTGGAGTTAAGTATTGAATACATGGACATGGAGATATATGATCAAAGTCTGAGAAAATAAATTAGAGTTCAAGACAACATGATGTAATGAAAAAGAGTAACAAGTTACCTGCCTTATATGCAGGAAGAAAATAAACCATTTAAATCTCACCAAGTATAACAAATCACATTTTGGGGTATGTAATCTTTTTAGAATTTATTTCTTTTTATTCCTTTTCCAGAAATTCATTTCCAAAACAGTATTTGTTGTAGTGAGATCATAATATAGGAAAGGGAAGAGGAAAAAACCCAACCCATTAGTCATGATTTGTTTATGTAGAATCCAACTCTTCTTTTCTTAATTATTCTTTTATTTTTTTTTAATAAATACAAATTTGGAACTGAAATAGAGTTACAAAAAATTCAAAGCTAAAGTAGAAGATTGTATTGGGATAGCACATCTATTGTGTTACAAGGTGGTCTGAGCTGATCTATGATCTTAAATATCTCGGGAAAATATCATAGTTAACCTAGATTTGGTGTCAGAAGCTATGATTTCTTTAATCTTGAAAAAAATCTGAATTCACTGATGCTGGTTTAATATTATGTTTTAACTCTGGCTTCACATGTTACATTTTTATAAGCATTGCATTGCCTTGTAATAAAATGTTGGGGAGTAAAATGTACCTGTTCAATATGTCAAACAGCCATATCTTGTTTTATGAACATGCTGTTTGAGCTAGTTTTACACCCAGCTCCTCCTCCTCTTCCTCCCTCTGTTTACATGATACTGTTGTTGTTGTTTTGTTTTTTGAGACAAGAATGATAGTGTCAGGGTTCCAAGTAACACCCCCAACGAAAGAAGACTCTGAAGCTTGAAGTTCCTCAAAGTTCCATTTTATTAGATATGTCATATTGCCACATCTGGGAAAACCCGAATCTGAAAGCTTCCAGGTTTTCCCCACCCAAAAGAAAGTCTAAGTCCCTGTCCAGCACCCACATGTCCATCACATGATCCAATCAAAGCACCGTGCCAACTGGAGATGCCTCCCAGTCACACCCCTCCAGGTGCAGGGCAAGTTGTTCTTGACTCTCTGAGAAAGGAATGTTATTATGACTACATATTACCCATGCTCCATACAACCTCCCCTCCCAGTTTCCCACAACAGTAAATGTGGCAGGCCTGAAGACCCAATGCAAAAGATGGCTTCCAGGCCTGACCGATAGCTTGAGAGAGAATAGTTGATTTAGGAATGTGGCTCAGTTAACTTTATCAAACAGTTTTCTTCCTGAGATCTTTCTTCCTCCCCGCTACTGCTCTTCAAAAAGCTGGTAAAAATAGATACCGAGTAGAGAACATTTGGGAGATGATGAATGATTGCCATCTCTGTATTTTTATATAATTGTTTCTGGTTTTAACGTTTAGTGTAACATATCATGAGTAGTATGTAAAATTAATAAATTAATTTATTAGTTTACTGGTTTATTGATTGGTTTACTGATAAACCAATGAATCATAGAATGATAAGGGCTAGAAGGAACCTTGGAGGTCTTCTAGTCCAACCTTCTGCCCAAAGCAGGAGTCCTTAATTCCATCTCAGACAAATAGTTGTCCAATCTTTTCTTTAAAACCTCCAGCGATGGAGCTCCCATAACTCTGGGAAGGAAGCTTTTCAAGTGATTAATTGTTCTCACTGTCATGAAATGTCTCCTTAGTTCCAGATTGGATCTCCCTCTGATGAGATTCTACCTACCCATTACTTTTTGTCCTGCCTTGAAGTGCTTTGGAGAATAAATCAACTCATTCTTCTCTATTACAGTCCTTCAAATATTGGAAGATGGCTATCATGCCACCCCTAAGGCTTAGCTTCCAGACCCTTTATCATTTTTATTGCTTGCCTCTGCACTCTTTCTGGTGCCTTTTGTATTTTGGTAACCAGAACCGCATGCAGTATTCCAAGTGTGGCTTACTGGTACAGTATAGAGTGGTACTTTCACTTCCTGTGATCTTGATATTAATGCTCTATTGATGTAGCCTAGGACTGCATTGACTTTGTTGGCAGCTGCAGCATATTGTCCATCACCACTTATCACCATAATGAAGTAGATTGCATTATTCTAGATCATTATAGATCAGAGGTCTCCAACCTTTTGGACCTTAGGGACCACCAAACTCATAATTTTAAATCCTGTGGACCACTGGGGGGGAGACTCAGCTGCCTTTCAGGCCTACCTGTCTGCTTCTGTGAGGTCTTCAGATGGGAGGCCCGAGAGAAAGTGCCTGGTCCAGGCACACAGTCTGGAAACCTCTTTTGTGTTCCTTCACTCAAGAAGCTTGGTCAATCTGAGTGAAGGAAAACGAAGACAGGCAGACTGATGGTGGCTTGCTGATGTTGGTGGGAAAGTCGGTCCCATATTTCAGAGCTGTGATAGTCACAGGACTTGCCTTTTGGTCATCCCGGAGCAGCTCCCCCACCTGGGTGCACCAGCCTGCTTGGGAGATGCCTACTGCAAGCAGCAGGAGACAAGGCAGCCCTTGTCTCCTGCCGCTTTGGGCTCAGAGTGGTAAACCGCATCCAGGAAGCACTACAGCTTTTTTCCAATTTATCATTTCTTCCTACATTACAGGACACTGTTCATAACTGTCCTATTTTAAATTTAATCAGCATCAACCTAGAATCTTAACCGGTGCACCATTAATATTTTCTGCACAACATAATCAAGGCAATGCAGCAAAGAAAGCAAAGCTAACAAATCTCAGTTCCCCTACTTCATACTAAATTTCTTTTAAGAATTTCTACTCATTTCCATTTTAAATGTATAGGCATATTCATGCCTGGGATTTATCCACCAATCCAATACAAAGAGAAGTCTTTAAAGCCCGGTGTTTCTAAATCTTTGTTTTTAAATCACACAGGCAAAAGAAAGCAGGTTGGAAGCGAATGAAGGACTTGGGAAAGTAATGGTTGGGGGGGGAATCAATGAGAAAAACGGAGCTGTCGAGAAAGGGACGGCTGATGTAAATAATAATATTTTTTTTAAAATCACAATCAAAGGGGATTTGGGCAGCTGACACTGGAAAAGCCAGCTTTGGAAAGCTCCAGCTGGGTACAAAAAGAGGAAGGGGTCTTTTTTTTTCCAGAAAGAGCCACAGGGAAAGAAGGGGAAAGAGCCAATCGGCTTTGTGCAGAAAAGTTGGGCAAAAGTTATCTCCAGGAGGAAGAGGAGGAGGTTTCCTCCTCCTCCTCCTGGAACCACTGCTGCTCTACTTCCTTTTCTTCCCAGCCATAGCCAACCTCTGAAGATCCAGTATTTCCATCTCATCCAAAAGGTTGGCTGGGGTCAGAAGGATGGAAGGCGTGGCAAGGCTTTGTGGGGTTCCCCTGATGGGGGATGGCTTGAAGCAGACGAAGGCTTGGCTTGGAATACAAGAGCCGGTGCTGGGCTTGACCTGCTGGCTGGAGGGGATCTGCTGCGGGGGACTGATGAGGAGGGGACTGATGCTTGGGAGTCGGAACACTTGGGGCTCGGAGCGGTAAACTACGTCCAGGAAGCACTACAATAGAGAGAAGCAGTCAGAATCAACCTGGCTTTGCTGTCCATTGCAGATGCTAGATCGGCCCCCTGCAAACTCTCGTCTCTCAAGGAACCCGGCCAAAGTTTCCCGAGCTGCTTCAGCGAGTGCTCCTCGAGAGACGAGAATTTGCAGTGGGCCGATCTAGCCTCTGCAATGGACAGCAAAGCCAGGGTTGATTCCGGCTGCTTCTCTCTGCTAACAGGCGGCCAAGCTAACTGCCTGAAGGACCCCATCTGGGAGTCAAAGCACTGAAGCGCGAGGGGTACAGGAAACCTTGGCTGGGCTCCTCGAGAGAAATGCAACAATTTCTCTGCGGACCACCAAAACTTTCTCGTGGACCACCAGTGGTCCGTGAACCACCGGTTGATGACCACTTCTGTAGATTGCTATGGCTTTAGTTGAGGTTGTCTTGAATTGGGGTCTCTCTGATTACACTCAATCCCTTTCACAAGCGTATTTCATTTATTCTGTGTGTTTTATTTTAATGTTATTCTTTCATAGGGGTGGGTAAGGTATAGGAAAAGGTTCCCCTCGCACATATGTGCTAATCGTCCCTGACTCTAAGAGGTGGTGCTCAACTCCTGAACTTCTGACTTTTCGATCAACAAGCTCAGCTTCTTAGCCACTGAGCCACTGCGTTCCTTCTAGGACCATTCCACCTCTAGGGGTGGGAGGTTGTCTTAAATTTGAGGTGGGCGTTCTTTCAGTTGGATTTATAGGCTTCTTTGGAAAAACCTTTCACCTGCTGCAATACACTGTTACAACTCAGTGTTCTTAGTTTCTAATGGTATGTATTCACTGCCTCTGTGAACTGACGGTTGTCTGGTCTTATGGGCACTTATACACAAGGAATTGGGTAAAATAAATGCTCTCCTCCCATTCTACCCAGTCCAACCTCTACTGACTACTGAGACATTGTGTAATTATGATGTTGCAAAAGACAAAAAAGAGGATATTGATGTTGCTTGGCCTTATATAGTCCCATACGCTACTTGCTGAATAATGGGAGTTGTAACCCAGCAGTGTTAGGAAACTAGGCAGCTTATATGGTTGTTAATGTCTCTCTTGAACTAGGTTGGCTAGTAATGAAAAACAAAATATTTAACCACTGTCCTACCTTAGATCGTCCTACTCAACACCTATTTTTCTTGTTCATATCATATTGTGTTTGTTCCAAAAGGTTAGGTAGGCTTTATACTCACTTTTTTTCTCATGTTATAATAGTGTTGTGTTGAAACTGAGAGTATAACTTTATCAGTCTGCTGTATCAGCACTTTTTCATTAATCCATGGCTTTAAATGTTATTAAATTGATGTAATACATTTGGCCTCACTTTAAAGGATAAAGTACGAGAAGCAGTCCAGGACACCCTCAGACAAATTTGGTGTTTTGTGCAATTTTAAGTTAGAGCAGGGTCATTTTATGCAACATTAAATATAGTTCTAAGAAAAGAAAAAACGATGATGAATTAGAAATTTCCTGTTAGGAATTCTATAGGGGGAAAATACATTGAAACAAAGCTGATAGTATGAATGGATTGCTATTTTAAAAATAATTGCAGCTGAAAAAGCACAAAGAAACTCAATTCCAAACTCAAAATGATTCAATTCCAAGTATTTTAAGTATCTGGAAGCACTTTCTAGAGAGTAATTTTTGTTGTCGAGCAGGTCTTCATTTCTGCTTGGAAAAAGTTTTTAAAGGATTCTTGGAATTCAAAGGGTTGTAATCAGAAAGAAAAACAAAAAAGTGTTTTCCCGGTCTATGAAATGTCACTGGTTCAATGATCCCTTTCTTCAAGAAGTACTGGAGAGACATCTGTTTAAAATCCAGGCAAACAAGTACAACAAAAGCGAGATGGACAAGTTATTATTGATTAATATAATTGCTTGTTTACTTCAAGTAATTGCTAGTACAGGAACACATAATTACAAAACCCTGCAATGCACAAGGAGAAAAGAGGACAAAATAAATTAAAAATATGAATATGAATATAGAAAAGTCTCTTTGTATTCTGAACTAACTGACAGATCCAAATCTAGATTTCAGTACAAAATATCCGTTCTTTGGCATTTTTGCATATTCTAGATTCCTGATCGATTTTGGATTGTAGGAATTAAATACATCTATATTCTACAATGAAAGTTTAAAGTTAGTAAGAAGCAGGTATTTATGATGTTTACGTAAATGTTTACATTTACGATGTTCTCACCATCACAATTTTGTATTAATAATCCAGTTAATAATCCAGTAAACAGGCTCACTGTGAATTACCGTAGGGATTCAAGAAGTCAACACCCATTGCACACAACATTTGTGCAATGCTGGTGAAATATTCATTGATGATATTGATCTAATATTAAAAATATGAATTTTTAATATTAGAAATTTAATATTAGAAATTTTTGCTTTCCTTTACAGCTAGTTTTGTTTTTCTTTACTACCATTTCCTTCAGTGAATGAGGTATTATTACCTCTGCTCCTACCTAAGTCATTTGAGATCATGTTTTAAAAGCATGAATTATTCTCCCTGTGGGAACAGAGTGTTCTGCTTCTTTGTATTGGCTGTTCATTTCAGTTAATTTTGTTTAAACACATATACTTAAAATTGGAGTCATACAATTTTTTTATTCTGAAAGATTAAAGTGGGGTAGGAAATAAGTAAAAGTTATGCCTAAATGTAGAGAATTGTCTGTTGCTAATTCAGTGTCCAAAATCTACTTAATTTTTTTTTCCCTGCCCTCAAAATGCCCTCTACACTTCCATCACAGGGTGGGACTGGGAGAATTAAACCTTGAATATTAAATGGCAAACTGAGTGTTTGTCAATTCCATAAAGGATCGATCAAGTTTTTAGTTGTGCTTTCTTACGTTGTGCCTTTAATTTCTTAGATTTTCTGTTCGGTTTGTTTTGCAAATTCTTAGTCTCAAAGGAAATAACCTGAAGGGCAAATATAATGAATAGATGCTTTACAAAGAGAATATTCCAATCAAATCTGAGAAAAAACCTTTTTTTAATTTTTTTTAAAATTTTGATTTATATGCCGCCCTTCTCCGGAGATTCAGGGCGGCTTACAAAGTGTTAAGCAATAGTCTTCATACTTTTGTATATTTTATACAAAGTCAGCTTATTGCCCCCACAAACCGGGTCCTCATTTTATCTACCTTAGAAAGGATGGAAGGCTGAGTCAACCTTGAGCCTGGTGAGAATTGAACTTGCAGTAATTGCAGGCAGCTGGAAGCTAAATACTACCTTTTAACAGTAGCATTAGTCTGCTGCGCCACTCAGGCTCTTTGACATGAAGCATTAAAGTATTGAGTCTGATGGATAAATAATATAACTGCATGTAATATAATTTTTGCTTCTTTTTTGTCTTTATGTTCTTGCTACAGATAATTAGGATGTGAGGCTCAGAAATCCACATGAATTTTAAATGGCAAGAAGTAGGAATTTATTTAGCATATTAATCTTAATTTTTTAAATCAGGCAACTACTATTTTTCCACATTATTGAAATTTCTTATTGGGGAAAAGGAAAATAAATTAACTTTCTGCTATAGAATTGGGGGAGAAATTTTGTCTTTTCATATTTTGTTTGCTAACCACTAACTGAATTTAATACGTAGAACTGATTTTTCATAGAACTAAATCTATATTTTTGAAATAGGAACGAGCGAAAACCTTCAGTGTATTTGTGCAAAATGAGATTTAGGGCTGATAATTAAAAAGATTTATTTTTTGAGTCTTTGTATCCAGCAATTGCCCAGTGATGTATGTGGGACAGTTCATTACTCAAGTAGTGTGATTTTAAACTTGTAAACTCTGCAACATCTCTGCATCTAATTAGAGTTGTTTTAAGCTTTGGATCTTAGGCAAACAAACAGATGCACTTTTTAAAAAAGAAACTTTAGAGTCGTCTTGTCTGCTTATGTCATTCCCTATGTTCCTCTCAGTAATTATTGATAGAGTTCTTGTCTCATGTGCAAAACAGCCTTAAAAATGATGATTTCTTCCCACAACCTGCACATATTCTAGAATAAGGTAGATCTAGACGCCCATAGAAGACTTGGCAGATCCAGGGGAACATTAATAATGCCTTTATTGGCTCATAATGAAATCCTGAGTTAATCCATTACAACTTTTACTTAAACAGTTAATGTCTTGTTTGTAATTTAAGCAGTGGGGAGTTTGGAATTAAGCCTATATTGACTCCTGAAATGCCTTGGTTTAGGCCTTTCATAGTATCTTTTGTGGACAATATATATGCAAAGGAGGCCCTCTAGTGTCTCAGTGGGGTACAATTTCCCATTTACACGTTTCATAAATCTGGGGATCAAATAAAGTATCTCAAGTGTATAATAATGGTCTCACTACAGACTTAGAAAGGACCTCACCTGACAACACAGGGAATATAGTACATGTGCGAATTTATATGCCCCAGCATATAAAATTTCTACCTTTTTGCTGGGCATTCTCTGCCAATGTTTGATCAGGTCATATCATCCTTCTGATCAGACTTTGACACACCTAGGTTGATTGTTATGGAGGGGAGGATGAAATGCTTTTTGTATTACCTGGTCAGCCTGACAGCTAAAACTAACATGTAAAGTATTATTCTTGTTTCTTGTAATATGAATTAAATGGGTTTGGAGAAGCATGCCCCATGCTCTATGGGACCATTAACCATCTATTTTAAGAAGGTAGACATCATTTTTTGTGTGAAATGTAGTTGCTTGTATTATATAAGTTTTGACAATGCTTACATTGGAGTAAATCACTGAACTCAGCTTGAATTTTGATTTGAGGAAATAAAATTGTGCTATTGATGTCACTCTGGGTTACAATGAGGTCTTCAAGCCAGAAAGAAATCTGAGATCCAGTTTAGTCACCCATCACAATGCCAACTTAATTCTTCCTTTTATCTATTTCCTTAATAAAAAGCCTTTTGGTTGTCAGATACCTCCTCAAATTAACTCACAGTGTATTAAATATAACAATAAAAGATTACAATATCAAAGCCCAGAGCATGATGAAAGCAATTTACAGCAATCTTCCCAGTATGAGATGAGTATCACTCTTAATCTCCCAGTCCCGTGATGGCGAACCTACGGTACGCGTGCCAGAGGTGGCACACACAGCCCTCCCTGTGCGCCATCGCCAGTTGCTCTTCTGGTTTCCGGCACGGCCATGCATTCTGGCCAGCTGGTCTTCATGAGTGCTGGAGCACTGAAAAATGGCCCCAAAACAGGCCATTTTCAGGGCCATTTTCAAGCTATTTTTCGGGCTGTTTTCAGCCATTTTTTGGGTCGTTTTCAGCCCAAAAAACGGCTTGAAAACGACCCCCAAAACAGCCAAAAAACAGGCATGCTCGTGCCAGCCAGCTGGTTTTTGGGTTTCTGGCGCTCCGGCACGCGCACAAGCACACACGTTCTGGTTTGGGTACTCAGTGCCAAAAAGGTTCACCATCACTGTCCCAGTCTATGTGGTATGAGAAAGTGGTATGAAAACATCAGCCAACAATATTGTGCTGCCTCAGAAGAATTCTAACCTGGCAATTTTTCATTGCAGTCCTTTCAAAACGTTATGCATTGCCTTTGAAGTGCTACAAGGCTTGCAGTATCTCAATGAGCATGGAATAGTCCACCGAGCTCTCTCACCTAATAATATCCTCATGGATGGAGAGGTGAGTCTTTGGCTATTAGTCTTCTATTATGTATTATACATGGAGGTTAGATGCCTGAGGAAAAGTCTGAAGCAGTTATGTGAGCAATTCTAATTTCACCACCACCACCGCCACCACCACCACCCCATTTGCTCCTTTACAGGTAGTCCTCAATTTATGACCACAATTGAGTCCAAATTTTCTGTTGTTCAGTAACACATTTGTTAAGTGAGTTTTGTCCCATTTTACGATTTTTTCTTGCCATAGCTGTTAAGTGAATCGCTGCAGTTGATGAGTTAGTAACAACCCGGTTGTTAAATGAACCTAGCTTCCCCTTTTACTTTGCTTATGAGAAGGTTGCAAAAAATGATTACTTGACCTTGGGACACACAACGGTCATAAATATGAATCAGTATCAATGTCAAGTCTCTGAATTTTTATCACATGACCATGGGGATGCTGCAAAGGTTATAACTGTGAAAGCAGTCATAAGTCACTTTTTTCAATGCCATTGTAATTTTGAACGGTCACTAAATGAATTATTGTAAATTGAGGACTACCTGTATTTTCAGGACTGGCAGAAAATGATACCTGTTCCCAGCCATTCAGCATGGAAGGAAAGCTGAATGGCAGATCTGTGGAAGTGAAATTAAGTGGCTGAATGCATGTGTTTGAGCATATGTGTGTATGTGTATAGATGGATTTGGAGGAAAAAGAGAGAAAGACAAAATGAGTGTTCGAGTGAAAATCATGCATGGGAAATAGGCAGATTAAAAGGACTCTCCTCCCATTTTCTTTCCTTTCCAATAAATTTGCATAGCCCCAATAAAGATGTCTTCAATTTCTACTGAAATAGTGTGTTTCCATAAAAACGATCCACTCCTAATCTATATAATAAAGACTTCCTTGGGATAATTTGTTTTCTCATATATCAGGAGTATTTTTTTTTTATTTGATTTATATGCCGCCCTTCTCCGGAGACTCAGGGCGGCTTACAAGGCGTTAAGCAATAGCCTTCATACTTTTGTATATTTATACAATGTCAGCTTATTGCCCCCACAAACTGGGTCCTCATTTCACCTACCTTAGAAAGGATGGAAGGCTGAGTCAACCTTGAGCCTGGTAAGAATCGAACCTGCAGAAATTGCAGGCAGCTGTGTTAATAACAGGCTGCATTAAACCACTGTACTACCAAGGCTCCTTGGTAGTATAAAAGTTGTATGTGTGCCCTATGCTGGAATATGAAACAAACAATTGTTCATTCACTCAAGCAATAACAGATCTGTTTGGACATAAATAATATTTTTCTATCCTCAAGTGATAAGTTCAGAAATGTTATCTTCAGTTTTGATTAATCACAATTTCTTACTTAGTGAAGGTCACAAACTCTGACTAAACATGGTATGTTTGAAACAAGCCAAAGTGTACAAATAAGGGCGAAACACAAGAGCCTTGGTGGCGCAGCAGACTAAAGTGCTGTTAAATAGCACTTAGCTGCCAGCTGCCTGCAATTACTGCGAGTTCAAATCTCACCAGGCTTAAGGTTGATTCAGCCTTCCATCCTTCCAAAGTAGGTAAAATGAGGACCCAGATTGTGGGGATAATAAGCTGACTTTGTATAAAAAAAAAAAGAACACCACTTAGGAGGGGCCAAAAGCCCTACTAAGCAGGTATATACAAAAGTATGAAGGCTATTGCTTAACGCATTGTAAGCCACCCTGAGTCTCCGGAGAAGGGCGGCATATAAATCGAACCAATAAATAAATAAATAAATAAATAAATAAATAAATAAATAAATAAATAATAAATAAAACGTTTTGGTGCATTTTGATACGTGGATTGTTAAAAAAACAAATGTTTCGTGTGCCTGTTTAAGAACAGACATGCTCAAGAAGTGTTTCTTTTTACAAAAGAAGATAATTTTAAATCACTGGGAAGTCTTTTTTCAAATTTTGTCCATAGGAATTGGAACCTCAAAGATTTGTCTTGATGTTTATTTCTAATGTACAAGACACAGAAACTTTGTTGAGTAGTTAAATGGTTTATTTTCTTTTAACAGGGGCATATTAAATTGTCAAAATTTGGCCTTTATCATATGACCGCTTATGGTGCAGATGTTGAATTTCCTATAGGGTAAGTTGATAGTTTTAAAATAACCATAAATCATATATGAACAATATAAGAGTAATTTTCTAGGTCATTTAACTAAGATTGACATTTACTGCTCTTCCAATATTCAAGAAATACTGTGTATGCATAGAATAAAATCACCTAGTAAAGGCATTTCTCATTAAAACATAGAAATGTCACTTTCTATGATTCTTACAGCAGCTGTTCCTCATTGGAGACAGTCTGTTGCCGTTGATCGAGGCTAAAAATCAGCAGCCAATTTCTCCCTGCTTCTGTTAGTGCAAGAGGTTGACAATCCAGTTGACTCTCCTCTTGATGCCAGACAGACCCATGACTGTCTTCCTTACCTCCCGGGTTAGAATGGAATGGAATGGAATGGAATGGAATGGAATGGAATGGAATGGAATGGAATGGAATGGAATGGAATGGAATGGAATGGAATAACGGAGTTGAGAGAGACCTTGGAGTCTTCTAGTCCAACCCCCTGCTTAGGCAGGAAATCCTACACCACCAGACAAATGGTTATCCAACATCTTTAAAATTTTCAGTGTCAGAGCATTTACAGCTTCTGGAGGCAAGTTTTTCCACTGATTAATTGTTCTAACTGTCAGGAAATTTCTCCTTAGTTCTAAGTGGCTTCTCTCCTTGATTGGTTTCCACCCATTGGAGAATAGTTTGACTCCCTCTTCTTTGTGGCAACCCGTGAGATATTGGAACATTGCTATCATGTCTCCCCTAGTCCTTCTTTTCATTAAACTAGACATACCCAGTTCCTGCAACCGTTCTTCATATGTTTTAGCCTCCAGGCCCCTAATCATCTTTGTTGCTCTTCTCTACACTCTTTTTAGAGTCTCCACATCTTTTTTACATCGTGGCGACCAAAACTGAAGGCAGTATTCCAAGTGTGGCCTTACCAAAGCATTATAAAGTGGTATTAACACTTCACGTGATCTTGATTCTAACCTCTGTTTATGCAGCCTAGAACTGTGTTGGCTTTTTTGGCAGGTGCTGCACACTGCTGGCTCATATTTAAATGGTTGTCCACTAGAACTCCAAGATCCCTCTCACAGTTACTACTATTGAGCCAAGTACCATATATACCGTATCTGTGCATTTTGGTTTTCTTGCCTAAATGTAGAACCTTACTTTTTTCACCATTGAATTTCATTTTGTTAGATAGCGCCCAATGTTCAAGTCTGTCAAGATCCTTTTGTATCTTAAGCCTATCTTCTGGAGTGTTGGCTATTCCTGCCAGTTTGGTGTCATCTGCAAATTTGATGAGTTCCCTTTCCATCCCCTCATCCTAGTCATTGATGAAAATGTTGAAGAGTAATGGGCCTAAAACAGAGCCTTGGGGTTCTCCATTGCATACTTCCCTCCATATAGATGCAGTTTCATTGAGGACTACACGTTGAGTATCCAGGGTTCTCTGGATACTCCTGGGGATTGGGTCACCCCTATCTGATAGCCCAGTTGTTCTGGCTCATCTTTCTTCTCCAAACCAGTTTCTGATGGGGCCATCAACGAGAGTGAGACAAGCAGACAGACAGACAGACAGTCCCTGACATACACATACATTGTTGCATTAATGAAATCATGTTAACAATGATAAAAAAGGAGAAAATAGCCACTTAGGAAATTGTGTAATAGAAGGAACACTCTGAAAACAATGAGTAGTTTGGGAAAAAAGGCTTATTTGTTGTCCTTTAGAGTGGACTCAGTAGTGCATTTTAGACCTTTAAAAGCATGCTTTGACTTTAAGTACCAAGTCAATTCTCAATTTCCAGAGCTTACCTGTAAAACCTATTGGACCTACAAATTGACTTTAATGACAGAATATTTTTTTAAAAAAAAAGTTCTTCTGTCATTATGACTGTTCCTTAAAGAAAAATATAGGCATTGGCAAATGAGTTTTGAAGTTTGTTTGTCATCACCTGCTCCTGAATAATATTTTTTTAAACAAACTTTAACAAAGTTTGAAGCATGATTTGAAAATAAATTAACTTATCCTATTGTCTGATTTAATAAATACCGTGTTTCCCCGAAAATAAGACCCTGTCTTATATATATTTTTTTTGAAGCCTGAAATAAGCGCTTGGCCTTATTGCCATGCGCTCAAAAGCCCAATTGGGCTTATTATCAGGGGATGTCTTATTTTGGAGAAAACAGGGTAAAAAGTGTTGTGGGACTAAGAAATCATAAAAATCAATCTCCATACGGTACATAAATAATGTTTCTTTTCAAGGTAATATCTGTGTTTGACCAGGAATAATTTGTCTCAGCATCGTCTTGCTATTTTGTTTTTTAAAACATTATTTTAATAAATTGATATTCATTTTTAGGTACCCATCATATCTGGCCCCTGAAGTAATTGCACAAGGAATTATTAAATGCAGTGATTACATACAGAGTGAAAAGTCCTTGCCTTCTGGTCCTAAATCAGATGTGTGGTCTCTTGGTATTATATTATTTGAACTTTGTATGGTATGTGTTTTTATGCTTTTGAGGGGAACCATAGTTGGACCACAGCTTTCAACTTCATCAGAACTTTCAAAACCATTAAGCATTAGTGAGGACACCTGAGCAGCCACAGCTTCAGAAATGCTCTCTCTTTTTTCAAGATATTTGAAAACCATGCTTGGTATATTTTTGTTCTATGAACTTTCTTTGAGTCATTTATTTTAAGACAAAAATTAATGTCCAGAAAATACTGCAATTGTTGTACTGCCCTTTCCCTTCTCCTATGGTATAGTCCAGAGCAGAGGTGGGTTCTACTTACCTTTACTACCGGTTCGCAACAGGACCATGCGCTCGCGATTCTGCACATGCGCAGAAGCTTCCTGACAACATCCGGGTCAGTGGACGGAGCCTCTCGCCAGTTTTACTATTGGTTCTTGCGAACCGGTCCGAACTGGGGGCAGCCCACCACTGCTCCAGAGGAAATTCAGCATAACCTTGAGATAGGCATACAAATCTTTTAGGCCTATGCACATTTTTTACTGAGGTCTTTTAAAAAAAAATAATTATCCTCACAGATGTCTCAGTTAATACATGATTTAAGTACACACAATGGCTATGCGGTTCATAATAATGCTTCATTAATCACCCCCTTTATTGTTGGCTTTAGGGCAGAAAGCTGTTTCAGAGTTTGGATATAGCTGAGAGACTAAAACTGATGCTTAATCTTGGTGAGTAATGTACAAATTACTGTAGATCATTGAAGGCCTCATAAAATCCCAAATGAGTACCAAGTCATTATTCAAGCTCTGGAATGTGGTATTTTTTAGTGTATCTGAAAATTGGAAATGCTTTCAGTCAGCTCTACCCATAAATGCAGCAGAGTATCATTGCTCTTAACTGCAGGTTATTAGGGCAGTGATACAACTTTCACTGGTCCTGGAGTGGAATAAGTGTTGACTACCTACAAAATAGTTTCAATTAATATATCAACCTATGCCTTCATTATTCTTTTATGTGTTGTAACTTTATTTCTAGACTGTGGTTGATGTGGCATCCCTTTTGCAAACACTGGGCCTGTATATAATAGCTACATTTCATATCTGTAAAGATATAACTAAAATGAAATAGGTGTGGCCTTACCAGATGCAATATTTATTAATCTTTTCTTTGCTACAACTGATTTATTTTTGCACTGTTTTGAACAAAGAGGAGCCACCCTACAATTTTTAGGCTTATCAGACCATCCATATTATGGAACATATTTTTATATATTGTATATTTAATACTGATATAAGCAACTTTACCCAGATTTCTTCTCACCCCGGAATTTTAATTTTAAAAAAAGATGTGGGAAGCTGTTGTGCTTCAGAGCAAAATATCAACTTCTAGCATCTTTATTTTCAAGAATGAAACTAGACAAAAAGTAAAAATAATGAGCAGCAGCTGCCCAATGCTTTGTTTGGAAGTGTGCTAACTTACCCTGAAAAAAATATATAAAAATAAACATGGCAAAGAGTATACCATGGGCAAAGAGGAAGTAATAGAAAATAATGTTATCAATTTGCCTTTTGTTAAATGCCTTTTACTGATATTGGCTATTGGTTATGCCCCAAAGTCATCTTATAAGTACGGAAGACTTCATAAAACAGTCATGGTTTTTTTTTTAAATTTGATTTATATGCCGCCCTTCTCCAGAGACTCAGGGCGGCTTACAATGTGCTCAGCAATAGCCTTCATCCTTTTGTATATTTATACAAAGTCAGCTTATTGCCCCCACAACTGGGTCCTCAAATTTACCTACCTTAGAAAGGATGGAAGGCTGAGTCTTCCATTGAGCCTTGGCGAGATTCGAACCTGCAGTAATTGCAGGCAGCTGGTCTTAATAACCAGCTTAATAACAGGGTGCCTTAGACCACTGTACTACCACTGTACTACCATGTTGTTTGAAAACCCATGACATTCTCTCAAAAGTTATGAATTTGCCGACAAATTGAAAAAGTTGTCTATTCCTGGTGTATTATACAAACAAAAGCACAAGTTGATTTTCATTGTTGTGCTTAAGGTGCTCAAATAAGTTTGATCTCAGATACTAGAATGGAATTTATTACGTGAATTGTTGGCATCCAGGACATCAACTTTCTCCATAGAGATGGACATTTTCTAAGAGAGAATATTGTGAAATTGTTCTCGAGATATAAAATGAGGACACTTTAAAAAAATACTGGGTTGTATCTTTTTGATTAGTGTAGAATAATTGCAATAATAATATTTCTTTGTATACATGAGAGCTACTATAGAATAATTGCAATAATGTTATTTTTTTTTTTTTTGTATACAAGAGAACCAGTTTGGTAAGTATGCCCACATAGAGTTTTGAATAATGCCCTTCATCATCAAATATAGAAATCGGAAGAAGATCTAGGAAAAATGCCTACTCGTCCCTTTATTTGCTGGATTATCCACTTTGTGCATCTCAATTCCACACATTTCTGGATGGGTGTTTTGCTTTTGAGAGACCAGATAGAAGAGAAACATTGTGTGCACACACGTAAAAGAGGAAAAAAACTCTTTCTATGAATGTAAGAAGAAGCTTTTAGGTTCAAGATTTCATGCTGTGGTAATAAATCTTGAAAAACATGAAAAATATTTGCTGTTTTCTGGAGAATTATTAATAATTCATTCTCACATACAGGATGTGTTGATGATATCGTAACAGTAATAGCTGAGGAACATGGATGCTTGGACATTCTGGAGGTCAGTATTTCTTACTTACACCCACAATGATTAATTATCATTCATAGTGGAATTTTTTTGAAGCATAAACCGGTCTGTCCTGATTTTAGGGTTAGTTTTAAAAATTTTAATATTTATTTTAATTGACAAGTTTTAAATTATGGGCCAAATTTATAAATTATTTTAACTTTATTTTTTTAACTGTGATGTTTGTATAGATGTTTTTTATCTGGCTGTTCACCGCCCTGAGTCCGAAAGGAGAAGGGCGGTATAGAAATTCGAATAAATGAAAATGAAATGAAATGAAACCAAAAAGATTTAATAACAATGCCCTTAAAAAAAGGCATCTCTGAATGATTACTCTCTGAATATCCACAGTTACCGGATATTCATTCCTATCTGCTATATTGAACTGTTTCTGCTTTTTCTGAATTGGCATGTAATAAAAAAATTTTTTGCTGGGTAATAGATCGTGACCGTAATAAAGATTGATTGAAAATCTGTTGCAGTATACTTAGTTGATTTTGTTCAGTCCTAAAGTGTAGCAGGTATAATTTATACCCCTGTTCTTGATTGTAAATCAGAAGAATACTTATCTTTAATTCATTTTGAAAGAAAGTGCCTATATTTTGGCATGTTTAGCTTAGTCTTTGTATATAACATGCAGATATACCCTACTTGAATGTAGTCCAGAGGCATATTTCTCAGATGTTGCTCCAGGCTTGTTGAAACTGTCTCTTTAAAATTAAGATTTGTTCCATCTCCATCTGAATGTGACTGAACATGAACCTTTTCAAAAAGCATTTAGTTGAATATTTGCCACCCTTAATTTATTTAACTTTTAATTAGTCATATTGGTTCATTTGTTGATCTTGATTTATTAAGTTTTTAATCTATTATTTACCGTATTTTTCGGAGTATAAGATGCACTTTTCCCCCCCAAAAGGGTAAAAATTTGGGTATGTCTTATACACCAAATGTAGCTCTGCCCACCCACTGGCCCCCCAGAAAATGGGGCATGGAGGCGGCAATAGGCTATGTCAATTCCTGCAGCCTGAAACAGCTGATCTTCAGGAGGCTGATCCAACTGACAATCAGCTGTTTGTGCTAATCAGGCTGTGCTGCAGCTGAAACAGGCTGTTTGCTGCAAGTAAGCAAATTGCTGGGAGGCAGAGGCAGATTTTTTTTTTCTTGTGCTAATTAGACTGTGCTGAAAATGAAAATGAAACAGGCTGTTTACTGTTTGCTGCAAGGAGGCAAATTGCTGGGAGGGAGAGGCAGAGGCAATTTTTTTTTTCTTGTTTTCCTCTTCAAAAAAGGTGGGTATGTCTTATAGTCGGGAGCGTCTTATACACCAAAAAATACGGTATGTATTTTTCATCATGGCAATTACAATTTCTCCTGATTTTGCAACTTGGATTAGTTATTGGTTTTAATTTATTTATATTTACTGTGGATGTTTATGGCTATTGTAGATGTCCATTTAACCATGTTTGGTTAAACCATATAAACCATCTGTATTGATTTAATATAAATAAATGAGTTAACTAAATTGAAATTTATATTTTACGCACTAGGAAGTTCCTGACAATATTTTAGCTCTACTTCAGAAGTGTCTTACATTCCTCCCTTCCAAACGGTAAGTGATCTTACAAATACATTAACTAGACTGAAAATAAACAAAACTACAAGTGTTACGTATACAATTTATTGCTCTGTATTTTATAAAATGAAAACTGTAGATATCTAGGTCTACTTTGAAAACTGTATGTCCATTATGTTTAGCAGCGTTTTTGTCCATACTTGGACTATGATACAAATGAAGCAGATTCAGACTTGGGTAGACCAAAAAGCAAATAATAGATATCAAACAACTATGACTTGTTGAATTTTTTAAAACAAAAAAACAACCAAGAAAGAAGAACAACTAAGTTCAGAGAGCAGCAAGGAACCCCATTTCAACCCTGAGCTACAAATAGTTTCCTTTATTGCTAATTTATATTCTTTGATCTTTGACTGTATTATATTCAAGAAGTGTTCTTACTATACTTTTCCCAACAATGCAAACAGTGCTACTCCTTCTGTCAACCTTGAAGTGAACCTGGCTGAGGCCATCTTGGAAGCTTCAGGGTTGCCACAAAGCAGAAGAAGGGGCAGGGACGGGAGAAATAGCTAGATGGGGTTTTGTGGCCAAAACAAGAAAATTTTCCTGTGGGAACCAAGGACATTCTGATAGGTGGCTAGCCAAGGGAGGAATGAAGTAACCAGGCAACCAGCCAGCACCTTGATTGGACAGTGTGACCAGTAACTTGGGGGAAAGGGGAAACTTTTACTTTTTAATTAAATGAAAGCAGCAGGAACTTTCAGAGTCGGCTTTCACCAGTTGTGCCAATACGATGTATCCAATAAATTGTTCTTTGAGAAATTTGCCTGCCTCAGAGTTCTGCTTTCTATGGGTGCATTTCTTGGAACGCTGACATCTTCTTTGTGTTTCATGTCCTCGGTAATAAACAGTGTGTCCAGGCCCTGTCCATCTCAAATTAATAATGCCTGAAATATCAGTGTGTAGTCAATTCATTTCATCTTTCGCTGTGTTGAGTTTCCGTGCGTTCATGCAAAATTGTTATTCTGTCTTTGCGATTTGGTTTTTCTTTTTCTGCATGGATAACATAATCAACTATACAGGTAGTCCTCAACTTACAACAGTTCATTTAGTGATGATTCAGAGTTACAACAGCACTGAAAAAAGTGACTTATGACTATTTTTCACACTAATGAGCGTTGCAGTTTCCTCGTGGTTATGTGATCAAAATTCAGATGCTTAGCAACTGGGTATGAGTTATATGAGTTTGCAAAATATAAATGCTGGGGGATTTGCTTTCATTGCTAATTAAAATACATGCAGTGAAAATAGAAAATGCAGTTTATGAAAAATAAATTTATATATATTATATCTGAGGAAAAGTGCATAGGACTATATGAATGAATGTATATATAGTATGCATTGTTTGGATTTTTGTTATACTTTTGCCCTCACTTCCTTTTTTATTGTATCAGGCCTACTCCTGGAAAACTATTGAATGATTCAGTGTTCAGTGAAATCTCATCTTTATATCCAACCTTCCATAAACCTGTCAGTTTTTTCTCACCTAATCTAAGATGTGCTAATTTATCTCTTCCTGAAGATATTAATCAGCTATTTCAAGGTAAGACAACAGATCCCAGCTATTTCCCTAATATCAGTGTTACCAGACTAGAAAGTAGGAGATAGTGAGTCTCACCTTAGCCATGAAAGACAGCTGAGTGATCTTAGGCCAGTCACTCCCTCTCAGTCCAACTCATCTCACAGGGTTGCTGTTGTAGGGAAAGTGACTGCAGTGCCTCAGATAGAAAGTCCCTACAGAGAGTGGTAAGGACAGCCGAGAAGATTATAGGAAGCTCACTTCCTGTTATTCAGGATACTGCTGATAAGCGCTATGTGTTAGAGACCCCACACACCCATTTCACGATCTGTTTCTGTTGCTCCCATCTGGGAGGAGGTTTCGAAGTATTTCTAGCAGGATTGCCAGATTCTGTAACAGCTTTGTTCCTTATGCCATCTATCTGGTAAACTCTCAAGATTCGTTTCTCTCACCATTTAACAGATTAACAGAGTTAGAAGGGACCTTGCAGGCCATCTAGTCCAACCCCCTGCCCAAGCAGGAGAACTTACATCTGCTTCTACCTAGGATCGAACTCACAACCTCCTGATTGTGAGGCAAGAGCTCCACCTCTAGGCCACCGGGTCTCCATGTACATGTATACATCCAAACTAGACTGTGTTGTTTTTCTATGTCATATAATATATGTGGATATATGTATAATTTTGTGTGTGTGTGTGTGTATGTATGTATGTATGTATGTATGTATGTATGTATTTGTTTGTTTATTTTGTCATGTTTATGTAGTGTATATTAGAGGTGGAGACCCTTTGACAACTGTATGCAATGAAATTTTTAATGTATGCCAATTAGTGTACATTCAAAGTGACAATGTTATTATAAGTCTTAAGTCTATGAGGAAAGTGTATTGGATAAGTTTGCCACTTTTAGTTATTTGTAAAAATAATAAAGTCAGGATAGAATAATATTTTTATCCATGTTTATTAGTATTGTCCTTTTTCTCCTGAAACCTAAGGATAACATTTTAATTTTAAAGTTCTTTGACCTATAACTACCCTGTTTCCCTGAAAATAAGACATCCCCTGATAATAAGCCCAATCAGGCTTTTGAATGCATGTGCTAAAATAAGCCTCCCCCTGAAAATAAGCCCACCCTGAAAATATTTAAACGCAGAGCTGAAAATCAGGTAAGACGGCAGGAGGAGCCCCATCTTGCTCCACGCGCCCCAAAATAAGACCTCCCCGAAAATAAGGCCAAGCACTTATTTCTGAGTTCAAAAAAATATAAGACAGGGTCTTATTTTTGGGGAAACACAGTATTTATAGCTAATAACTCCTTTGTATCCTGATAATTTGCAGATTTCAGATGCTCACATGAATGTTTTCATTCCTAGTTATGTGGTCTGAAATCCCAGGCTATACAGTCCCCAGCCTTTTCAATTAAATAAATACTAGATAGGGAAATGAAACCTGAAAGAGTTGTGATTTTTAAAATAGTGCTACTTTGGATGAATTAATCGTTAATTACATTATTCTGTTTGGTAAGTTTTTTTTTTTAATAGATTTTCAGATGCATTCAGTAGAAAATATTTTGTAGTGCACACATGTTTAACCATTGTATCTAGGGAGGTATCCTCCACAGGAATCTATAGTTTTTACTGCCCCCATCTATCAGGGGCATTAGCCATTAGATTCAAGATAATGATGGTTTAAGTTGAATTTTTATGAAGACACTGGCTTGGAGAAGAGGGTGATATAAATACTATTCTTAGTATAGTTTATGGAACAGACATAAAAGTTTTGGATTAATTTAATACTCATCCTGCATTCTATTATATTATTGTCTTATATAACATGAGACTTACAATAAAAATCCATTTTATGAACAAATGAAGTATTTAACAGAGTCCTGTCTCTTGTATTTATTGAATTGCTAATACATTGTTATGGAAACGGTAACATTCTTCCCAGAGAGCAGCCAATAGATTGTCCAGCTGGTTTCCTTTTGTTATAAATTTTTCCTACTGCTTTGTAGATAAAATATTATTTTTATTTGATAACGCAAGGGAAGATTTTATCTGCAAACTTTTCATTTGGCTTTCGGGGGTTGGGGGGAATATAAGATACATGTTTTTGAACATAGGGAAAAGAAAGTTGCTGGACAATTGATACAGTAATTGTCTTTAACAGATGTCTTTGTTGAATTCTATTAATAGAGGAAAGTTCTGATTACCTAGCAGAAAGGACAATTGATGAAGTGTATTATCTCTGGTGCTTGGCTGGTGGTGACTTGGAGAAAGAACTTGTCAGCAAGGATATCATCCATTCCAAGCCTCCCATCTGTACACTTCCTATGTAAGATATACTAGCGGAAGGGAGGGAGAGCACTCTGCTTTTGGGAATAAAAGCAAGAAACAAATATAGAAATGATAAAATGAAACTGGCTTCTAAGTAGGAAAAAGGCCAGTAGTCTGAAGGTCTAGTCGCATTATTCACTATATTTGCAATTTTTATTTCCTTCAAAATGAATGGGAATTTGTAGAAAGGTCTTCAGAGGTGCTCTCTGCACACACACACACACACACACACAGAGAGAGAGAGATTCAGTTAAAATATTTGTCAGCCAAATATTTAATTGTATTAATTGTATCTATTTCTGTAGCTGCCCATCCTAGTCAATGACTTAGCTGCCTGTTTAATATCATGCAGCTAAACAATTTGCTTAAAATTAAAATATAGATGCCTGCAGATAGGTAACAACTTGAAATCGAAATACCTGCCTATCTATTTGATGACAGGTAAAAAGCAAAAGCTGATTTCACATGATGTGAAAGCCAGAGTTTTTCACTTTAAAATGGCTTGCATGTCGGAATTACTTTTTCACTGATTCGGTTTTTTGCATTTGCAGAATTAACTGCACTTATTTTGATTAGCGTCTGAACTTCTCAAATGTACTATTTTTATGTGTAAATTATGTTAACTCACAAGCAGAAACAGAGTACGATTATGTCCCTAAATATACGAAACTGCAGACTGACCAAGTCTTTCAAATATAATGAAAGTATAATTTTATTGAAAATGGAGGGGGAGAAAAAACCTACATAAGCTACTGCTTGTTGTTTTGTTGAAATTTGTTTTTCTTTTCTTTTTTTTACTCCTAGTTTTTTGTTAGAAGATGGGGAGAGCTTTGGACAAGGGCGTGACAGAAGTTTCCTTTTGAATGATATAACTGTGACACTGTCATTGGGTCAGCTCAGGAATGTAAGATATTGTGATTCCTTGAAATAGAATATGGATTGTTTATATATTTCAAATATGTTTGATTGAGCTCTTTAACCATTATTACCAGAACGGTCTTTGCCTTACACAACAACACTCATCTTTGCATTGCATTCCTTTCTAGTCCTGAGATCTTATCTATATTTACCCACAGCATATTTAGGGAGTGCATGGAAGGCCTGCTGAAATTCTAGTCCTTCTAAAAGTGTTACTCTCCAACCCAACCCTCAACCTTCTACTATTCATAAACAACATCAAACTAACCAGCCTGCCTTCTACATTTATATCTTTTCAAAATACAAGTTCTTCTTCCCATTCAAGTCTCCTTCCTTTGTCACAGATAGTATCATGGAATAAATCTGCTGCACTAATTCTTGCATGAGCTCCAGAATTTTGAGAAAGATTCTGGAGTCGTCTTCAACCACCTAGATTGCATAAACATGCTGGCTGTGCTTGCCACAAACAATCCAAGCCTCCTTTTAAACCAAGATCAAACTACTGTATTAAAAGAGTAGTTTCAAAACAAAACAGGCAGCAAATAAATTTAATAAATAAATAATAACGCATTGTTTTGTTAATCGTTGGTTATGTTAAATGGATATTTTTCTAACTGAAAATTTATATTATTTTTATAGAGATTGAAAGATGTTGATGGAGAAACATTTTATCCATTGCTTGAAGATGAGTAAGTATATAAAATAAATTTTCTGTTTGAGAGGTTAGGAATCTGTCAGATTCCCAGGAAATAGACTGGTTGACCTTTGGAAGGAAAATAGTTTAGAGATAAAATTAATAAGATGTGTAATAGTCTTTAGTGGTTCCAGAGTTGTTTAAAGTAAATCTACTGCAATCAGTGTAGATTAATTTGTTAATTAATACGCATACACATACACATTAATACACACACACATACACTCATATGAAATCTAAAGGTAACGGTAACGGTTCCCCCGCACATGCATGCTAGTCATTTCCGGCTCTAGGGGCGGTGCTCATCTCCGTTTCTAAGCCGAAGAGCCAGTGCTGTCAGAAGACATCTCTGTGGTCATGTGGCCGGCATGACTAAACACCGAAGGTGCACAGAGTGCTGTTGCCTTCCCACCAAAGATGGTCCCTATTTTTCTACTTGCATTTTTTAATGTGCTTTCAAACTACTAGGTTGGCAGAAGGGGGCTTACTCCGTTAGCACTAGGGATTCGAACCGCTGAACTGCCGACCTTCTGATGGACAAGCTCAGTGTTTTAGCCACTGAGTCACAGCGTCACTATATGAAATCTAGAAGTATCTTAATACTGTTCCCAGAATCAGACCTGTGAAGCAGTAAAATATTTTATAGTAGAGCTTGATTCATTACTGCTTCTGGCTCACATGAATCTGATTAGAAGAGATTGAAATTCTGAAAGTTTATTAATACATCTATTGATCCCCGTAGGTCAGCCATGAGCAGTGATTAATAGTAGTTGTATTATGTTTCCTAACATTACATAGTTCAAAGTATTTGTATTATATTCTTATACAAAGGTATTTTGTATAAACTTTATAAACTTCTAAATTTTCTTTTTATATTAAAAAGAAAATTGGATTTGTTTTCCACACAAGGTGATGATTTCAATTATTTCATTTCCTAGTTTATTTTATGATTACTTCTACTGTTTAAGTCTAGAGATAATACTTTAAGAACTATTTTCTCTGGGTTTTTTTCAGCCAGTCAAATATACCCCATTCAAATAGTAACAATGAATTATGCGCTGCTGCCAAACTTCCTCTTATTATTCGAGAGCGGGATACTGAATATCAGCTAAACAGGATTGTCCTGTTTGACAGACTACTGAAGGTGTGTAGTTTAGTAAAACTTCAAATGCTATCATAATTTTGGTTTTATTTATTTAATTTCCCTTGATGAAATTAAAAGTATAGAAGTATCACTAACACCAGATCAATATGTTATTTCTAGGCCTATCCTTTTAAAAAAAATCAAATTTGGAAAGAACTTCAAATGCTATCATAATTTTGGTTTTATTTATTTAATTTCCCTTGATGAAATTAAAAGTATAGAAGTATCACTAACACCAGATCAATATGTTATTTCTAGGCCTATCCTTTTAAAAAAAATCAAATTTGGAAAGAAGCCAGAGTTGACATTCCACCTCTAATTAGAGGTTTAACCTGGGCAGCGTTACTTGGAGTAGAGGTAAGAGTAAGAGAATTGTTACTCTTGTCTATGCAATATGCCAACCCTACCTTCCACAAAACATTGGAAATTAGCCTGTGCACATAAAATCACAACTGGCTACAAAATATTCATGAAAAAACAGAATCTGCAGTTTTGGCCTGAGACTGTAGCAATGATACAACATAGGTAGGGATAGTAGCTGACATTTCGAATTTTTATCTAAACTACATTTATAGTTTCGCACTCCTAATTATCATCTCTTCTTTGAGGTACTATCTGAGCTCTGGATGAATAAAATTCTTAGTAGAGTCTTAACTAACACTTTCAGTGGATTTCTTGGTGCTCTCTGAGCTTGGTGCTTTACTTGCAGACATTTCATTTACTGACTAGGTAATATCTTCATTTATTGACTAGGTAAAACCTTCAGAGAAAGGTTTGCTTGCCCTGTCACAATAGCTTGCCCTGTCAGTGTTGGTGGCAAATTGTTTTCTCCTTGGTATTTCTTTGAGTAGACGGTTGTTTACTGCTTGATTGTTTGTCTCAGTTGATAATTCCTTGATTAGGATATTGCTACTGTATTTATTTGGTGATAATACCGTTTTATATGGGTGTTGATTGATAGAGTGGAAGTGTTCTGGTCTTTTTTTTTTAGCATTTTTAATTGTCTATTTTGAATGATGTGTAAATATTGTTTATATCTGTGTGCCTGTGGGTGGCTGATTTATGTTGAGTGCCCAGCTTTTAGGAATTTCCTAGCATTTTTAAATTTATCTTGATCTAGGTCGCACATAGTTTGTCAGTTGAAAACTATGCTAACTCGGTCCATGTATTTTGAAATTAAGGAACAATCCTGCTAGTTGTGCTGATGGATGCACATTATTAACCTTCTCTCTGTTTGTCCTATATAGTGGCTATTCAGTAGTCTTTACAATGTATGTTGTAGATGACTCCTGTTTTTCTTCTTGAACTACTACAAGTTTTTTTTGTTGTTTAATTAAGATGTTCTGGAGAGCTCTGGTAGGTCTGTGTGCTATAGCGATGCTATGTAGTTTTCATAGGCTGTCGGTTGTTTCTGAGATGTTTCTGATGTTTGACAGTGTTACACTAAAACACAGTGTATTCATTTTAGGGAGATATTCAAGCAAAATATGATTCTATTGATAAGGACACTCCTATTCCTACAGACAGACAGGTAAGATTTTTGTTACTTTTAAGTCTCATAAGTCTTTGGAATCATTGTGTAGGAGATGACCAGACCGAGCCAAGGGAGGAGTCAAGTCTCAAGTCATCATCAGTCTCAAGTCTTTTCGCTCCCACAAGAGATGTAAGTCCAGTCCATTCGAATTCCCTTGACTCTTTTATCTACTGCCAATTTATTTTGACCGTTAGTAGTTCAGATTCTTGTAGAAAGTGTTATTTGAACCGTCTTGCTTTCTGATTTTTTGTGCCTGACACATTGAATTATTTCCAAATACTACTTAATACTATTTATTAATAAAATAGCATTGCTACTGTAGAAATTCCGTCACAATGGAACTATTATTACTCTGTTTAAGATATTTAGAATGAAAACTTGGGTACAGTTTGGACTATGTGGCATGACCCATTCATTTGTACTCTAACCAGTCCTCTCTCCCTCCCTTCTCTTTCTTTCTTTCTTTCTTCCTTCCTTCCAAATTAATATAGCCACCGATAACTAATAAATAACTTACACAGCAGCCAAAATGAAAAAAAGGACAGCTAACACAACAATAAACCAATATATAGGCTAAACCACCCACCCAAGACTCCATAACAACACCAAATCGTCAAGGATTTATGAAAAGTTAGCAGAGTCAGGACAAGTCTAGTCTCTAGGTGGAATATTGTTCCAGAAAATATTCCAGAGAGTTGCCAAAACTGAAAAGAAACCCTTCCTGGATCCTGCCAGATGATACTCCCTGATGACCAGGACCTGGAGAATACTTGTCCTGTCAAATCTAAGAGGACTGAGATATAAATATGGAAAGATAATACTAAAAGTAACCTGGTCTCAAGCCATGAACAACTTTGTAGATACAGTCACGGCCGTAAATGTTGGCATCCCTGAAATTTTTCCAGAAAATGAAGTATTTCTCACAGAAAAGTATTGCAGTAACACATGTTTTGCTATACACATGTTTATTCCCTTTGTGTGTATTGGAACAAAACCAAAAAAGGGAGAAAAAAAGCAAATTGGACATAATGTCACACAAAACTCCAAAAATGGGCTAGACAAAATCATTGGCACCCTTTCAAAATTGTGGATAAATAAGTTTGTTTCAAGCATGTGATGCTCCTTTAAACTCACCTGGGGCAAGTAACAGGTGTGGGCAATATAAAACTCACACCTGAAAGCAGATAAAAAGGAGAGAAGTTCACTTAGTCTTTGCATTGTATGTCTGTGTCTGCCACACTAAGCATGGACAACAGAAAGAGGAGAAGAGAACTGTCTGAGGACTTGAGAACCAAAATTGTGGAAAAATATCACCAATCTCAAGGTTACAAGTCCATCTCCAGAGATCTAGATTTGCCCACAGTGGGCAACATTATCAAGAAGTTTGCAACTCATGGCACTGTAGCTAATCTCCCTGGGCGTGGACGGAAGAGAAAAATTGATGAAAGGTGCCAACGCAGGATAGTCCGGATGGTGGATAAGCAGCCCCAAACAAGTTCCAAAGCAATTCAAGCTGTCCTGCAGGCTCAGGGAGCATCAGTGTCAGCGCGAACTATCCGTCGACATTTAAATGAAATGAAACGCTATGGCAGGAGACCCAGGAGGAACCCACTGCTGACACAGAGACATAAAAAAGCAAGACTACAGTTTGCCAACATGTATTGAGTAAGCCAAAATCCTTCTGGGCAAACGTCTTGTGGACAGATGGGACCAAGATAGAGCTTTTTGGTAAAGTACATCATTCTACTGTTTACCGCAAACGGAATGAGGCCTACAAAGAAAAGAACACAGTACCTACAGTGAAATATGGTGGAGGTTCACTGATGTTTTGGGGTTGTTTTGCTGCCTCTGGCACTGGG
This sequence comes from Pituophis catenifer annectens, assembly GCF_029215685.1. Taxonomy (NCBI): domain Eukaryota; kingdom Metazoa; phylum Chordata; class Lepidosauria; order Squamata; family Colubridae; genus Pituophis; species Pituophis catenifer. The sequence goes on from NW_027256888.1 coordinate 60,981,620, forward strand.
TGCCTCGAATGTGTGCAAGGCATCATGACATCTGAGGATTACCAACGGATTTTGGGTCGCACTGTAGAGCCCAGTGTCAGAAAGCTGGGTTTACGTCGGAGATCTTGGGTCTTCCAGCAGGACAATGACCCCAAACATATGTCAAAAAGCACCCAGAAATGGATAGCAACAAAGCGCTGGAGAGTTCTGAAGTGGCCAGCAATGAGTCCAGATCTCAATCTCATTGAACACCTGTGGAGAGATCTTAAAATTGCTGTTGAGATGAGGCGCCCTTCCAATAAGAGAGACCTGGAGCAGTTTGCAAAGGAAGAGTGGTCCAAAATTCCGGGTGAGAGGTGCAAGAAGCTTATTGATGGTTATCGGAAGCGACTGATTTCAGTTATTTATTCCAAAGGGTGTGCAACCAAATATTAAGAAAAGGGTGCCAATGATTTTGTCCAGCCCATTTTTGGAGTTTTGTGTGACGTTATGTCCAATTTGCTTTTTTTCCTCCCTTTTTTGGTTTTGTTCCAATACACACAAAGGGAATAAACATGTGTATAGCAAAACATGTGTTACTGCAATACTTTTCTGTGAGAAATACTTCATTTTCTGGAAAAATTTCAGGGGTGCCAACATTTACGGCCATGACTGTAACTACCAACACCTTGAACTGAATCAAAAGACATAGTGGTAATCAATGAAGCTTGTGTGTAAAATGTGTCAAATGAGAAGCACCCATAATCGCCTCTTAAACAATCAGAAGGTTGACATGTCTTATAGAGTTTTGTGTAAGAGCCAATTCTATAATACAGTATCACATATAGACATATCATTGGAGTTGTTTCATTTATTCAGTAACTTTTTAAATATTTAGCTATTGAAGATCTGCTGTAGCCTATAGGAATAGAATTAATAAGAACAGATTTTTGTTAAAGTTATGGATAACTTATATTTCTTTATGCCTGCAATGCATTATCTATTTACAAAGTTTTATTCTTGAGCTTTTTAGTTGAAAGACTGTAATAAAACTAATGGTGGTGATGGCCATGAAATTATACCTATTTCTAGTTTATCCCCATCTGCATCCCCATGTGTAAGATCATAAAGAAAAAAAAAAACTTGGTTTCATTCTGCCTTTCTTTCCCCATAGTAATGACTTTAATCTTCTTGAAATTGAATATTACGCATGAAGGGCAAATAAACTCCCATATTTCTCCTATGACAGAACTCTGCCTTTTGATCTTCTCTCAAGTGCATATAATAGGATTTTATTACTTCAGAAGCTCTTGTTTCAGTTCAATCTACAATTGGGGGCAAGGGAAAAGTCCTAGTAATTATATTTCAAGTTTATGGAGAGTTTGGGACAGCATTTTTAGGTCCTTGGTAAGTCCATTTCAATGAGGATTAGAAAGACAAATTGATCTTGATGGGAAGTTGAGCATTGTTGCAAGGTAAACTATGAAATTGTGGCATTCAGTTAGCATCTAGTGAGTCTTTACATTGTCTCTCTTTATATTTTCCTATCTTGTCTTTCTATTCAAAGAATTTATACTGATTAGAAAATGCATTTCCAAATGTTCCCAGGCCTGATGTTTGGAGCCTAGAATAAACCTTCTTTCTCACCAATTGGAACTGTAGAAATTCAGACAGATTTGGTACCTAGTCTCCTTTTGTGGCTTGTCCTATGCTTCTTCTTCATTGCTTACATTGTAGATTGAAGTTGACATTCCTCGCTGTCATCAGTATGATGAACTGCTGTCATCGCCAGAAGGCCATGCAAAATTTAGGCGGGTTTTGAAAGCCTGGGTAGTTTCTCATCCTGATCTTGTATACTGGCAAGGTTAGTCCAGCTGGCTCTTGTGGCTAGCAAATATCCTTTTTTTCAAGTTTTTAATAATTTTTTCCTTATACATTTTGCCTAGTAAATACACTAAAACATACAAATGATGTGGTAATTACTCTTAGTTCATTCTATCAGCTCTTTATACACTGCTCAAAAAAATAAAGGGAACACAAGCAGAGGACATCCGAGATCTGAATGAATGAAATAGCCTTATTAAATACTTTGTTTGTTACATACAGTAGTTTTGTGTTCCCTTTAGTTGTTTGAGCAGTGTATAAACTACTGTATGTAAAGAACAAAGTATTTAATAAGGCTATTTCATTCATTCAGATCTCGGATGTCTTCTGCTTGTGTTCCCTTTATTTTTTTGAGCAGTGTGTGTGTGTGTGTGTGTGT